>NC_045744.1:16590169-16915169 GCF_008692095.1 Etheostoma spectabile | reverse complement strand
GTCAAGGGTTTGAAACACCACCATTTTTACCACAAATTTCTCAGTCATTAATAAAATGGGGTTTTAAAAAGGGTAGGTGATTATTTTCCTTAAAATGCTGTCCGGTGTCCTATCGAAAACATCTTCCTTTAGTTAACTTATGTTAAATTTTCCTTCAATGATGTGCTAAGCACCATCTCGAAGAGCCATGCTTCGACACTTGGAGCGGGGGGACCATTTAGAGCGTCTTTTTTATTAATTAAAATATTGATATTTGGCACCAAGCATATTGATTCTTGTATTGCAGGAAGGACAATGATATATTGTTGTATCAATATTTTGGCCCACCCTATTTGAGGAGTGATACAACCAAGTACATAAGACCTATAGGTCACAAACATTTCTTATTCATTGCCGGCTTTGCAACAAACTAAAGACACTTGATGAATATGGACTAAAAATGGCATCAGACCAGGCTTAGCCACCTATGAAGCTAATTGCTCCGTCTATAATCTTACATACCCAACATACCGGGCCTCAATACTCTAATCAGATTAGCTACACTTTCAGTTGAGACCTATGGATATTAGCAAAATGAAACAAAACACAAATCAAGAATCAAAAGGAACACGCACAAACAAAATACAACTCTAAAAAGTGATAGCATGTGCTTTATGTCCATTAAGGGGTACATTTTCATTGTAGCGGTCTCTGAACCACAACTAAGAGGCACAGTCTGTATCTCCATTGAATCATTTTTAGCTAAATGTGTGCAAAAGAGATAGTAAGATCCAACTAAAGTTACGCCCTTGTGGGAGCGACACTTGAAGCCATAACCTGTTAGACAGTCCGGCTGATTAAGGGCAGGGCAGCACGGCCCCCCACGCTTTAACAAGAAATGATATTGGAAAGAGTTCATGTGCATACTGACACTAACATTTGTAGTCAAGGCAACAAAAACAATTAAGGATGTGAAACAGCCTGCCATTCTCACTTCTTTTCAGAAATGATCTTCCTTTAGAATAAAAGAACCTTAACACAACACAAAAAAATGCAAGAGACTGGAAATGGCTTCTAATGTAAACATTGAACTTAAACATTTATGTTTAACTTCAATGACTGCGTAGTCCTGCAGACAGATTAAATATCACCGTCGTGGTGAATTTCTCTCTGGTTTCAAGGCTCAAATATGTTGTATAGTGGCTTCGTCATAGTGTTTAGTAACTGATCAAATCCCTTTGAAGAAAAAGAAGCTCAGCTATTGCTTCATAAATAGTAGGTTATGAAAGCTGTGGCACAAATACTTCTGTTCTAACATTACAACAGAACTACTGTGAACTCTGCTGAGGGTCGTTGATAGGGTGCGCAGAAGTCAGGAGGTAAAAACGTCCTTCATATAGCAATCAAGTTTAATCAAGTTTATTTTTATAGCCCTTTACATTAGCCAAAAAGGTACCCAAAGTGCTTTACAACAAAGCCATAAAACAATACATAACCCATACAGAACATACAGATACAATTAAAAGTGCTGTAGTGGTGCAGCGCTGCAGGACATTAAAAGCCTTCCAGAAATGCATAGAAAAGGAGCAGACAGAAGGACAGAATTACTGAATTAATCACACTTATTCACTAAATTAACTTCCTCAAACATGCATGCAACCAGAAAGGTTGTCATGTATTTGAAAACTGCTGAGATAATCATTTACTAATGATCACTACAGTTAAAACACATTTAGTCATAACACAACTATTACTATTCAGTGTAACCATAAATACGCTTTCCATAACGCTGATTAACATAATTACTAGTCATCATAGTGTCAAAGACTAAGCCTAATTGTCAAAAGGGCTTTGCCATCAGCAAAGGGTCAGGCTCTTAATACACCTTTGTGTTTAAGTGTAAAGTCACCTTACAAAAGACAAGCTGCCTTCTTATCTGGCATTATGGGAGCACTTCAACTAATGCAAGAACAATGTTATTACATTTCATAAAAAGTGTGACGTAATTTGTAGGTATGGTTTAAAAACAAATTTATTTGTTTTTACAAAATCACTCCCATCATTCCGAGAAAATTTATTTTGTTCTTCCTGTTACAGTAAGAGCTGTGAGGCGTTCCTGGAGCCAAATGCCATACAATTAAAAAGAAAACCCCTGTCTAACTAGTGGTTGAGCCTTAACTGGAAACATGCACAAAGGAGGAGGAAATAGCAGCATTTAAAATCAAAGTGTTTTTGAGCAGAATGTGCACCTATGTCTTGGATGAGATTAAATTAAATGGTTTAAAAAATAAAATTAAAAAACTGTCATGGACATTTAGTTTTGTTTTTTTAAAGCCCCTTGGTGGTGGCAAATGCTTTTTTTTTTGTTAAACACTTAACACAAATTGGTCTAATCCTGTAGGCTTGTGAAGTGGCAAATCATGTGAGAGTCACACTGGGAAAAAGCTCATGGGAAAAAGAGCCAGAAGGAGAACAGTGAGGCAGGCAAATCCCATGTATAAGTCAGCAAAAATATTAAAACAGCAGCAACACAGGATGTGATTAAACATGAACTTTCTTGCTAAGGTATGCTGTGTTCAAGTAAAGTTGTTTTTAATGCGCCAGTAGGCCCAGTTATTTATTGAATCAACTTAGCTTATGGCCTTAACAGTTAATGCAGAATATAAACAGACTTCAAATGGGACTGTCTTGAGAAGGATTTTGTAGTAGTAGGTTTTTACAAACACTGTTAAACTGATGGACTTAAGAATGGCTTCTATGCAAGATGTCACCCCAATGTTGGTAGACTTGTAGGCGTGTCAAAAAAGTTGTTTCAATCCGTTTTTTGTAAAATTACACATACACCCAATTGTTCTCGTGGTTATGACTTCTGTGATGATATGATAATGATAATTTCCACTTGATCACAAGCCTGTGGTATGATAGTTTAACATTTCCCCATCTTGCAATGCTGGGTGCACACTAAACTTTTGGGGCAGAGGTTTCTCAAAATTAGAGACATGAAAAAATGCATTCAAATTATTAATTCTACTAAAGATACTTTAAAAACTGCAAACGGGTATTTTCATAAACTACATAGTTGTATAACTGTTTTATGTGTGTGTGACCTTAAATGCAAAAAGACAATTTCAGGACAAACTGAAAGGCAACAGGCTTGTCTAGTTCGCCTTCTGCTAGTCTGAACAGTGTGTTGAACTTGTCCATAACCAAATATAGACCTAGCCCCAGTCCCACCATAGGTTAACATGACATCTCTGACAGGCATCTGAGCATCAAATCGCTCTATAGCTTCACCTAAATAGGGCCAAACGTTTAGGATTATTTACATAGTCTAACAGCTATAAATACTGTAGTGATGATAGCGTATCTATGCAACAACCTATTATTGCTTGTCAAGGTCAATATAATGTCTACCTACTGACACGGTTACCCCTAAGCAGGAAGGGTCATTCAGAGAAGCAAGCTGTAATTAACACCGGCACAGAGCAGATCACTTGGCTGAACGTGACCACTGGCGTCCGTCGTTATGGCGTCCTTGTTGCATTGACAACGTGTCAACCCCATGGATGTATTTAGAGAAGGGAAAACCCACGCTACCGAATTCTGTCTAAAGCATAATGAAGTACAGAGGAGGCATGTCTTTAAACAAGTGACAGGTGGCGTAACCGACTCCGCTGCCGTGTTCTTTGTACACGAGAACGTTAGTATTTCATTCACGAGGGTAACATTACTTAAATAGAGTAGCCAAAACTAAACATGCGATTTATGTGCCATTTGTTAACACACTCTCCAAAGAAAAATGAAGGCTTAACGTTATGTCTATTCGCGGCTCTCAGTCTTGTAGCGTCAACGTTATATGTCAGTACAATAAGCTTGAACACATCTCCGTCGGCGCAGGTTGAAATGTTGCAACTAACTGTTTGACACAAACAGAACTCTCACCTTCTCTTCAACACAGCTCAAAATGACAGTCTTCTTCTTTAATAAGCCTCTGGCTTAGACACGAGGTTCCTCTCCTTGCTGCTTCCTTGCTATCTGTCTCGCTCAGCCGGTGCCCTTGACCACGCTGCTTCCAGTTATACCTATCGGACGTCGGATAGGCCAGTGCTTACTACAAAGGCACACGTAGATACAACGTCACTTCCTTTCTCGTTGTTGGTTCTCGCGCCATATAAATCATAGACCATCGCGAGATCCTGTCTGTTCTACCAGTTGAGAGCATCTTTGGTGAAGGGTACTTCTGGTTGAGGAGTACACGTGTTTTTATGACACTGTCATAATGGTTTATAAAGCATAAGAAGAGGGAAACACTTTCTTACCACATATGTTTGCACTAATTTAAATGAAGAAGTAATCCGATGTAAAGTATTTTTCTATTTGAGAAGATAACTTTAAAACTTTAATTAAAACCATACTGTAGGCTACTATTTGAGATCAAACAGAAAACCATAAAGTTGAAACAAGGTCACTGTCAGTGGTGGAAAGTAGCCTACCTATTTTCTTACAAAGGTTACTTCACTCACGTTCAATGTTTAGGTACTTTTGTGCAACTTTATACCTTTGCTTTAGCCTACTATACTAGGCTACTTAAGGAAAAAATTGGACTTTGCACTTTGAACTATTTATTTGATGAATTTACTTAAATGTGCCTATAAGAATATTAGTCTATAAGGCCTACATGAATATTATAGCCATAGAATGAGTGACAAATTGAATAATACAAAAAGTCACAAATAATGAGACGTTAACAGTTCCTGTTACATATTATAGACAAACACTATAACCAATATAAATAATATAACCACACCAATATTTTAGCTTGGAAAAGAGCTTAGGGTTCACCCCAGTCATGCATTACCTTGAATGACCCCCAGTGTGTCACAGACAAATGGGCGACTTCCATTTGCAGCTCACCTTGAAACAAGAACAAACATGACGCCTGTGTGCCAAGGTCTGTTAACTTTTCAGACACCACAGTCCACAAAATAGTGTTTTTTTATGCTGCAGCTGTGAAAATATCATCTCTAAGAAAGTGAGTGCAGGCCTATTTTGTTCAGTGTGCTAAGTCAGAAGCACAGATTTCTTTTCAGGTTAAGTCGTCTAATACACTATTTTAAGCTCCTTTTTCTAATATCCACGACTAATGCAGTGTTTTATATAATTTAAGCTTAATGTGCAAGGGTTAGTAGTATTTTGATTGGCCTTTATTTAACAGAAAAACACAACTTCTAATCCAGCATCTTAAAATGGAGACAACATGGATAATTCACTTAGTATGTCACCAGGTGTTATGTCCATACAGACAGGGTTGACAAATCAAAAGCATGGCATTGGGCAGAGGGGGCAGGAGCAACCGTAGACGCCAGTGGTGGTAAATTATTAGTGAATCTTTGTAATCTTTTTATTTTTTGAGCAATCCCGTTTATTTACCATCACTTTTAATTATTGGTTCTTGAACAAAAACAGCTTTAGTAAGGTTGTGTTACTGTCCCTATAATTGCTCTTTTGGGTATCTTCAGTAATTACATGTTTATGCCTGGTGCCAGGCTGCTAATGTATATTTTGTGCAAACCAGTCGTTGGGAGGTCTGAGCTCAGGTTTAATAGTTTTCCCACAGCATTATTTTCCGAAGTTTTGAGCCACTTTCCATTACTGCTTTTATTATTTCAAGTGCCGTAAAATTATATTATGATAACGATATTTAGGTATATACAACAACAATAACAACAACCACCACCTTTGAGTCTACTGTTTTTATTAGTACATGCATAAGACTACACAAGACTACACAAATAAGACAAGACTATCCTCTTTTAGAAACAGCTGCCTCACAGTCAAGTATTTAGAGTTCTGAAAGTTCAACAACATTTTTTCACAGCCAGTTGTCATAGTTTTATGCAGTTGCAGGCCAAGAATGTAAAGTCACCGTAGAGACCGCCTGCAGATTGAATTGTCTCTTTTTTTCTGTGTAATTATTACTTGCCAGTCTTGTTAGAGGTGAGCAGCACAGCAAGCTAACAAATTTCCACATGTAGCCGCTAGTCATGGCACTGTAACAATACACCAACTGTGCAAAATTCATAAAGGAAATGTTTTCTCAGAAAAATGAGATGCAAGGTGGAGGCGGTATTAAACTTTTAATGGAAAAGTCTGGACTTTTTTTTAAGTTACTAAGAAACACATGTAAAACAGACTCACAGAAACCCCTCATGCAACATCTTAGTTCCCTACTTCTCATTACAGAATAAATACAAAGTTGAAGGTTTGTGGCATTATCATTTAGGTTGCACTCCAAAGCAGAAGCACAACAGATGTAATTGTTTTTTTTAAATATTAACAGCTAATAGACTAAGTAAGAGTATACCTATACCCCATCTATCATAGGACAAGGAGATGAGATAATTAACTATTACCATTATGAGGAACTTCAGATAAGTTAATGAATTCCTGTATAAAAGAAAGGGAAATTCAGAACAGATTTATTTCATACGAGGTTGACATTGTGTTTCAGAGTGAAATACACTCATTGTCCACTTTATTACGTATATCGGTACAATCTAATTTAATCCAATACAACATATTTACGAATCATATATGATCATGTTAGAATGTTTAAGTTTCTGTTTATTACTGAGGTCATACTAAAGATAGTTTTGTACTGGGCTACATTATATTTTGAGATGTTTCTAATTTGTTGTCCTCCCCATTTCCATGTACATATACATAAGGGATGTAGAATCTTAGAAACACCTCTAAATATAATGCAGTATGACGGTGTCAACACAACACGGAACTTTATAGGCATCTCACACCATGTTCTGGATAAATACTCCATTCTGATTGGCTGCAGGGTGTCCATTGAGATGTAATAATGGACTCGTCAGGCATATCACATAAAAGTAGACTTCATGGCAGAACAGTTATATTGGATTGCATCAGACTGTACAAGGGCAACGACAACTATCTGATGTATTGCTCTGAAATTTGCTTCAAATATTCAGACATATTAGCACGCTTACAGGCTAAACTAAGATAGTGAACCAGGTTAATATTGCATGCTAAACATCCACATTGAAGCCTTGTCACTGTTAACACATTAGCGTATGCCTATCCCTCAGTGTTCCTGCTCTAACACACATTACGGACTACATGGACACAGGGGAGTCAAACAGTTTTATCAGAGAGGATGTTATATCTATAAGTGTGTCTCATGTCTTCGTTGTTTGTATGCATGTATGTTATAAATTATTAAACACTTAGTCAAAAAAAGTGAGGATGTTTTATATATACAGCATATGTACATATTAACATGTGAAATATAAAGCCAAAAATCATCTAAGCTGTAATGCTATAATGTGACTATTGTACTGCTGCTGCTGCAGTTTAGATCTGTATGAGAAGGAAATGTCTTCCTTTTCCCATGATGCTGCTAAATCCCATTAAAAGCTGTTTGGTGTCCTCTTCAAAAACAATGAACACTGATCTTTTTGTTTCTGAGGTAAAGTCAATAATAATAGGCTTTGCAGGATGTGAACTCAGTGGCGGTGATTCTTTCTTAGAGCACAGCAAATGAGGGTTGTCTCACGGCATTCACATCTACACTTTTGATCCTTTTAGATAAAGTCCCGTGTTGTATGATGATCCGATGAAACAATGCTATGGTAATGAGGCCTTATGCTATATGAACATTCACTTAAAGTAAACTGTCAATTACATGATTCCCAAAAGGCAGTTAAAAGTCTTTCTTCAATAAAGGTGTGATGACTTCTCGTTTTGCATGTAGTCATGTATACTTTCAGTTCATTTTGAAACGGTAAGGGATAATAAGGCCTTTGTGTTCTGTTATTTCGATGAAAGAGGAAGTGTGCTTAACCACTGAACACCTGTGTTTTTGTTGTGCAAAACAATTAAATATGGGAAGGAGTTGGTCCATTTCTGCTTTGTGTCATTTCAAGCATTAATCCGTTTTGGGGTTTCACAATAAAGCTTAACATGTCATTTTGATATTCATGTGATAAAATCCCACGCGGAGCAGATATCCATGGGCGAATAACTGGCATGGTCAATTCAGAGGGATTCTGAATGCATTGTTTACCCATCTGGTTTATGGTTAGCAAAAATTAAAAGAAAAATGTGTTCTTAAGAAAATAGATTTGGTGTTTGGCCTTGAGAGTTTTTTCCATAGGAAACCATGATTTTGCAGCTGCTGTGACAGACAGCCCTCCTGCGCAACCACAGCACACACCTGTGGGAAGTGGGAAGGGAACCAAACCAAACCAAGATTTTTTCTGAAACCCGACAAAATCAGCTCTAGCAAGCATGTCTTGTTTCATGGTACGCTGGCAAATTCATTTTTTAACTAATCATATACAGTCATAAACAAGGTGCAGTAGAAGACAAACCATTGAGAGCTTTGTTCACACTATGAAAGTCAGATACACAAATGTATCTCACAAACATGAAGTTAAAGATCATACAAATGTGAAATGTCCTTTCTTTTCGAAGTGACACACACACACACACACACACACACACACACACACCACACACTCTCTCTCTCTCACTTTGATCCCGCCTTTTTCACTCGAATATTATCTGTTGGCACCTTCCGCCAGCCTAACAGTTATGCATCATTTTCCCAGAAAAGATATCCTTATCACTGTCCCACCCATGAGCTCTGCGAGGGGGAAGCCCAAAGATGGTACAATCAGCCTCTAACAGCACACACTTGTGAGAGACAATGTGATGTGACAGCTGGAATCAAAGGTGCTCTAACATGTAGACACTCTTGTTGAAGTGATCTGAGACTTCCCGTCTCAGCACAGTTGTTCCAGGAAGAAATTATTGCTGCACCATTGTTAGACATAACTAGTTAAACAAATAAGGAAGTAGTGCTAATTATGGTAATTATACTGAGTAGCAGCAGCAGCAGCACACAAATACATCTCTCAGTATGTTTGTTTCCTTCTCAGCACAGGCAGAGTATGCATAAAAGTAGATCATGAGTAAAAACAAAACAAAAAAAAAACAGGGCTGTACAACACAACCCTTACTAAATCTCCAGGTCATGGTTGTACTAATGTGTAATGTACTTAAATGTTGACGTAGTAGCAGCCTACTATGGATGATGCAATTCTCATCCTGGATGAGGGCAGCCAGGGTCCTGGGGAGGGTTGAACATCTTTTTTTGCTGTGCTGTAGACGAACGATATGCTATCTGTCTTATAACAGAGTAAGGCTTACACACACCGGGATTGGCTCCAAAGGACTCTGACATCTTTGGTTACGTAATGACGTTAATTTGGGACAGAGTTTAACAGCCGTTAGATATTTGTGCTCAACATAAGTCATGTGGCTTCTGTGTATTCCATTTTATTTTATATAATTTTTTTGCATAACTAAGCCTACGGCAAAGTTCTCTTAACATGTTATCTTGTACTTTGCAATAAATCAAATAAAGCCCTGACATGAAATTTGACAGCCGGCATACTCAGCCGGGAGTAAGACAACAGTGACCCCAAGTGGTTGGTATGAAGAACAACATCAAGAGTGAGGTAAAAAAAATATTTATTGGACAAACATGTCAGCCTGGCAGACTTTTAGCAGAAGCTGCTCATTAACATCTTAATACATCACTCACACATACATACATACATACATGGCGCGCGCACGCACACACACGCACGCAAGCACACACGTTTGACATTATTTTCATTAGTGGCTGGGTCGGAAGGGGAACGGCATTCCCGTCATGAAAGGCTGAGCGGGATATTGAGGGTGAGAGGAGGCATGGGTGGCTAGAGGTGTGTGTGCTGTGTGTGCGGGGTGTGAGGCGATGGGGGAATGAGCTGGGTGGGGGCTGAAGGCCAGTGGAGGGGTGTGGATGTTGTTGTAGTACATCACCGGGCCAGACAACACCAACTGGAGCAAACTGGGGACACAAATATAACAAAAAGCAAGAGATGACAAAAACTAAATATATATACACAGCATATTAGGTATTTTTTATGAAAAAGGTGTGCATCACAATAAAAGTCTGAGGGTTGATACACATCCACAATACAAAGGGCCCTTATTAACCTGACACTCTTTGCCAGGGTGAAGGCCTGCACAATTCGGGGGGAAATATGAACCACGATTGATATTACGATTCTATGCCACGATGTTTTTGACCATGACAAAACAAAACAAATTGGCAGTACCAAACCAAGTACTCTTATAGTTTTTCATTTTTCATTATTTTTTATTTTGTTTTGACTTTTTGTTTTCAAATTCAGTTCAATTAGTTTTAATTAGTTTTTAAAGTGGATTTGCTACTTTAGTTTAGTTTTTTTTTTTTTAAATGCTTAGTTTTTTTGTTTTTTATTAGTTTTAGTATTAGTTGTCTTTTTTGTATTATGGGTTATTAGTCGGCGGATTCGAAAAGGTCAAAAAAAGTATTGTGTAATAATAACAAAAACGTACAATTTTAGAAATATGCATTCACAATGTATTCAACAATAACACTAGGATAACACTAGGATAACACAATAACTGGGATGTTTCCCTTTTAATAACCTGTGCACATATTTTTTACCACCTAACACCGCAAGGCACTTGGTTTTATCTGACACAGTCATACAAATAGGAATTTGCCGCTTTCTTACGACTTTCGGTACGGACTATGTTGTTTGTTGTGTTTAATTTACATGAAATGTCGGAATTTCTGGGTTCCCAGTCGGAAACTATACACGTCTACAGGAAATGTTACGGTCGGAAAGATGTAACTTTATTTGCTCTATGAAAGACATTGACAAAGAGGAAACCTAAGGACATTTACTTAATAATTTTAACCAAACAGGTTTTTTTTGGCACCTATTGCACATTGCGCATCACTACAAGCCTGAGAGGCCTCAGTGAAGAGAAGGGAGAGAATTGCAGCGCTTGGGAACACTTTAAAACCTATTTTTTACAGTCTATGTTTAAAAACCAGAGAAGAAAGTAGTAGTTTTACATAGGTAAATAACCCTGAAACCGATGCTCTTCTTATCATACTCATGTTCTGTATTGTTCTAGCTGAAACCAGGTAACCAAGGAAATAGACAGGTAATGGTTCTTACTTGTTGTGTGGCAGGCGGGAACAGATGGCTCTCAGGTCCTCTGTAGAGACAAGGCAGCATGAAATAAGCACTCGAACATCACCACAGCATGAGGAGACAATCCATATGACAAGCAATTAAACCAGTTACTTAGTCATTGACTTGTTTAATCATTGCTTGAAGCTCACATCTGTAGCTTTTCAAACATGGTTGCTCTCTGCAGGTCTACAGCAGACAAGGTGGAGATGTTGGAGGTTATGTGGAAGCTTTATGTCCATTTGGGTTTTAGTCCCTATGAAACTAGAAATTCTCTAACTGAGATGCTAACAGGTATATGCTTCACTTTTATTCACAAAAATAAAAACAGGGTGTGAAATGTGTAGCTTATAGGTTCTGTTTTGAATGAACTCATCAGTCAACCAGGACAGGTATGACCCCAGCAAGCCGTCAGTAACCTACATTATCATAGCAGACCAGGGACTCTGCAACTATTGTAAAAGTGGCTATTTATTTTTATGAGACTCCACCACACATATGGATTCATGGAAGTATCTCTTGTAAAAAGACAACATATCCCAAGAAACTTCCTGGGTAAAATAAAGCTGAAGCGGTTTGTAATTTAAGAAATTACAGATATCAGCTTTAAGTACAATAATATTAAATCCTCAATTAAATAACACAAATAATTTGTTTGTTGTTGGATGTGTGCTTTGTAAGCCCTCTGCATTTCATGTCTTTATAAGACAGAACATACTGACAAGAAAGAGAGATATAGAGCATGTAAACTGAGCTATATTTGAATATCCAGTCTCAGGCCCAAGAATGCATCTACTTTTGGCTTTAAGGCAATCTATGACAAGGCAAAAAAATTGTAATATGAATCCTCTCCTCAATCCAATTGTCTAGCCTCTACTTCTACCACTTGTATCTTTCTTTACACAATCTTACCTCTCGAGCAGAGCAGAGCTCCGTTGGCCAAGGCCACCTGCAGGGCCTGTGCCAGCCGGTCCAGGACCAGCTGAGACAGTGCACGTGTATCAGCGGATGAAGCGTGTGTGTGTTTATCAGCCTGGTCCAACAACCTGGAGAGGTCTGAGGTCAGTGCGGCCAGGGACTCCATCTGGAGCAACGCCAGGCGACCGTAAAGCCCCTTCTCATTTAGTATGTTTGGCAAAAGCATGAGGACCTGATGTGGCAGGAGACGGACAATGGCATGGGAAAATTACTTGATTATCTTCACATGTTGGAGGGGTTTAGCAAACTGCAAAGTCATGTGTACTATAGGTAAATGTATCTGACCACACCACCCACCTGTAGGACACTCAGATGGAGAGCAGAGAAAAGAGGCCCCACCTCTGGCTCACTTTCAGTAATACCATTGGTTAATGCCTGCTTCTTGTCTCTCCTGTAGGCCAGGGGGGCTTTGACACACCAACGCACCAACCCCCCTAAGGGTGTAACATCAAGTGAGCTGATTGGCTGATTGCCAGAAAGGGGCGTGTTCAGGAAGGTGATTAGGACTAGACGAGGGTCATCTTGGATCCACGACACAATCATCTGTAGGAGTTCTAAAGGAGGCGTGAGCTCCTCTGAAAACACAAAACACACAACATGTTGACATTACGCATTCCTTCTACCCAATTGATTTATTTTAAAGGGGTCAAATCTTAATAGTAATAGTTTTTTAACTCCTAACGGCTGCGGATCAGCTCCGGAACAGCGGCGGAGTCATTAAGTTTCCATTAAAGTCAGTGTGTGTATTTTCATTGACTGCGGAACGGCTGCGTCCCGACACCGTCCCAGCTCCGGCGATCCGCAGCCCTCCGGAGCAGATACGCAGAGCTTCTATTTTTTCCGGATGCCAGAGAGCTCCGCAACAGTTCAGCACACGGCAGATGCGGGACAGGAAGTCGAGCACAGAAACAAAATAAAACATCCGGTTATTATCAAAATAAACTAGACCGTGCTCACGGCGGATCATGTTTCCCTGCACTACACCTTGAAAACACAGCACAGAGTTGTTTCCCCTCTACTCCTCTGGATGGAAACAGATTTTTTTTAAACCCTTTTTGTCACAGGCACTCTGATTTGCCCTCCAGACTCCAGGAGCTCAAACTGGCTGAAAAGAGGGTGCGTACTATCTGTTATTTTCCTAGCTTTTTTCCTCATTCTGTCAGTGTATATTTGGGTCAAATGTTTTGGGTGTTTTCCACTATTTTGCTAGCCATTGACACTATCCTGTTAAGCTTCTTCTTGAGATTACAGCTTAAATGGCCAACCCAAGCAGAAAGGTGAAAGGTTAAAACACTTTCAATCTGTGTGGTGTATACTAGCTCAGTAATCTGAGCACTGACACCCAGACAGCTCAGTCTTCTGAGGAGACTTGTCTTTGTTAGCATTTCTGAAAAATAAAGTCTGTGTTATCTGAAAAACTCGGATGGTTGTCAAGAACCGTACCTAGGTACTTAAAAGTTCCCACAGTTTCAACAGCTAGGCCATTAAGTAAAACTGGCTCTGTTGTTGTGTGTTCTTTGCAAAAGAGTAACTCATTTGTCTTTGCCACATTAATCTTTAGCTTGCTATCATTGCACCATGCGAAAGGGCTTTTATGTGTGCTAAATAAGAGGCCTCGCCAAGGGGGTCAGTTTTTTGTAAGAGCCCTACTTAGGCCATGTCGTCAGCGTAATTTACCAATTTAAAGGTGCTATTATTTATAGAAAATTCATTTTATTTTTCTACATTAATTCGCAAGATCTTGGGCGTTGACGGAGCGCAGCTGATCCGCAGCTGTTCTGAAACCGGTGGAAATCAGGTGTAAGGTGACCGTTTTTAGATGTTTTTGTACTTTTGTGTCATCCCACCTGTGGTGAGGTCATAGAGGGTGGTGACAGCAGTGATGAACTGGCAGCAGAACCGTGGGCTGGCGCTGTGGATGTTCTGCAGGGTGGGCCCCGAGCCTGGCACCATACTACAGTAGTCGTCTACTAACACCTGAGCCAGGCGCACACAGTACACACGGTGGGTTCTCTGCAGGACACAAACACAACCAGATGCACGCGTTCAGTACATTCACAGTACACAAACACATATCCACAGATGAAGAGAGGCACTAAGGATTAGGGCTGGGTATTGTTTTAAATATTTTGATACCGGTAGAGTGACTTCATTACCGGTTCCTGAACGATACTTTTTTTGTACTGCGGTACTTTACCAATTCAATAAAATCCACTTTTACAAAAAGCAATTACAATATTATGGTACAAATGTTTTCAGCTGCTTTACACCTATGTGTTTACATTGTAGTCAAGCCTCTCAAAATACAACAACACGTGAGTCCATCTCTGTGTGTAAGATAGTGTTTTGGCAGCCAGTCACCAGCTTTATTAGTTCTTGGTACAAGCATGCTGCATGCCTATTGAGTTACTGACGCGATGAGATTTACTCCTTATGTACTGAAATTTGGTATTAAAATAGCAAGGTATTTTTCCATTCACGATACTAAGAAGGTAATTCGGTAGGTGTCTAAAAGTATCGAAGTTCGGTACCCAGCACTACTAAGGATTTAAAATATGTCACACAGGAAAGTACTCAATCCGGACTAGCCTCAAATTGAAGTATAAAAACCCACACTAAACACAGTATTATTCACATTTCAGTATGTCAGTGTGTTTGAATTCTCACCTGTAACCAGGTAGCAGCACATTCCAAGATAGGAACTCTGCCCACAGCTATTGCCATGGAGACCAGCTTGCCTAACAGCCCCATGCGACTTTCATCTGCCTGGTTACCTTGAAGACTGAAGAGGGCAGAGAACATAAGCTGACGAACAGTATCGCGGCTCTGTTCCTGGAAACAGCTGCACATGATCTCCAACAGCTGGAGTTCTTGGAGAGCACTCATCCTCTATATAGAAAAAGAAAAGAAAAACACAGACACTGTATCTCTGTCCGTATGTGTGTGTTTATATATTGCATATTGGTGTGCACAAGCAGTGGAAGGTCATGCCTTACCCTGGCTGGGGTGTTTCTGTCCTTAGGTGCATGCAGAATGAACTCCTCCACCAGCTCTTGGGTTTTGGAGTCGACCTGAGGAGGCTGCCTCCCTGACTGCACCAGGTTACAGATGTAGATGTCCAGGTGATACAGCAGCTCCTTGGCTGCACTCAGCACATCGCGAGGCAGCAACGACTGGCGAATGTCGCCCATCACCAACAGTCCTACTTTTCTGTCTTTTCCTGGAAAAGATGGAGACGAGGTTTGTAATGGGAGAACGGGAATGGAGAGATCTTTCCTTCTTTATAGAGCTGTGTAGATTGAATTATTACTTTATGTTATCACTATTATTACTTCAACTTCACAGGCCCATACAAAATGTGACACATTCAAGGGGACGTGTTATGTGTCAACAACTGTTTCCAATAGGCGATTACTTTAGTGATTAATGAGTTAACTGCCATTTTCAACATTTAATTATATGCAACATGGGCATGATGTTGTAGACTTTGCTTTATAAAGTATTGACAATCATTTTCGGGGATGTGTCTCATGTACTGAAAAAGAAAATGCATCTAGCATCTAGTAACAACAATGCACTGAAACCTGTTTCCTTGACTATACACGAAAAAATAAATACGGATGAAAAATGAATACCGATACAAAAATAGTAATAAAGTCGAGTTGTAACGTTACATTTCTATATAGTATATATAGTGTTCGTTGAAACTCAACATTAATCAGCAGGATAGCTCCAGCCAGTCGGACTCATCCAGCCTGCTACAGCTAGCTAGTTAACGTTAGCAAGGTTAACGTTAGCTAAAAAGACTTGTTCTATTCCGCAACAACTCTCACATGCGTTAGTTATCTTCATGGCCTTTTAACGAAAACATATACTATATTTAGAAGATGGCTTACCTCTACAAAAGACCTTAATATGCTTAATAAATTTGCCGACGATGAGAGTAGTGAATAGTCTCAAAAGACAACGGAACCACTTCCTGTTTCTACGGAAGCCTGCGTGGGATAGAAGCGTGGACAGTTGAGTAATGCCATTGCCGTTTTCAGCGGAGTCTGTGCACGTGCTGTTAAATGTCAACAACAATGTTTGTGTTTACGCACGGCCGGCCATCAAAAAATAAAAAAAGACATTAACAACAAACATCAATAATGTCAAGTATGCGACCGTAAACGTAGCCCAACATTTTTAAAATTAGAAAAAAACAAGTTTTATTTTGATCTCATATATGGTATTGCATAAAAGGAAGAAACTCCTGTATATATTTAATCGGCCTCTTCTGTTGGATATAAATACAAATTACCCTATTTTAGCAACAAAACAAAAACAAAGACCTCAAGCTTTTTGAAATTAAAACAGACTTTTTTTTCAATCTAATAATCACACAAAATGTTGTTTATTTATTCATAGGCTATACAGCCACACACTTATTCCCTTGTAGATTTATATGTTTTAAATTAGGATATTTTGCCCAAATTTATAATAGGAAATACATAATTTGTTTTTCTCATTTATATGCCTATAAATTAAGGCCTACGTTGTAGTTAATGACATTCTTTGTACGCAAGTATATAGTTTTAGTATGTGTTTTTTTTCTCAGAATACCCAGCCCAAGTATACAACATGAAGGGGTGTAGACTATTTGTTGTTTTTGCCTCTGTACAGGAACTACTGTATATCATATTGAAAATCACTTTGGCACACTGTAATCCCTTGATCTACACACGGGCGCGCCCGCTGGGCACCGAACCGATGTGGGGAAAAGGAAACAGTGGTGCACTCTCTGTGGCGCGCTCCCGCCAGTTCAGCACTTCGGTTTACCGTCCCGTCGAGTGATCCCAAGCAGCCCGCAAGATGACTATCAATACCCTGGCTAAAGGATCCTGGCACCGGGAGCAAATGTCATGCTTTCGAAAGGTAAGATTATATGATTCTGTCTCCTTTAGGTTTTTCTTATGATATCACATAATAACCTATTAGCCTACAGGCTAGAACTCTTAGTGAATCCGAAAACATAGAGTAGCCTACCGGTGCGAGGATGATCGAGAACAAGTTATGAAAGGGTGGGACATTTAATGTGTTTTATCTGGATTTCTGATTTATGTGTTTCGACTGAGTTTCCATATTGTGTTTGCGTGTGTGTGCGTGCGTGTTTGTTCCCCTAACAGATGGAGAAAGTGATTGTGGCCATGCAGGACCCTGACATGGGCATTAAGATGAGAAACCAGAGACTTCTCATCACTGTCATTCCACACGCCATGACAGGGTTGGTGTGTGTGTGTGTGTGTGTGTGTGTGTGTGGTGTGTGTGTGTGTGTGTGTGTGTGTGTGTGTGTGTGTGTGTGTGTGTGTGCGTGTGTGTGTGTGTGCGCGCGTGCGCGTCATGTCAACGTACATTAGCATCTCTGTGTGGACATGAACGTTGCAGCTGTGTTTGTCCCAGCAGTCATGCATAATGCACCAGTGAATTTGGGAGACTACCTTGTGCTTTGCAGTGTAGAGGAAAGAAGTTTGTCCTCTTTTTTGTTTCCTTTATCTCTGTCTCTCTCGTTTTTTCTTCAGGCCATGACATTATTGCTTGGTTGATCAAGACATATAGTATATGTGAGGAGGGTAAGTTAGTGTATTAATACATCCATTTTGTGTTTATGTGATAGAAAGAGAGTATTTGCATGCTTCTCTGTTTGTTTTCCTTGCATGTGTAGTTGCTAGTGTGTTGCCAGGATATAGTGTTTTCTCTCAAGCTGACGTGGTAGTGATGTGTGTGTGTGTGTGTGTGTGTGTTTATGTGTTTATGTTTTTATGTGTTTGTGTGTGTGTGTGTGTGTGTGTGTGTGTGTGTGTGTTTGTGCGTGTGTGTGCACGTGTAATGTGGGGGTTGCGGTTTCCAGTAAACAGGAATGGGGTGAGCCCCAGAGGATCTGTGTTTGATTAACTCACCTGATGATCCGGGTTTGATTAGTGTCCCTGTGGAAGTTTTCACCTCAGGAGACTTTACCGTATCTGAAGTAAATTAGAGGTTGGAAAAAAAAAATTAGCCGCTGGTCCCTTTTGCTTCAGAGCACTTGAGGAAAGAGAAGAGCGCGAGAGAGAGAGAGTGGTAAGAGCTGATTAAAATGCATCACACAGCTTTTTTTGGTAACTGTCCTTTAAAGTAGAGCTCTTTAACAAATGAGCTGGGACTGAAGATTGATGATGCATTTCATCACTGGGAAAAAGTCTTGATTTGAGCGTTATGACAAATTAGGCCCACAGCATGTTATATTAATTCTGTTCCTTGTGGCCAGTTGGTTGATTGATTGATCATTGATTTTCCACGTTCAGTTTCTTTAATTTGAATGCGTTCACTTATGAAACAGCTCAGTGTTTTACAGTGATACATAAAAACCTGGGAATAGGTCATTCTTTTTTTCACTTAGTATCTGTTGTAATGTGTCCTATACAAATCACGCACATTTATGGCAGACTAAGGTGTGTATGCTTGAATAAAAAGCTGGATGAACTACTTTAAGTGCACAGCCCCAACAGTCACCTAAAGAAACGGAAGCTGTGAGACAGTCCAATGATCAGTTTCTCCTGTGGTGTTCAACAGAGGCCCTGCATCTTAGTGGCTTGCTGGTGCGTTATGGGTATATTTACCCTCTCAAGGAGCCAAGATCTCTTGTGTTACGGCCTGATGAGTCGCCCTACCGCTTCCAGGTAAGTCGGTCATCCCTCATGCAGTATGCTCATTCTGGTTGCTTGTAAAAACCCTCTGCCCCTCCTTCCAGTTTACCACTTTTGGCTTAACCGTCACATTCCGTCTACCCTTTCCCCTAAACTCTCTCCATTAGCCCATTTTCTAATCCCCCATCCATCTGGCACTCTCTGCTGCCACTTTTTCTATCACCCACTGTACTGTCAATCTCTATCAGACAATACAAGAAATGTCACTTGTTTTTCTCAGACACCTTACTTCTGGACTAGTAACCGGTGGCCTGCCTCAGAGCTGGATTATGGTAAGGCAAGAAAGAAACTGAAGGAGTAAGAGGTGATCTCGGGAAAGCCCCATTATATTATATATTTAATTGAGAGGTAGAACAATCATTTTCCACCCACTATAAAATGAGACAAATATCAGTAACCAATAATCACTGGAAAGAAAATTCCACAAATATCACATCTTACAAGAGTTCTAATAAGCATTTTCAAGAGCTTTGGGCCAAACATACATAGATGTAGATCAGGGCACCAACAGTATCTCTTAACCTCTGTTCTTTACTGTTTTTGTTTTCCCTCTTATATGCCATCAGCAATATATTTGGCTAAAAAGAACATAAGAAAACAAGGAGAACTGATGGAATATGAAAAGGTGAGGAAAGTGTCTGTCTGTGTGTGTAAGTTGGAGAGCTTTAAGAGTGAGAATGTGTCTATTATGAATTATGTAGTAATCTGGGGTAACAGGCCTATGCCATTTCTGAATTCTCTCTTTTCTGTGTTTGTGCATTTTCTTTTCTTATTCATTCCTTGTCCTTTTTCTCTTCCTATGTAGACGAGGTACAGTCTGTTAAACAAAAGGATCAACCACACCTGGGACTTTGTGGTGATGCAAGCCAGAGAGCAACTCAGGTACGCTCACACACGTGTACCCACACACACACACACAAACACACACACACACACAAACTTACAGTGTGATTTATGTTTAGAGCATCCAAACAGAGGCGAAAGGCTGACCGCATTGTTCTCGAATGTCAGGAGCAGGCCTACTGGCTCATCAACAGACCCCCGGTACGTTTACTGTTATTGTACTCTTTACTACAATACTGCACTATACTGTTCTATATTATACTAAACTGTACTCTGCTATACAATACTATACTATACTACGCAATGCTTTACCATAATACACAACTATAGAAACATGTTTTACAGTATTTAATTCAGTCCCACTTTCCTACTGATGTTCACTCACAGTCTCTTCTGCCTCCTACATGAAATATTAAACCCATCTGGTAAAAACTTCAACAGGGGAACCAGAGAGAGAGAGAGAGAGAAAGAGAGAGAGATAGAGATAGAGATAGAGAGAGAGAGAGAGAGAGAGAGAGAGAGAGAGAGACAGAATGAATAATCATCATATTTCACTTTTTTCATCACAGCAGTCCATTTTATTCTTAGATTAAGACAAGTAGAGAAAATGATCAGAAGGGAAATAAAAAGAGGGGGGCTGGAATGGGAGGAGGAAAGGGATGATGGGACGTGTAGGTACTGTGGGGGAGAGGAGAGGGTAAAGCAGAGGACAAGAGTTTGGAGGAGGGACTCCATCTTGTCTTATGAATTAGGGACGAGGACATGGAGAAAAAGAAAGAGAAACTTGAGAATAAAAATCAGAGCCAGTGAAGTGGAAGGCTCAAGAAAGGATAAGTGCTTACTCACACGCAAAGCATATTCTCATCACACATACACACACACAGACACACACACACACACACACACAGACACACACACACACACACACACACACACACACACACACACATACTCAGTTATTAGTGTGTGTATGTTTGTGTGTTTTTTTCAGCCTGGGGTGCATAGTGTGTTGGACATGGGTCTGGAGAGACCAAATAACAGCGCAGGAGTTACACTGGTCAGTGACATCATATTTCTCTACTTCCTGTTCTAGTGTTTATTCCGCTCTAAAAAAGCTAATGTGATAACATATCTGCTATCTATCTCTTCTCTCGTTTAATTAATTGCTTTCCTTCTTTCCTGCCGCTGTGATTGTTTCAAAGTAAGTGTGTGAGTGAGCTGTGCTATACAATGGACAAACACAGTACATTTTTATGATTTATACAATAAAATATAAATACACGTTAAATATTTGAGGCCCTAACATGACATGATAGCCATTTCCATTGTCACACTATGATAATAAAATATATAGTATGTTATGAACAGTATATCTTTACACTGTGCATTCCTCATATTTTTAGAATTTATCCTGCATTAAAATTGAAAGGTATTGTTTGTATGGGTGAACATGTATAGACACAGGGAAGCTGCCTGCTGCTTTTGATATGACTGTATAAATGTATCATTTTGTCATTCTGTGAGCCAAAGTGATGACTGTTTTTCTTAACAGAATTAGAACAGTGAGTACTACAAAAATGAGGTAAACATGATATATAATGTATACACCCTCACTTTAAGGACATTGAGTGTATAGCTCTTTTTGTGTGTTTACATTTGAACGTGCTTTTTGCCTTTGTTTACAGATTGAAACCTCTAGAAAGGCTCTTGGAAGAAACCGTGTAAAGTCATCCATCTGCCTAGAAAGGTACGTGTCAGATTGATGAACACACGTGTGCAGACACACACACACATGCACACACTAGTGGACTTGCAGTCCTGGACTGCCTGATCCAAACTCTATGTCTCCAGCGTGCACACACATGCCTTTAAGGCTTAGTGCTCCCACTATAAGAGCCACTAATGGATGCTTCCTGAGGCAAGTTGGAATTAGTGGCCATAAACTCTTACGATCTGCAGCGCTAATGCAATAATACTGTGTGTTTTTGTGCGTGCGCATGCCTCTGCATTTGTGTGTATGTGCAGTTTTGTGAAATACAGCGAGCAGTATCAGAACCACGACCCCATTATGCAAGGGTCCCTTCCCAGTAACCCCTGGATCTCTGATGACACCACATATTGGACAATGAATTCAGAAATGTGAGAAACCACACACACACACACACACACACACACACACGCACGCACACACACAATCATGTGTTTGTGTTGTTGGTGTGTCTCTGTGAGCAGGGTAACTATACCAACGCGTCTTCGAGTGGAACGTTGGAGCTTCAGCTTCATGGAGCTTCTCAATGACGACATGGGGAGGAGGGAGTTCATGACCTACCTGGAGAAAGAGTTCAGTGGTAAGATAGAGTGACAAAAATGAAAATGTTGGAATATACTCAAAATACAAATGTTAGAACATTTGGTGATTAGGTATGGTGAACAGACCCAACCCAACTTGGTGAAAGGAATTCATACAAAGAAATATCCCAAAGTTTTTACAACTTCTGCTTTGCTGGTTAAATCACAACCCCGTGGTTTAAGTGACAATGGAATGCTGAAAACAGGATTATATATAGAGAAGGGTACTGCACTAATAAAGAAAGAAAAATGAATTTAATTGTTATCATAGGACAATCGTCTTAAAATGTTTCTTACTCTTATTAGCATTCAGAATTGCATCATCTCCCCCAATCCCAGCAGTGAAAGGTGGAAGGGTTGAGGTAGTCGGAAAAAGAGATTAATTTCATGATATGGTTACTAGAGAGGATGGAAAGAGTAGACAAGGAAGACGATTAGAGACGCAAAGCAAAGTAAGGGATCCGTTCATCCATGCAGACATAGGAAATAGTGCCAGGGGCCAAGGTTTTCCACAGAGAAATGCTGTGCTATAAAAAAGTCTCTAATTGTTTGTCAGATTTTCCTGCTTGACTGTTGTGTTACTCACCTGCGTACATACCCAACACCTCATTGTCTTTCTCTCTGCTAGCGGAGAACCTGTGTTTCTGGCAGGCCTGCGAGGATATTAAGCATGGAGAAAGCTCCAGGGTCATAGAGAAAGTGGAAATGATCTACAAGTAAGCGTATAAGCACAAAAACATGCAAAAAGTAATGCCCACTTGTGTCTACTGTCAGATGACTTCCACCATTTTGTGTGTGACTCAGGAACTTCTTGGCTCCTGGAGCTGCCCGTTGGGTCAACATCGACAGTAAGACAATGGATAAAACTCTAGAGGGGATCAGAAACCCACATCGTTTTGTCATGGACGACGCCCAAATGCACATCTACTTTCTCATGAAGAAGGTCTGACCCCTGACACATTTTAGTTTGATACTTGAAAATTTCCCTTTGAATATAGATCTGGAAAGACAGGACAATTTTGGTTATGCATGTTTTAGCCTTTTGGCTGTATTCTTTACATTTCAGCTAAATATTATTTCCAGAACTTGCAACCATGTGAAGAATCTAAATGTACTTTGTTTTCTTCTTCCAGGGATCCATTGGTTTAAATTAAATCAATTAAGTTAAATCTCTTAACATACTTTTGATAAATATGTGAATGTAACATAGCCAAACAGGACTGGGAGATATGAATATATACTGTGTATATCGTCAAAACCATATAAAAAAATTATAAAAAATATATTTTTCTATATATATATACTGTATACACACTCTGTCTTCCATATACAGTATGTCAAAGCATACATTTTCTGTCAACTTTAGGTAGATAAATTTAGAAAGAACTTAATTTGCCGTCCATAAACTAAAAGCACTCATCACATCATAATGGCTTTTAGGTTTAGCAGACATAGAACTTACTTAATGTTGTATTTGTGTATATGTTTGTGTATACAGGATTCTTACCCAAGATATCTTAAGTCTGACCTATACAAGAACATGCTGGCCAAAGCTATTGTCCCCCAGGAGACAAAGAAAAGGTGAAATGACACATCAATTACCACTTTTACTTTACCTTTACTTTAATACAATCTTTTCTCTAACATTACACTCCTTGCTTTCAGTGTGTTCCCCTTTGTGAGACGCCAACGGCATGCTAGCCCCTCCCCTGCTCAGGCTGTCACCCAGGCGACAGAGGAAGACGGGCATGCCAAGGGGGGCGGGCAAGCAGGTACCAACTCTGCAGCCGCCCACTAATAATTTATATTTTGGCCCCCTAAGCAACCCCTCAAGGAATTCTCCTCTGCTTTTCATTCAAAGTCCAACTGTCTGTGTGAAAGCCAAAGCTTTTCTTTCACCGCGGCAACATTACCAGAGCTAGGATGCCAACGTTAGAGCTTTCTTGGAGAGCACAGGTGTTAATGCGTACCTCAGCAGCATCACATCTTATTTCCAAAGCAAAAGCAGTGTACAGGAAAATGAAACAAGCTTTTAGTGCTACTGTTACAGCCTTCACTGCTGCTTAGCCGTCCTGCAACCCATCTCAGTCCAAAAAGTCTGTGCTGTTGTTCTTGATGGACTTTGATACCAAGTCTTCCTTTCTCCCTCAGTAACCTTTATATATACAGTATACACATATATATATATATATATATATATATATATATATATATATATATATATATACTGTATACATACTCTGTCTTTCATATACAGGTTTGGGCAAAAATATTGTTTATAGCGCAATAGAGATGCAAAATATGTATTAAGTCAAATCCTGGCCTCAGCATGTGTGTGTTTATCGTACAATTTGCTTGTTTTGTTCATTCCATGCTGGAGCTTTACATTGTCATGGTTGTTGCTGTTCATTTTGCTCGAGCATGTTTTCATCCCAATAAAATGTCACAACAGCACTCAGTGTTGTGTTTTGCTCTCAGCTCTGCATGCTGTGGTAACTGTGAGGGAGAGTGGCTCTGGGATGAGGCTTTTTCCACTTTCCATTTGACTTCCATGTCTCATTTCTTTGTAACCCTTGGGTCTATTTTAAGCACAAAACCTTTGTATGGTTTGTTTTAGCATTTCTTAATCTCCAAATATGAAGGCTTTGTATTATTGAATTATAGAGATCCAGTAACTCAGCCTATTTGATAGCTGCTTACAGAATCTTAAAAACAAGCTGCTATTTGCAGAAATATTGGCTCAGGTCTGTTCCCTACGGTGCCATTTGTCTGTACATGCTGCTCTCTAACTCATCCACTTCTGTGTCTGATCCATGGATGTATTATATTAAGATTTGAACTTGGTAACTTATTTCCCCCCCCTTTTTTTTTCTTCATCTGATAATCTTCCAGGTTTACTTTCCTGGACTTGCTCCCTCTACTGGCTGTATGTGGTTAAAGTAACACTAGTTTTACTACTCTAAATTAGTGGGTCCCAACAACTTTTTGGCTTGTGACCCCTAAAAATGTATAGTGTCTACTATTCATCACAGGATTAGGTGTGAGTGTAAACAAGAGTTGTGAGCACTTAAACCAAAGTTTGATTTTTCTTTCTGAGACCATTTTTTGGGAGACGACTGAAATGTATCAAATAGCTAAAACAAATATAGAATAGAATTGAATATTTACAACAAATAAACATTATAATATATAATATATCCTAATATAGGACAGGAAGCGGTTAGGTTGGGAATAACCCATAAATACAGCGCATAAAGGGCCATATGAATAATTTTTGTCTATGCAGAACTTACTTACATATTACAGTCCACTCCACTGTTTACTCATCATAATGAGAACAACTCAGTGAAACTGACTAACTATAACTATAACTGTGAAGTAGCTATTTTAAGTCTTAGTCTTAAGGTAGACAGAACGCTTGCAATATAAACTAAGGGCATGGAGTTTTTTTAGATGTTATGAAAGTTGTGTTTTTAGTTGCGTACAATATTTGAAATGCAGGATGCCATACTTTTTAAGTGTGACTCTAGCTAGCAATTAGAAATCCCAATGTGTCGGCCTTTGCTGCTTTGATTTTGACAAACAATGGGCAGTAAGGCTAGATCCTGTGATCTGTAGCACTGATCTGTGTCAGCTTTGCAGGATCTGAGAGCCCATCAAATTTACTAATGGACGTAAGCCCTACACACACACACACTCACACACTTCAACTCTCGTAACAAGCGTGCGCATATATATATATATTTATATATCTATCTATCTATATCTATATCTGAGGATTATAGTAATCTGCTTCTCTTCATGCCCCATCCACTCTGTTTATGAGAGTGTGTGAGTGCCTTAGGAAAAAAACTGTGAGAGGGTTGCCACATAAAAAGCAATAATACAATCTTGAAACCATTCTCTGTATACAATAGATTTATTCTTGGTGGGATAAATGAGGTTTGGATTTTTTTTAACAGACTGAAGTGTAGCTTTCCAGTACAAGGACGTGAAATCCTGTTTTTCATTGAACATTACATTTCTTCCTTTTTACACGCATGAGAGATACAGTTAGCTGTAGTGGTAGAATGCATTTCATACTCCTACTTAATCGTGACAACTGAATTAAGTGATTTACAGTCTCACACACAAGGGTGAAAAACCCCCAAATATTTTATAAATGAAAGTGACAAACGTTCAATTTGAACCTGTGCAAAATTATCACGGTGAAGAGGAGGCACTGGACACAATAATTTAAATATACATTCATAGTGCCCATCCCTATGTACAGAACATTATTAGCTTTATAATTATAAAAGTGCTTCAGAATGAGTGTTGGTGAAAAGTAAGAACTGGTAAGGTTTAAAAGAGGCAAAATGAACAGAGGAAATGAGAAGTGGAGAGTAGACAAAACAGAAAGGACACTGAGTCAAGTTAATCCGTGCATGAAAATAACCTCCTGCCATGTACAGTACAGTATGTATAGATGTGGATTATAGGAAGGCATGAGAATCGTGGTAAGCAGAAAAAGCACCTAATAGGTTTTAAATCCTTCCAAGAAAAGTTGAAAGAATTTCTTAATTTTGCTCAGGCCTGCACGGAAAATGACAATATCTAGGATACAATAATGAGGCGTGTTTACATCAACTACAAATATAGTATATTTTATCAGCAGACTCAATGAGAGGCTGAATATAAAGATTTAAAAGAGCGCAACAAAGTGCTATTCCAGTAATAAATATTTTAAATATTGATTTCCTAGCCTATATGTACATACACAATATGTACAAATGTCTGGTCATGAGTTCAAAGGCCAGGTGGTCTGCTACCTGAAGGTTTTGCTGTTCCAACCTAAGCTAGTCTGAAATTTCCAGACCCTCCCCCAAAGCGCACTGAAGAAGAGTCTGACTCCACACAGCATTCTGCGATGGGAGGAAAACGTGCTCTGGTTTGATGGCATTTCTCTAAACCAATCAGAATCATCATGGGCGGTGCTAAACTCTGCACAGAGCCGTTGCAAAATAGTCGCAGAAGAGAAGACTCAGATTGGACAGATAGTCTAGCTAGCTGTCTCAATTTACCCTGCAGAGATCTAAGGAGCAGTCAACAATAGTCCTCATAAATCCACCAAATTTAAAATTCCAACACAAAGAGCACCAGAGCAATCCCGGAAGTGGAACGTGAAGGATATAGACTATACCTAAACTTGTGGAATGGACCACCAGGGAGGTTTCAGCAGATTCGATTTAGGTTAAATTGTGTATGCGTGTATGTGTGTGTGTTTCAGGATGTCTGCAAGCTAATTTAAGACTTTTACAAATCTTTTTTATTTATTCAAATAAAAGAAGAGTTTTCAACCATCTGTAAATGTGAACAGGGACATAGTAGACCTATGAGAATATAGGTCTACATTTGATTTTTAAAATGTCAGTCTTTAAAAATGTGTAAGATTTTGTCAAAATGAGCATACACCCTGTGTTTGTTTGTGTCTTTATATCTCAATTAAATGTTTGCAGTGCTGTTTCACAATCACTGCCTTGCCACTTTACTTCTTTACAGAAAATCTCGTGTCCTATTATGTGACAGTGTAGAGTTCATCCTTGCCGCTCTGACAGAGTGTGTACCCACAAACCCGGGGTCTCCAGCTCCAGTCCCAGGTCACGCCCCTACTCCAGCCCAACGCCTCCCTGTTCTTCTCTTTCGGCGGTAGCAGGAACACAACGCAGCTGGCCACCAGGATGTGCCACAGCGAGTGTGTGTAGTAGTAGTTGACCTCGGTCTCTGCAAAAATGTACAAACATACCCCGATCAGGGCACAGATTGCCCCCGGGATTAGGAAGAGGATCCAGCGTTTCCAAGAGGGCGGGTAACAATGTCGTCGCCGCACACCTCGGTACACCTGTAAACAAAAGATAGACGATAACTGGTTTTAGCACACCTCAGCAACAACAAGATCATTCTTTTGTTTTCTGCCCATTGTTACTGCCTAGATTTTTATCAACAAGGAAGTCAACAGCAGATTCCAATTAGATAGTTTTATTTACTCCCTGTAGTGTGTGTCTTACCCAGGCAGTGACCATGAACAGTATGGCACAGAGCACGGGGCCCAGCAGGTTCCACAGGCCTTTGCGGTCCAGCTGCATTGACATGGCTATCAGCAGAGCCCCGAGCATAAACAGAGTCTGCACAAACAAAAGTATCAAGACATTTTTTTTTAAACAAATTAAAATATATTAATCCTCAGTTAAGAGAAATAATAGTGTTATTGGTGTCTTACGTATTTAAATGTGTCGCTGATGCGAGCCATGCACAGGATGGTGACCCAGATGGAACAGATTGAACCCAGGAAGTCACAGTATTGTAGGGTATCGTAGTCCATTATACACATTACGGCTACACCTGGCTGGTCACATGCATGGTAGAACTAGAATATAAAAAGAAAATGAAACATGAAAAGGGGAGGCATTATCTGAATGCCACAAGACTATCCACCCCTCCTGTCAATATAGGTGGCAATTCTTCCCCACAGCTATGTAAAATACACAAATAGTTGGTGATAATGGGTAATGTAGATACACTACCGGTCCAAAGTTTGGGGTCACTTAAAAATTTCCATGCCACTCCATTATAGACAGAATACCAGTTGATCTGAGTGGGGGGGCTGATCTTTAATGCAATATCTACATTACCCATTATCAGCAACCATTCATTCAATCATCCAAAGGCACATTATGTTTACTAATCTGATAACATTTAAAAAAACTAACTAGAAAAACACTGGCAAACCTATTTGCAATTATGTAAGCACATAATGTAATCTGAAAACTGCTGCCCTGGTTAAAAAAACAATGCAACTGATCTCAGCTGGTATTCTGTCTATAATGGAGTGCAATGGAAATTTCTAAGTGACCCCAAACTTTTGACCGGTAGTGTATATTAGTAATATTATTAGCTAATCACAGCTGGAGGTAGGGCTGGGCATGTCAATATTTTACCTTACATAAATATATTTTCAAATGAGATATGGGATAAGACAAATCAGTTTATATGGATATAGATTTTTTCCTTGCTTTGTTAGAGGATGTGGATAGACAGGAAAGGTTGGAGAGAGATGGGGATGACACACAGCAAGACAGGGCGGATTCGAACCCGGGCCGCTGCAAAAGATTTAGCCTACATGGGGCACACAGTCTAACTGGATGAGCTAGACGTCGCCCCTGCCTAGATCTTTATAGATATGATATAGATATATATTTATAGATATACAGATGATCCGTTCATAAAAAGGCAGCGCAGTTATGATACAGACACTACATACACAAGACGTATGTAACGACGATGACCAATGGACATTCAACCCGCGCTGGACCCATTCACAATGAATCAGTCGTCACTCTATGAGGAGAGAATCCAGTCTGCAATGTAGTTCAGACACTTCACTGTTCAACCAGAGAACTGTACGGGGAAGGAAACCCTGTCTTTGCATTTTGTTTTTGATCATTTTGACATCTGATCCCAGTCTGTTTTAATAAAAGTGCTTGTGACATCTCACATGTGGCTTTGACTTCATATATTCAATACGCTATTGTGTTACATACATCCTACAAATATTAGCAACTATAAAAAGGTACACTTTGTGCCTTAACTATACATGCTCACTAAGCATTAAAAACGATGGGACGTCGATGGGAGTCTTCACAATCTTCTGAGGAGGACCATTTTTTTTTTAGGTCACCTGGGCTCAATAGAATATAACCAATACTCTAGAGACATGTCTAAAATGCAATATTCCTACATATATGCATGAGTGTGTATTTGAGAGTGCGTTACCGTGGAGAAGAACATTGTAAAGAGGTAAACAGAGGCCTCAGTGATGTAGCAGCGTTTGATGGCAACCACGATAGCAGGCAGGAAGGACAGGTTACTGAGCGTGAGCAGCAGAGTTGCCGTCAACTGGCGACAGTACGACTGAGCTGTTGAATCATCAGTGCAGCCCCAACCAGTCCAACCTACAGACCAAATACATACATAACTAAATGAATCAGTAAGTTACAAGAAAAGATACAGTGTTATTTAAGTGCAATTAAAAATAGACTAGGTATTTAGGTGATTTAAGTAAGATGTAAAGTTTCTTTAGGTTTGTGTGAGTGTGTGTCATACCAGCCTTGCAGACACAGGCAGCGTACAGGTAGCTGTAGGATCTCAGCAGTCTACATTCCCCGTATGTCCCACAGTCCTCTACACAGGCACTGATGAACACCTCTGGCACCACAGACACCAATGATGTATTGCCACAGTCACTACTGCAGAACAAAAAACACAAAAATGTAAACATTAAAAACAAAACATAAAACTCAGGGTCTCAACACTCCACATGCACTCCACACATTAAACTAATGTGAACTTTAACTCCCCCGTTGCAAAAATGTGTCTCTTAACACAGAGGATGTCTCTCTGTCTCTCTCTTGGATCAAAGGAAGTACATTTCCAGGATAAAGCCTGACATTCGACGCGTGGATCCGCCCTCTGTGTGTTGCTGTTCCCAAGTTTTAAAGAAAGGTCGGCTTGTGCAACAAGGCAGGCCTGCTTGGCTCTTTGAGGGAATGGCTGTAAAGATTAAAGGGAATATCTTTACAGCACTTGCTATTAAACTGGGATGTTTTGGGACTGATTGGCGGGGTTGTTACGGACAGAGTACACACGGCGATACACTTTGTAAGAGAAAATTACGTTAACCATGCATCCATCTAATTTAAAAAGCTCATGTTACTGTATTGTGTGAACAGTTAACTTCATTTAATATTGTAGGTAGTGTTTTCTTTTGCGGCGTGCAAATGTTCCACCAAAAGTTCTGAGACTATTTTGCAGAGCCACCTTTGTTATTTGCAGAGCTTAGTGCCGACCAAGACGATTGTGATTGGTTTAAAGAAATGCAAACAACCCAGAACGTTTTTTCACCTATCCTAAAATGTATCTGTGGTGTAGCCAGGCCTTACTGCACAGCGCAGTGAAGATAAGAATGCCAGACTAAATCTAATATAACTCAAAAAAGCAGATATGTGAATTTACAACAATGTACATGGTGTGAAAATGTGTTAATATTAACATGAACAAATCTAAATAGACATTACATTTGTGTAGACTGGGTGAATTTTAAAAGCATGTATTGCCTGCTGAGAGTAGTGTTGTCCCTCCTATTGGAGGGAGGAGGCATAAGGTGCCATAGGTGCAGAAAATATTTTGAAATATTCTAGATACACATTTTCAGATAAGGATAGAAATGCAATTTTTGCATGTGTGTTACCTGTTGCAAACAAGCTGCAGGGTGAGGTACCATGTTGCTGACTGGGGAAAAGGCAGTCTGACCACAGCTTTAGGAACACTGGCATTCACATGAACACCATACCCTGCAAACAAAGCTGTAGATACACACAAGTGTCTCAAAATTTCATTTTCATAATGTAAAGTCAAGATTCACGATTTTATTTATTTTTGCTACGCTACAAAATGAAATCTTTCATAAGTACTTTTTAAGTTTTACCGTGACAATCTCTAAGTCATGCACTACATGTGAGAGTTGACAGTGCTATTACATGAATGTCTTATTTGACTTGTCCTTTTAATGAGCTTGATGCCATTGTCCCTTCTTAGCACATCATTATTTATCAACAATCTTATATCCCCAGTTTTTCAGTTTGCCTGATTCATTAAGCTACTGCAGTTATTTCCAGGTTTTTATTGCATCAATTCCAATTCCTCAGTGTAATGGTGAATAAATCAATCCTGTTAGTTGTGCTACCTGTGCGACAGGGTTGAGAGTGGTTGAGTTGGAGAACTGGAGCCCAGGGAGAGAGACAGGCCACTACACTGCTGCTGTTCGCCAGAGTCACATTAGTCTACACAAACAAACATGTATCAAAGTAAAACAGCATGAACGCTTAACTCTGAGACTCTCAAATTTAACAGATGTTTTCAAAATACTGTATGTTTGGTAAATCAGTAGTACTCACAGTGTTGAGTGTGAGCTGTAGGTTCAGTGTACCACCGGTGGCTTGTGTGTGCAGGGGGTAGGTGAGCAGTGTGGGGTGTGTATCTGTAACGCTGACATTTGGTCCATTGACAGGAGTGAATCGGAGCGACAGAACATCCACCTCCTCGCAGAGAACAGGGATGCTCCACACACACGCCGACAATGGTGTTAACAGTGACGCTGATTCATTGCCAAAAGTGATTGCGTCTATAGTCACTGAGTTGTTGCCTGCTGATGTTGACTTGGTATTGGTGCTGTTGCCACGGAGCTTGTTGAAGTCATCATCTACTTTAAGGCCTACACTTTTTGGCTTACATCCCACTGAGGCAGACACAAACAAATGCAGAATAGTGAGTTTTAAATTACACACACAGGTAATGGATTTAAACAGAGATATGTGTGAAAGTTATGTTTATGGACGTGTGTTTTTGTGTTCACCTGTGTAGTTGGAGACGATACTAAAGGTCACAGTACGGTTGTCGAGGCTACTCTCCACAACAACTCGTAACCAGGTATCCCAAGGTGGGTTGTAAAGAGCTGCAAAGCAGCCAATCCCTGAGCAGTTCACTGTTAATGGGCGCTGCAGCACAGAGGTGGAGCCGAGCCTGAGGACCAGTGAACAGTTGTTGCTGTCTGCTCCCTCACCTGATGAACAGTCAGCCACAGAGACGGAGAGAGAGGAGGCAAACTCTGGAACATACAACCTAAGGCAGACACAAATACCATAAAGGGACTTATATAGACTGATAACAAAGATATAGAACAGAACAAAAGATGGGACCACAGGAAATTAGATGTGTATACATGCACACACAGACAGTTCTTACTTAAGGCGTGCAGGTCTGTCAGAAGCTGCAGTCTGCTGGAGGAATGTGCCCTGCTGTAAAATAGGTGTGTCCACCGCTCTCCTGACTGATAGCTGAGGCTGGAAGAAGTACGAGCAAGACGGAAAGCCCTGATAGATAAGACAAAAAATAAAAAAATGGAATTATTGGGGGACTAATGCATGGAAAATACAAATATGAAGTACAATATAATGTAAATAGAAACGTTCTTTCAAGGCCAGCAGTTACCAGCTGCCATTTTGGCAATATGGACAGAGGCCAAAAAAACCAACAATGGGGTTTAGCTACTTTACATAACAAAAGATCCACCCACTGCCTGTGGAACAAGTTTCTTTCTTTAAATTCTAATTCAGACAAATATGACACACACACACACACACACACACACACACACACACAACACACACACACACACACACACACACACACACACACACACACACACACAAATTTCCACAAGTCTTGTAAATGGCCTTTATGAAAATTAAAAAGCACAGTTAGTGTTCATCTGTCCAGAGTAACGGTCCAGTAGCAGAAACAATTTCATGGACTCATAACAATAAAAACAGTAACAGAAAGTAACAAGCACAGGCTGTATACAGCCCTGCACGAACCTTCTGCTCTATGCGCCCATCATCTTCAGGCAAGTGGGCACCAACGTACCAATCACCGGGAGCTGGATTGGAGAGGTTAAAGGTTGTGGAGCCGTGTGATGTCACCGGTAGGATCAGAGACAGACAGGGGCTCCATAGCGTTGCATTGGGAAACACCGACCCTACTGGATTTATAACTGGAGGGGCACCATATTGAACATGGCTGAAAAAGAAGGTGAAGTCAAAGTGAGTTTCAGAAGAAAAGAAAAAAAGTGTCAACAACCACTTAAGCAGAGAAACTGGTTAAGCAGGGGACAAAAAGAGATTAGGAAGATTCCCGTGAGCAGAGTAGACTGAAATACATAGCAGAGAAAATGGGTAAACGTTTTCATGATGCAGAAGTTAGTATATCTTACATGGTGACATTGTGCTGTCCACATTGGAAGGTGTGGCCCTTGGTGACAATAAACAGCCAGTGAGCGATGGCGGTTTCCTCTGGTATATGAAACCTCTGCAGCCTCACGTTGCCATACCAACCATACTTTGACAACTTCTGAGCTGGTTTGGACGAGAGCTCTGATACAAAGGTCAACTGTCCATCTGTAAGGCATAAGATTTCATTGTAAGTGCACAAACACCGTTTTTTTCTACTAAGTGTAAAGTAAGTGGAAGGGAAATTAAGAAAATGGGAAGGAAGTAGTTTTTATTTATACTAAAAATATAAGCATGTGATTGAAGAGTACAGTACATGCATACATTTATGATGAAAAGAAATAGCATAGAGCACAGCTGACACAATTAGACATTGAGTAATACAGATACAATAGAAATGCTGTCACAGTAATACAAGTAATGGCAAGCAGAAACAGTATACTGACATTTAATTAGCAGTACGGTCAATGAGAAATACTGTAAAGACGATGAATAGAGTCACATTCATCATAGGGCTGACAGAATATCTCTTTAATATGTGCATGTTAGTGTGAGAGCAGTCTACAGAGCACACGTTGTGCAGGTTTCTGGCATTCAGGTAAACTCGCATGTCGAAATAGTTAGCAAACATGCTAACCAGTTTCCTCTGACTTCGTCCCTTTAACTGAAACACTTACCGTCTGCTAATGCCCAAGACGTCAAGGCGACGAAAAGGAAACCACATATAAAACAAGAATCCATGTTTCCTTCACGAGTGCCTGAACCATCACACCGTCATTTATCCAACTGTAATAACACACAAATCTCTAGCTAGCTCATCCTACAAGCACAGCACTTCCTGATATCTATGAAAATACACGACGTCACAAGAGTCGCTGGGTGCTGCCTTTGGGGTCTGTCGGAAAGATGGACATCATAGACGTGAACGAGCTAGAGAGCAACGAATTGAAATTTCATTCCTAGTTTTTGTCATTTTAGAGCTCTGAGATAATGTAGAGACATCGTTAAAGTGAAACATATATGCATCTCCTAAATTTACAAGGTGTAAATAATATGTGGGGATCTCATACACACGTTTTGGAAGAGCATATACTTATTTTAAACATATTATGTTTGGAACAAAATGTAATGATAATATTGTAAGAAAAAATACACAAGTAATTACATTGGACCTCAGAATATCTATATTGGGATACGTATAAATGCTGAAACGGTTGATAGTTATGAGAAGAAATAAATACTATTAATTGTGACATCAAAAACATGTTTATTATTTAACAGGAAGTCCCATAGGCTATATCCACCTTCAATTAAACAATGTTGGAGAGAACTAATGTATTGCACCCAAAGAAAAATCTGATGCAATGTTGAAGTGCACCCGTTATGACCCTTAAGTTTTATGTCTAGGGGAAGCTAGGACGTAACACAAATTAACTCAAACTAACAAAAGAGAGACTAACAAGTCAAAGTACCACAACAAGTATGCTTTATTACATAAATTAGATGTATGTATATAGTTTCTATAAATATATATGTATGGATGATAAACAAAAACGGGTATTAAACAGTAACCCAACCAAAAATAGAAGCTGTAAAAACGTCAGGGTCTCCAAGGCCAAAACAACAAACAAAAACCCATACCACCTGAAAAGAAAATGGCAACTGAGCTACAGTGTCAAACAAAAATACACAATGCTAACCTCCCTGACTGCCCACAAAACAGTAGAAAAAGGGGGTCAAAACAAATGGCAGAGAACCTTCACCAGCTTCAAATAACAAGTCAATCAATTCCCAAATTATATACACCAGCAGAGTGTAGTACACCAACTACTCCCAGCATGACAGGAAGTTGTGGCAAGAGGAAGGGGCAGCGTCTTGGACCTGGGAGCTTTTACGCAGCCTCTCTGATAACTGGATTGAAAACACCTGTGGACAATCAGGCACTCAGGGGGGGCAGACCTGAAACACAAAAACAAAATGTCTCTCTTCCAAACAGAGGCCAGAGCAGCATTAGAGAACGTAACAGCACCCAATGAAATTTTACAGGATATGGGGCAAACTTGTGAATATGCACAAATTAGAGGAGCAGTCATCTCCAAATGAATTATATTTTTGTATGTATGATTGAAGGATGGCATTAATGTGAGTTGAAAAGATGAATGCTGAAAATGTGTAAAGGGATAGGACAATGTAAAGAGTACATGTTTTGAATGATGAATGTATTGACATACAGAAAAGACAACTCAATAAAGATGTTAAATTTAATGAAACTGAAAAAAGGAAGTGAATGAAAACTTTTGGTTTATAATGCAAAACATAATGCACTAAATTGCATTGGGTATAGCATATATTATTGGGTCTTTGTAAATTAGAGAGTGTGGTCTAGACCTACTCTATCTGTAAAGTGTGCTGAGATAACTCCTGTTATGATTTGACAAAATTTTATTAAATTGAATATATTAGTCAATGTATCCAGCGCTTGTGTCAATTATAATGTTTACAATAAAAGACCCAGCTCCAAAGAACCAGGGAAGGCTACACTGGCCTAAAGGAACAGCACTTCATTTTAACATGTGTATGTTATGATTAGGAATAATTTCACCAAGACTAAGACCAAAATTACACACATTCATTCAGCACATTTACACTTCTCTGGTGTTTGGGTTAAGAGACAACAAAGATCATCAGTAAAGACTGGTTTATTACCAACAGATAATATGTTAGGCTCATTATTGCATAAAAATTTAAGCAGAACAAAATGCATAATTGCAGCATCGTTTTTAAAATCCGCACAGTTTAATTGTTGCCTTATATCCATACAGAATTCAAAGAGACTGGACTACATGTGAAAAATAAACACAAGAAAGTATAGACAGCCATTCTTGTTTTTTGAATGAGATAATTTCAATGAAATGCAGTTGAATGAAAAAGACAGAAAACAGTTTATCTCTGCAACTCAACTCTGGTAAAACGAAACAAAAGTTTTTTTTTAATGTCTTTGGAACTCCATAAAAACACACATCAAACAGCATACATCATAATCAAAAGCCAAAGAGTAGGGGGAAAGAGACAGTAAAATGTTTATCTTTAAGCATCATTCTTCATTTATTCATCAGTGTCAAAGTGCATTTTAAACTGTTGAAGGGAAAAGCTTCACACCAAATATCATAAATTGAAATCATGCATATAGAAGGTCATAGAAACATCACGTCGTCCTGGGACTCCACCCAGCACCACTGAGCATCGTAGGCCAGCAAAGCCGTCTCTCTGTTATGCACACTCTCTTCCTCTACCTTATTGCGCTGACCGGATCTGAAAGTCTCCTGAGTTTGGTGCTCTGTATGTGTCTCCCCTGACTGTTTAGTGAGGGAAAAACTTCCATTGTCCCCTTTCACTCCTCTTCTTGTCCTGTTGGATCTCATAAGAGCTCTTCTGATGCTGTTAGCACCATCTTTGATGTCTTTTAGTGGAGCTACAGCTGAGTCTTGTGGTTGTGACTTTTTGTTGTGTAATTTGGCACTAACCAAACCGCTGGCAGGACTAGATGATGGCCCCCCATGCCTAGAAGGATGAAGGGGTCTTGCATCAGAAGACTCAGGGATTCTGTCGAAGTAGCTCTTGTTGTTTGAATCACCATCCCCAGTGTGCGGTGGCTGATCTGCTGACTCCTCACCAGAGGTGGTTTCAGTCAAATCCTGAGTTGGTCTCTGGCTTTCTCTGTGGGAGCAATGGTAGAAATACTAAGCCACATGTAAAGCCTGAGCCCTTACACTGATAATGCTTTAAACCTGCATCAAGGGGGATTCAACGATCAAATTCTTTTTTTCTTCTGAATCACTGGTTTACACACAAAATGCAGCAGTGAAGTAAATGTACTAATACTGATTGGGAAACTTTGTTTTAGGTTTTAGAGGCTACACTGCATGAACTTCCCCAAAAGTCTTTGTGGACATTTAGAAGGATGTTGGACAATCTTCAGTTCAAGTTTGTGTTTTACTTTATTGCTTATCTGTGTATTCTTACAGTAGCCTATGTATAATATCATAAGAAAGGTACATGCTTTTCATATCCTGAAAATTCCCTCTTAAATACTCTTCAGAACACTGATGAATGTGCCAAATGTAGTCTCACATTGCCAGACCTATCTTCACAGCACTGCGGAATAAATGCAAATGTGTTAACTCTAAATGGGACATAAAACGGGTTTGGTTAAATTCATAATACATTTTATGTTTACAGCACTTTTATCTGGGCATGTATTCTCGCACTTTCTGCAATGCAAATGCCCATCGTGGTAATTCTCCTCCGTACTACACCAATACTTTGGCAAGATATTCGTCTTGGTATAACCTGGGTAACATAAAAAATAAGCGCCCATATTTTCAGTGAGAACAGGTTTTCTTTAGGCTACACCTGCCAAACTAAACTGTACTGTACCTGCAGGCGGACATCGAGGGCCCTTGCTCCTCCACAGTCACCAGGTTGTTCAGGCTACCTGTTAAGCTGCTGCCATGGCTGGCTAGGGCACCCCGCTCCTCCATCAGCCAACGCATGGCCTCGATACCCTCGTGCACCGCCACCAGCTGGCGCAGGATCCTCACATCGGCAGAACGCAGCCACCTCTGCATAACAGTGAGGAGTAAGGAGCATGTGCAAGTGAAAATAAAGTGTGTGCGTGTGCGTATGCGTGTGCGTGTCTGTGTGCGTGTGTGTGTGTGTGTGTGTGTGTGTGCTCACTGCAGGTATAGACTATGTGTCAGGAGAGCTGAGAAAGCTGTGGATTTAAACGCTCTCAAGGGCCCCCAGACATTTAATATTTAATTCTCACAACGCCTGTGCTCATTTGACTATACGAGCTAAAGAAAAGAGCAAACAAACAGAAAAGAATGAGGGAGGAAGCGTGAGGTACAATTGCTGCTCAGAGAATAACCAAAGGAATCCAATTAGAATGTATAAAGTGAATGGAGGTGAAGGTTGTGGCGGAGACAGGTGACAGTATCTGTCATTACAAATAACAAATAAGCAGGTGAAGCGGCTCAGAACGTAACTCTTCTGGAGAAAAACATGTCATCAGAATATGAGGGAAGTTATTCCTCAACAAGTTGTGCAAGTTGTGGTTCTGCCTGAACATGAAAGATGCGCATTCAGGCAGTTCACACTCTGATGAGTCATTACAATACAGAATATTTTGTTCGTCTAGAAAACGCATAGCCTACATATAGTGTCTACAATATGATAGATGTAAAGCGGAGACCAAAACAGGATTCTTGTTACCATATCTTGTTTTAAGTTGCTTATTTTGTCAGAAAAGCTACCGGCGAGGGCAGAGCTGCGGTGTCCCCTGTCGACCACATCAGACCTCCAACCATCTTCGCAGTCCGCAGCATCCCTCATCCAAATCAGAAGACTTTCCGGTGTTTTACTGCCAACCTTATTTTCCACTTCTTTCAGATCTAGGAAGGAATCGTTGAGGATTTCCTCTGCCATCATACCGAGCAGTAATTAATGCCAAGTCTTCCGACCGTGGCTTTAGATGGACGAGAGCTTGTGCGTAAAGGGCACTTCAGCTTTCCACTGTGAGAGAAGTATAACCCCCCCCCCCCACACACACACACAAACACACAAACACATAAACCCATAAATCTTCCACACTGCTCGACTTACAACAAAGTCCCACACGTTATTCCTGAACACTCCACAATAAACGATAAACGACAAACGTGCCACACAGGCGCATAACACGCCATGAAAACGCTGGAAGTGTGAAAGAGCATCACCTGTCCTGCTGACTGCTGTCACCATTCATGCTACAGATGTATTGATGGTATGAAGCCGAGAATGCGATGCTGGAAACTGGAATTGTGTTGTGTTGTCCTCAAACAATGGTTGGAGTTTCACACAAGCAGTCACATGGAGAGGCTTCAGTAACACCTGTGCGCACATTCATAGCCTACATATATTCTAAATCTGGGAAATCACCGTCTTTTTGACACCGTCTTGAGCTATATTTGATTATGTATGAAAACATGTAATCCAAATTTAACCAAAACCAGTAAACCTGTGGTTATAGCCTGTATTTTAAGCATGTAACGATGCAATATATGCTAGGGGCTGGATAGATGGACAGATCGATAGATAGATAGATAGATAGATCGATAGATAGATAGATAGATAGATAGATAGATAGATAGATAGATAGATAGATAGATAGATAGATAGATACCTTATTCATCCTGAATGAATCTTTAGGCATCCAGTTGCAAGACAACCACAACACAACAAGCACTTATACACACGTATGTCACACACACATAAGAATAAAAATAAAAATCCTTCACAGAAATGCAATGACCATGAAAAGGTATAAGGTACTATGGTAGCCTGTGTACAGTGGTGATAGTGCAAAAGTGAATAGTGCAGGGATTGAACAGTGCAGTAGATTATAATTAAATATGAACTATGACTATTAAATATTAACATAATAACCTATAAACTGACTGATTAAATAAATAATATTAATAAATTAGTCTACAGACAAAATCTCCCCATGAGTAACTGTCCTGCCCTGGGATCAACTCCCCAATGTCCTCTTGACAATGAGATACAGGCAGCATAATTAAAACATGTCCATATAATGTAATCTATGTTATAATGCATAACAGATTTTAGACATAAAGTGATTACAAATTCATAGTGGTAAGATGTATGAATCGAACTAAGCCTTATCAGGTACCCTAAAGCCCTTTCTCACTGTAGATTCTTAATCCTGGGCTATGAGTTGACCCTGGGATGATTCAGCCTCCTTTCACACACGTTGTTAACCCAGGGTTAACCTAAGCCCAGGTGTTGGAACACTTCAGGTTCTAATGACATGACAAAGAAATCCTGTGATTGGACAACAAAAACAAGTTCTTTGAAGTTTTTTTTAACCCGAGAACCCCTTTTCACACTGGTAACTTTTAGGGCCTAGGGCCAGGAGAGAGGGAATAGCAGGTCAACATGGAACGTGCATTTTGGTCATTTTGTCAACAAAGAGGATGGCATCCCCCCTCATCCCGAACTAAAATTGCATAGGCCCACAGACTGTAATAAGGCTATGTTAACTAGCCAAATTAACTAACCTTTTAACTAATGTTAACTGTCAATCAAAAATGTCACTCCCTGTAACAAATTGTTGGAGTAGCTTTGCTCACAATAATGCTAGTTAACATTAAAAATATGCTATTTTCAACCCGAGTATCGTTACTTTAAATAATTCAAACCAAGTGTATCTGGCTCATACTGGTAAAACCATGAAATGAAATTATATAGCACAATTATATAGCCTATTATAATTTAGAGTTAACTATGTACACTGCCCAAACCAAGAAAGTAATATTCATTTTTGTGTTTGTTTGTTCATTCATTTGGTTTGTTGGTAGTGAGTATTTTGGTGATAAAGGTTTATGTTTTAAAATGTATAAATACAGACCCAGAGCCCGAATAAATTTGGTTTGTAAGAAAAAAAATAAAAAGTAAGACAAATTCCTCTTTTTCCATATTTGGGACAGACACAGTAGATGCAGGTGCTGGGCACACTGTCCAAAATGTGAGTACATTTAATTGCCATGTACAAATATGTTTTGAGACATGTTGTGTTGTGAAATATGTTTAATTTGTATACTTTGCAGTGTGGAAGTGCTTAAGACTTTCCAAAGATACTCTATAGAAGAAACAGTTCTGTTTAGTTACACAGCCCACTTTTAGACACAGACATGGTCCGAATAAGCAGCGAGGAAGCTGACATCTGCCACCCACTTAAATAGATGATTTATTTTTATCCATCTGCAATCTTGCCCCCATATTGATGCTTTCAAAATCGGGGTTACGGTTATATTATGGGAGCTGCCATCTTCCTCATAAAGGGATAGGACCAGTTGCTGTGCATTGAGTGCATTGTTTAAGGTCTGGAGTGTATAATACACATGGATGATGCAATAGCAGCCTTAAAAAAAGTAAAGCAACTTGCTGAATGCATGACTGAAAATAAGTTTACGATGCCTTATAAAATTAAGCTGAGACCTCAGGAGAAACATTTAATTTATGTGAAAAGAAAAGACAGACAGTGGGAGGCAGCTTGAGACAGAAAGAAAAACATCAAAAATAGTAGGATCACTGGCCACTGTTGGAGGGAGGCAGACCTGCTGAAGTTAATGCTGTTATCAGCCAAGTTGCTTTGTCTGAAAATCAGCAAGCTCCATCATTGCTAACTCTTATAGAGGAGGTGATTAACATGTGAAAATACCATTAACATGAGTTAGTGTATTTTTCACACAAACATACTCACAGTTCCTAAATATCTTCCTTTCAGTACCACAACAGATAAGAGAGCAGCTCATTTGCCTGCAACAAAAATACAAAGCAGGGTAGAACCATGTTTTAAGAATGAATCTTGATCTTACAAGTGTTATTTAAAAGATGACATATTACTCGCCTATAGCTTCACCTCCCTCAGTGGGATTTCTCCACAGTTCAGAGCTCCATAAAGTCCAGTCACATTAACTCCTAAATCTCAAGAGCGCAACAGAATCCCCTGGTTGATTTTACTGGAGCTGCTCTGTGGAAACCAATATAACACTGGAGTTATGATGGGCAGTTCCAGCTGAATCAATGAATGTAAGAAGGGATTTTGTTAAAACATATATGCATATATGTATGTATGTATGCTTAAAAATACTTTTTGGTGCATTCAAAAAAGAGTCCTATTAGTCACAACATTTGCGTTAAGATAATACATGATTGTACACAGAAATAGATCTAAAACCATTAGTCAATGTATTGTTACAGCTGTTGATAATGTTTATGATTTAAAAGCTTTAAATTATATCAGCCAACTAGAATCAAATTAGCATGTTTCCTCCAAAAAGGCCTGTAGATGGCAGCAGGCACTCACCATTTCTGAGCAGGGAGGCATTTGATTACATTCTCAGGGGTTGAACAATCATGCCTGATTTTTTTCAACACTGGGATTTCATTTATTAGCTCTTTTTTCTTAAGAATACAGATAAAGTTTCCCTGATGAGGCTACCCTGAAATATGAGCCTTAAGTCAACACTCTGAGGTCATCTCATTTACTTAGGAATCATAAAGAATATGTTTTCTGTAATTTTATAGGAGAGCTTTAGCCATTAATTCTCCACGTTTCTTGACAAACGTGCTTGACTGCTCTGAGCACATTCTATGACTTCATCAGAGACGCATACTACTGACAGTAAATATGTCATACTGTACTTGACACAACATTCTTGTGATTTCCTTGAAAAAGCGAGTGGGAAGTTGGAATGACGGGTGGATAAAATAATCAGGTTACTGCGACCCCAGGGGAGAGCTGTAAAACTACCCAAGTATGAGCAAGTGTTTTCAGGGTAGTGTGAAGTGACCATGGGGCCAGCATTACATGAGGTAGAGGGTGAGCATAAAAATGTTACACACAGAAAGAGTTATGTTTTTTACGAGTAGGGGCCTCTTACTTCCAGTTTCAGGGAAATCATAAACTTGCATAAACACACAAAAATGGTCAAATTGTGGATGTCATTAAAAGGCCAGCATTGTGAGCAGATAGGATTTTACAGCATCTGTCAGTGCAATTAAGTGTGATTTACTATGAATCATAAAGAGGATTTTGTTTTAGGGGAGTTACCCTGGATTTTTTTTGCCAAACCACCTGAAATGTGAAGAGCAGAGAAATGAAAATGAAACCACATTCACTCATGTGGGTTGAATTTATCCATTAGTCTCTTATATACAGAGAACATATTAATGGGAGAATAGGAAAAGCTATTTTAACATCCTCATGATGCAGCCTACATTCCCCAGTGAATTGCCTGGAGCGTGGCATGTGTTTGCATGCATTGAGACAAGGGTTAGAAAAACAGCCTAACAACTGAGGCAAGTGGGCCAGGAAATCCTTCAGGTTCACATGGTCTGTGGAAAGACCCTCATATGGAAAAAAAAGCCAATCAGGGAGGGAGGGAGGGGATCCCTGAACTTTACAGCACAATTATGCCTGAAATCATACATTTACCAAGAAAAAGAAGCTCTCAAGTGTGGATATCTTCACATGTCAAATGTAAAGTACACATGAAACATGGGAGCATTGGAAGTGCTGGTAGGTGGATTTTGCTGGTCAGGGCCACTCTAGCTGTTTCCCCTTGTTTCCAGTCTTTATGCTAAGCTATGATATTCGGCTGCTAGCGCTAGCTTCATATTTGCTGCACAAATATAATTTCCTTTAAGGATCTATACCAAACTGAAAGGAGAAACAGTAAGTCAATAACTCCAACCGCTTACGATTTTTTTGTGAGGTGATCATGCTGCTCTGTGCATGTGTTTTCATTTGGGAATCTACAGAGAGACTAAATGAGTGTGGACAAGTAATGGATCTCATATGTATGGAGAGGTCCATTCACATCCTGTAATTGTATTGTGTTTGTTCAAACCATGACATAAAGCACACATCCTGGAGCTGAGAAAACACGTAAATACAGTGTTCACAGTGCGTGCGAGGCATACCGAGAAGTCCATTAATTTCCACTGAAAGGCTTACAACATAAATTTTCTAACTTGCATGTTGTAATGGGAAATTGAAGCAAAAAATAAATTGCACATTGTAGAAATGCACTAAGGCAAAAACCGATTGTCTGTGCAGTCTGACTGCAGGGTCATCCATAGATTCCTGATGCATCAATCTTTGCTGTTTAAACAGATGGCAGCGGCACCAAAGAGCTTGTGCTGTGCCTGATCGAATACTTGATAGGAAAGCCCAGAGGAGCCTATGTCAGAGGCCACAGGGGCCAGTAGACTCTAAGCACATTAACATTCCTGAAAAAATAACCCCAGGGAATGTTATTGTGGAGACGTTAAACAGGATTTTCCTCTCAAAGACCAGGAGAATGGCCAGGCATCACGCTGGCGTCTCCATCGCCCCGGGTCAGGAGGAGCTAAAGCACCCGGTGCCAAAAAGAAAAGGTTTATAAACCCCTTATATCCTATCCTTCCTTAGAAAAGTGCCTCCCTGGTACAGCCTCATTTATTTAGTTTCTACTGCAATACATCTTACTATAGCAACAAAGACAGCTGTGCTCCTTCTGCATTGCAGACCAAATTCTACATATTTACTAAAATACATTCATCTGTCCTCTTCCCATTTCATTAAATAAAAGGTTTTTACACTTGTACAACTATAGTATAATACATTCCAAAAATGTCACGTCATCTGTTCCAAATTTTAGCCCCCACACGAAAGGATTTAGATTCAAACGTTTCACCATGCCAAGTATTGCACCTATGCTGCTCTCACTCTGTAAATAGCCTGGTACCTGGCCATGTAGGCATTTATAAACAGTTACAATTATGGATTATTGATCTATTTCAATACTGATGCCACAGGAAGAGTGTTTTAATCAATGCTGACTATCAATATACATCCCTCTTCCTAGATTCATCCCCTTCCTTTTTCCTTTTTAAACCTACATTAATTGATTTTTGGTCACTTGGGAGTCGTGCAACAAGCCAAGCTGTGAACACAGTACTAAAGGTGTAATGGTGAACAAAGCAAACAATTGTCTATTTACCCATCTTGCAGACATAGAGAGAGTCTGGTTTGTGTCCATTTAATCTTGGAACCCATCAGCTATCAGTCTGATGACAACTATCCTCTGGGGCCAATATTTCGGGGGTTCCTGTTTACCTGCATGCAACCAAAGCCTGCTAAAACATGAATTGGTCACACTAGTCGAATTACAAACGGACTACAAATGGAAACCAGAATGCTTTGGATATGCAACTATTGTCCCCAACAGATATTGCATTCATATGCAGATATCTGTTCGGAGATTAATGTCCATCTGACAAATATAGCCAATATGTCCAATGGTCACTTTCCTATTAGCTCTGTTTTGCTTTCCATTAACTCCTGAGGGAAATACCTGGCTCTTTTCTTTAGCTGCTACATGCACCACTATGTTCATCAGTTTGTCATTACGTTGTCTGTCTGCCTTTGCCGCTGAGCATGTAGTATGCATTCGGTTTATAGAACTTTTTAACTCAAAACAGCTGCCTGCTGCAACTGTCAACAGCCAGTGTTACCAAATATGTTGCCAAGTCAGCCTTTACAGTGTGATTTGTTACAATATTTTCCGCCACATTATATACGAAAGTTTTATATGATCAGTCAAAGTCACAACTAAGTATTGCCGTCAAAGACATTTAACAACAACACCAGTGGACACGACCAAGCAGTAGCTTTGTTCGACAGTTCTTCAGTCTTACGTCACCTGGCTTGTTAGAATTTTTGATTCTGCTCTCTGATCGCCATTAAACGACACGTCAAACAGCTGAGTAGTGGATCCAAATGGAATTCTACACAATTAATCCCCCTGCAATTGCATTGCTCCGCCTCTACTCAGAAAGGTTGTTACTGCCAAATCCTTGACGATATCTCCCCCTCGCTCTCTGTGTGCATGGTGTGGTGTTGGAGATGCCTGGGGAGGAGGATTCCTCTGGATCAACCTGTAGCTCTCTTATAGTGCAGCTTGGAGTTAGTTAAATGGGACCAGAGTCCACCCTTCTCCTCCCCTGGTGAATCACACATTCCTTATGTTGGAGGTCACCATTGAGGGAGAACTGCAGCTCCAGACACATTGATGATTGTGTGAAATACAGCTGTTGTTGAGTGGATGATTTTTCTCTGCAAGACCCACAAATGCCTTCTGCAAGTGACCTTTCTCCAGAGACATGTATTCATTGCTTCTAAGGTCACAACCGAGCGCCTGCCGAGTGACATGAGAAAGAAAGTGTACAAGGTCAAAAGTCTCTGGCCAGGTGCCAAAAGAAATACAGGTTTCAGTGAGAATGAGTGTGGTACCTGAGATTTAAAATGAATCACTCAGTAAAAGTTAGACCCCGTCTTACTACTTTGCTCCTTTTTGTTTTTTTCTGTATTTTTCTGTCCTGTCCCGGTCTTCCCCCATTGCTGATTCTCTGGTTACTAACTGAAAACACGTGAGGCCCTTTAGAGGGGTTCTGGGATTTCGTTCACCTTTGTTACATTATAATTATGAAACATTTACATGTGATTGACACACTGAATCTTTGTTATCTTTTGATTACCTTATCATGTGAAGGCCTGAGGAAAAACATACCCTCCTCTATACGGTGACATGTTACCTCATTGGTGATAAGCAACCAGCATGACCAACCTCCATCCACCTCCTCATCTCAGATACTAAACGACATGTGGCACAAAAAGATAAAGAGCCTCACTGGTGAGATGTTGCTGTGCTGTCAGTAAATGGCTGCTGGTGCCAGGTGAGCATATGGAGAGCATCAGAGCACGCTGCTTGTGATGTTTGATGAAGTCAATGTTTGTGTTCCGTCAGCAGTATATTCTTTTTGGCTCCTTTCCCATGGGGCTCCTTCAGACACATATGGAGGTAATTTGTTCAAATTCTTCAGCAGAGAAAGAAATAAGAGGGGGGAAATGGCCTTGGGATTTTGGGGTTGGAAATCAGTTTGAGAGGTTAGGGGTGAGTGGGGGTATACGACTTTGGGGTGCAGGGAATGGAGGTTTCTGTGAGAAATGGCTTTTAAAGAGCTTCAAGTAACATGCTAGTTTGTGTTTAGAGAATTGTCAAAACTGGAAAGGGTATATTCTCTGGAGCACAGGAATAAAAAAAAATGAAATAAAAAAGACATGTATTCCTGACATCATGGTCATTCTTTACCCTCTGGGGTTCACAAATTATTTTGGAATTCTGGATGGCTTGAAAACAACAATTGTTAGTTTTTAAAGTTTCAAGAGAATGATGATGGAGCACTACAAAAATTGGTTGTGCAATCGCCAAATTCAAAAGGCATAATCCTTTGGGGAGCATGAATATTCACAATAGAAAAAATTGTAGTGTCCAAAACAAAAATGGTTCATTTTCTGTGGAGCGTGAATGTGCTAATTCATTTCATTGGGCATCCTATATCATCTGTGGTTCAAACTCAGCAGCATGGACATTGGATACCTTGTCTTGAAATAAAGTCCATCAAGGAAAAAAACCTAGTGGCAACAAAGAAAAGGTAAGGGCTGTCATCACAAATGATGCTTCGAAAACCATGAAATGTATGGCAGTACATGAGACAAAGTATTTGTGACTACCCAATCGACTGGCCAGTGTCGTCATCCTTAAGCCACCAGGAATAAAAGTTTCCAAGAAGAAGGAATAAATTTGATTGTTAGCTCTGCATTCATGGTGTGACTTCCATGGCAAACACTTCAAGGGATGTCATCCACATGAGATGGAAAGCTGAAATGTTGATCTAAACAGAAAGCTCCAGGATAGGGTTAAATGATCAACAAACTATTGCAGCATCAACATCTAATCACTAATCACACTTTACCCTCTGTGTACATCCAGGCTCAGACTCCCGGTCAGTGCAGCCCTGTCTCCAGGTCAGCTGTAAGAAAGGTTGTGATGGCAGAGATTTTGCTTCCCTCTTGATGTTTACATTCTCCAGACACAGGGGAGGATGAGGAGAGAAGGAGGGAAAAAGAGAAACAGAGAGAGAATAACTAACAGCTGCAGCACTGTAACACCAAGTCTGAGTACTCCTGGGCACGGACATAACATCTAATGGCTAATATTAAGGTTTTGAGAGGTTTTTATGAGGGGTGTTTGTGTGTATTGAGTGTGGATGAGTAAAGGGGCAGATAGAGGAGACTTATGTAACATGTTTAAGGTCTGCTGCCTTTGCCTCACGTTTCTTTCAGTCCACTCAAACAGAACATTTACAAGCGACAAATATCCTTGCAGGCAACTAGTGAAGAGGGATTAAAGATGTGCTACATTTCCGTCTATTTTAAAGTGTTTTAAAGCTGATAGCGATAGTCCTGGAAACCGCTTGTGTGCCATGAGTCGTGTAAAGAAAAACCCTCAGAAAGTCCAAACACTTGGCATGGCTCAAAAGCCAAGGTCTCCCGGGAGCCAGGCATCATCATGGTGTTCTGAGAATAAGAAAAACATGCCCAGTGGAGATGTAATGAGGTTATCAGCCAGGGCATTTGGAGGGTGTGCCTCGCTTCCTCTTAGCATCCCGCCATCTGTCAGGACAAGGACAACCGACCTCAGTGGCTATTGTCAATGATGTGATGTGGCATCAGACTCTATGACAGGCTTCAAGTTGACTAAAGGAGCAGATAGGCCAAACTTTCTGAAGTACAGCTTTTCTAGAAGAGATTAACCAGGTCGGAATTTTTTTCTTTTGCTTCAAACTCCTTTTAACTCAATAGTTTCTACAAAAACTACAAATTGATTAGATCTGTTTTCTCCTTGATAGCTAGACCAAACCACCACAGGAACAGCTGTCACATAAAAAAAAAGACTGCTGAAGAAGACTGAAGAAGATTGTTGTAACTGTTGCCACTGAAATGACCACACTGATGTATTTTCTCATCACACAGTTGCAACAATTGTAGCTGGAAAGAGGATGCTGGTTTGATTTGTGTGTGTGTGTGTGTGTGTGTGTGTAGGGGGTACACAAGAAAAAAAGTCATTGCTTCAGAACAACCACAGCATTGCTACAGAGTTCATCAGATGTGTTTGTAGATCACACAGGGTAATTACATCACAAATAATAGGGGTTAAACTGCGGTGAGAAAACACAACATTCTTTTTCTCCCAACCACATGAAAAGGATTTCATTATTAGAATGTTAAGCACTGCTGATCAAGAAAGCCTCTTTGAATCCCTACCGGCTAAAACTGTGAAAAAGCAAAGGACTGTGCCATTTGTTGGTCTGGTGAATACTAAAATATACTCCGCATGCTTCCTCTATTACTTTCAAGCAAAGCTATCTTTGAGAAAATCTTGCACCACGGATGGTTTAATGGAGTGGGTCAGGGCAGGTTCACAAAAGATAAACATTATGTCAAGCTTTTAGCACTGGATGTGTACATTTGTTGAAGAGAGAGGGCAACACTCATGCTCAACAAACTGCCATGTTTGGTAGCCGAGGAGTGTTTATTTAGAAACTTGGATCAAACAGGCTCCATGTTTGGTTCAGAGCAGAGATCTTCAACAGGGAGTCCACAACTTCTGGGGTGTCCTCAGAGTCATCGCAGGTTTGGAGCTCTGGAGTTTGGACTAAAGTAGAGATAAAAACTAAACTCTCTCTGTAGGTTTAGTCTTGCGATGAATTAAGACATTGGAAAAAGTAACTTATTAGTATAACAAACGACAGCTGCTGCACATTAGCATCACCCCTGGCATGGTCAAAAAACATAACAGATTTTGATGCTTATCAAACTAATCAACTCTAATCTCCTTCTGGGCACTGTGCCTGATCTACAGTAAATCAATCAGCTTATGGTACCATGTGAACACCAAAACCCAGCTCATATGCTGACCTAACTTTACACAGTACAGCCTGTAGATGGTTCTATCTGTATATGGTTTATTCAGGTTTTTGTGAATACCAAGTGGCCTATGAGGATTAAACAAGGCACAAGTGGCAAATTACATTGCTTCTAAGCATTCTTATACGTGAAATTACTTTGCCACTTTGGCATGCTTTCTGTATGGAGTCTATATTATTTCAGAGAGTCATTGGGGAGTGGGGTTAAAGCCTGGAATGTACACTATTTCCCCACAGGAAGCCGAGCATGGAAGTCTACCATTGCCCCACGCCCAGATCTCTCCATCGCACGCAGTTAAACCAGCAACTAAATCATAGTACCACAGTCATGTATGACACAAAGAGTGAACTAAACATCATCACAGTATGCTGCTGTTCATCTTTTGTTTTATTAAAGACAATTTATCTTTGACACGTCTTACAGTTTTATTGTACAAAAACTTCACATTACAAAAATATTGAAAGGCATTTTTTAAACAAACATGGACTGAAGCTATCTGCCTTGAGAGCTTTGATTTTCAGAAAACTTCATTTTTTACAAGCTGTCAACGTTACTGGATGCAATCTGCCAAGCTTTGCCTTTTTAAAGCAGCATGTTTTACATTTACACAGGTATTGACACACAAGTCATAGTGGGCGTTTCTTCAAAAGATATAATGTATATATATACAAATGATACAGTATTGTACAATGTATGGTAGCATTCAGTATCTTCTGATGCTGTATATAGATTTTCAAGACATGTATTAAGAAAAAACTATAGTTTCTTATAAACATCAGATCAAAGTTTGTCTCAGTAACTTAAAGCTGAGGAAGACGCTTTCAATCAGTGGTTTTAAGTGTTGCTAAAAAGTTCATTACATCAATGTCGAGCAAAAATATTAGCATCATTATTACTTCTAAAATTCAATGTAATAATTTTCGTCTTTAATAATGCAGATTCACATTGCCAGCCCTATTGTATTACAAGACTTTATGAAATAATAAGCGGTTACAATGTGCCAACAAATATTTTTTTTAAACTGTTTTGCTTAATTGTGCTTTAACACTGAAAAGCTACTTTAAGTAACCAATGTTCTAGACGCTCCTGTCTTTATTTTGAGCGTGTAAATATACTGTATGCCTGTGTAGGATACAGTATATCACAGGATTTCTCGGTGATGTGAATCCTTACCATGATTAATGACAGTAATGTAGATGTAGTAACGTAGATGATTTGTTTCCCACAGTGTTCCTGTCTTGAGTTACATGTGTCTGTTGGAGCAGGTGCCTGTTCTCTGGCTGAAGAGAGGCACACTTGTAGGCACACTGAAATATATAGACATGACATTAAGACACATTGGTATGCTCACAGAATGGCCAAACACACACACACACAGACACACACAGACACACACACCCACACCCACACCCACACACACACACACACACACACCTTACACTTGTGAGCACCCGTCTAGTACATACAGTATAACAGACGTCATTTCATTAAATGGCTCAGAGGGGGCTCGTCCTAGCCAGCAGAAAGAGGCCCACATCCAACAAATACGTTCTCACTGTACTCCCCACCTAGTCTAATTTATGTGCACCTTAAGGAACATGGTGTTACGGACATAACAAAGCTTACAAAGTCTTACAAAGCTTTCCAAAAGCTTCACCTTAGGTAATTCAAGTGGATACAAACAGGAGTGAGTTACGCTAAAATACTGCTATAAATCACACATAAAATGCTTATGTTTGTGATAAAACAAAACAAAAAACATCCTTCATGAAATCAAGGAATTTGTTTTTTTGTCATGATTTGTTTGTATTAGTCACACAGTGAGTGAGTGGCAGGAATATAATGGTAGCTCCCATGCTGAATGCAGCTGAGGCGAGAAGGCACAAAAGCCACACAGCTTTGATTACAGCTGCCATTTCTCAATTTTGTTTCATTTCAGATGCGTGTCCATGGAGAGACCTTGACAGAGGAGAATCTCAAATAATCCTCATAACAGAAGAGGAAGAAATATCCCCATGCCTCTCTCTTTTCCACATTAAAATGTCTGGTGAAAGAGGAAAAAGATGGACATTTCCATTGAGAAAGCAAAACTTGGTTGACAGTTTTCCAAAGCTTCTTTCTCTCATCCTATGAGACTCAAGATTCCATAGTTTGTCTCCATTATCCAGATTGTTGGGAGTTTATTTGTATCCAGTACTGACCAGTGGTTGCAGCAGTGACTGAAAAAAGTCACCAGTCGGGGTTATGTACAGTCAGTTTGAAGTTGCCTTTTTATGCCATTATGAGATGGTTACTCCGCTCTCTGTTGTCTGCTGGAGGAACTAGATCTTTCTTCACTGGGGTTGGCAAAAGGGTAGAACGTCTACCTTTGGGCTTGAACAAATCAGACACAAAGAATACCTGTGGAGGGAATAGAAAACAACCTTGAACATCCAAATCATTGCAAAGTGGCAGATTTAAAATCTGAATCTGTTATCAAGAACTATAATAATGCAGAAATATTTGTCTTGGAGGGGAGGCACAGTACATATGCAAGATACACAACATTATGGACAGTAGACTAAACATATAATACCAGATTTATTTTTTCTTGGATTGTAGCCTCCTTACACCACTCAAGTGTGCTTGGAATATAGAAGTGGCTACATTTGAAAATAATTGCCCCTGTCCCCTTTTATTCCAATTTTCTGTTATCCAATATAATGCCATTTTCTTTTCCTTAAACACAGTTCTCCAAGGTTCTGTATTAGGCCCCCTTCTGTTTCCATTAACATGCACACTCTCAACAATATAATTAGTAAACAGTGTTTCTGTCCCCAAAGAAAGAGGTTACATAAATTAAGTTATAATCATTATCATTATTTAACTGGCAAGTTAGAAATAACATGTTGTGAAAGGCATGTATTGTTACGGCCATTTGATCTAATCCAATATAGAAGATTACAATATTACAATAGAATGTAGAACCACTCACTATAACGTAGGCCACCAGGGCTCCCTGCACAAAACCTGCCAGGACATCAGTTGGGTGGTGCTTGTGATCAGAGACACGGGACAGGCCGGTGTAGAAAGACATCATGATGAGGGTGAACTGGGTCAGAGGGCGCAGCAGGCGAGCTCCATGCCAAGTGAAGCGAGACTGCAGGTAAAACTGTAAAATTGAAGACATTATAAAGGTGATATTGATAGAAAGAGTTTTCTACCTAGATAGGGACATTTGTTTTTAATTTGCTGTGTAATCATACACGGATGAATGTGTGTTAAAAACAATTCAGTAACTCACCACCAGGTACAGCATGGTGTACATGGAGAACGATGCATGTCCAGAGAAAAAAGACTTCCTGAGAAGATTAGAGGACAATCATATTATACCACAGCTTACGATATGTACAATACATACTGTATGTAAACTGTATGCTATATACTGTATACATACATGTATAAGGTAACACTTTTAAAATTGTGTTTCTATATTGTTCTCTGAATGTAACATTAATACCTGGCCTCCTGAACTTTGCTCTCTGGCCCCTGACACTGGTAGTCAGTGATGTAGCCCAGGGAACAGTTGATAGTGGAGAAGTCAGGTTTGCATACATCGAGGAAATGAGGGCGCATTCGGCCCACTGACACTTTGGCAATGTCAGTGAAGGATTGGCTGATGGCGCAGCCAAAGATGAACACGCCCACCTGCTTGTAGAGAGCAGATATGTAGGGGTTCCCTACAAAAGACTTGGATCCCTCGTTTAGAAAGTAGATTCTGTAGCTCTCCCCAATGATGATCTGAAGGCACAGAAGTGATGGCGACGTCAGTGGATATCATGATTTTAACACAATCCCAGTCCAAATGTCCACCCTAATTCCTAAGCACTTCATTCACATCTCCTGAGTGCTACGTGAAAATGTGTGAGTGCAGGAGAGCCAAAATATTTTATGAAGAATGAGACAGCACTATTAAATTATGTTACATGGACAGAAGAATTTGCTTGGTCAGCCATGTGTGATGCACATATTTTGAATGTAATTTAATACTCAATTGAGCAGTTGTTACTCATTATCTGAATACAAGAATAGCCTAATACATTTGTGTTCTTTTAAGGTTTTTTTTGCCATACTTTTAGACACCCACCATGATCACTATTTTTATCATTAGGACACTATATTGTGCTTGCCAAATTTCACAGAGGGACATCACTAAGTTACTGTGGACTTTTTGGAAATGTACATCAAAGCTTGTGATTCTATTAAGGATGGACATTTGGGTCCAGGCTATAGAGAACTCAAGTGATGGCTGTGTCTAAAATAAAAATTTTTCAGGATCAAGATGTTATTATGACAGCTTAAACAGAATACAGTGATTTCTTCTGGAGTGGTTTGAAAAGGGCTACTTTATAGTTGAATCTGTTTACCTGTGCCATTCTACTTCTGAGAGAAAACAGTGAGGCGACGTGGGAGGCAACTCAAACTGTCTGCCATGTATAGTTTTATGTAAGTGTGTAAATAAACCACCGTCTAAAACCGACGATTGACGTGTAAGGCGCACTTAGGGGGAGGTGGATAGCCATAACTGACAACAGCTGTTCCAGCTCAAAAACGCCTTCCCAACCCCCTCATCCCCTGTTGTCATCCAGCAGCTCAGAAATGAAAGTGTGGAAGAGAAGTCAGAACGAGAGTCTGGAAGGAGTTCCAGGAAGAAAAGTGGAAGGAGTGAGAGGGAGCGGTGGAGGCCCCGCTGGTTCTAATCAGCAGAAATGCTGAGCTAGGCGACGTGTCTGATTTTGGTGGCCAGACTCCACCAGGCGCACGTCGGGGGCACGTTTGTTTTTCACCGCTCCGGCTGCCTCTCTGAAACGGCTCCGATTTCACACGGGAAGTCTGGCCGTTTTCACGTTAGTATCTCGGCTTCATCAGACATTCTTCTGAGGGGCGCAAAAATAAGTCTCATTCTGAGAAACACTCTCTGTAGAGGGATAGCCCTTACGGAGATTTAACAAGCTGATAGAGTCTGTTGTTTTCCACCATCCAGGCCTTTAGAGCCAGCTCGATAAAGCCCAGCTGTTTTCATGGGAAAAAGGCAGGGGGGGGGAAGAAACACATCTGGTTCCCCTTGTGAGAAAGATTTAACTATGTGAATGAATAAATAAATTGGCATTGGAGGATAAGTAGCTGTTACACTGAGATAATCATGGGTGAAAGACGCTGATTTATGGCTTATGTTAAACGTCTTGTATTTCTAAAATGACACCATGGTGTTTTCATTTCTTCTAAAAAAATATCTGCATAAATTAAATAAAGGATATGGCCTTTTGTAATTCTCAGCTCTCGTCAGTGGGAAACGAAGCACTAAATTACCTAATGTTGGTGATTTCTGGTTCAGACAACACAAAAGCTGGCCAGAACGCTCCAGGGGGGAGATGGATTGTAATTGTGCAGGGGGAAAATGAGATATCTGGCAAAGCCTTCTTGTTTTGGGTCTTCACCACTATTCCACCCCACCGATTACAGTATTTAACCAAACAACCATTGCGTCAACCATAATTACACGTGGCCAGAACTCCTCACTATGAAAACCCCTGTGGCCCTGAGCCCATATAGTAGTCTGCTCTCCAGGAGGAGGGCACTAGTGGCTACAGGGAGAAACAGGCCAAGCCATGTGGCAAGGCACCTTCCCACTGTGGGTCTGCCAAGTGACAACTGCACATGCTATGGCAGTGCTAAATAACACCAAGGAGCAACTCTAAGGTTTCTGAAGATTTTTCAAGTGTGCCTAAAGTCCCTAAGTGCGTGTCCCAGGAATCGGTTTTAGCTAGCCCATTGTTAACACATTATTGATCACTTGGTATTTTCAATGTGGTAGCTAATGTGTTAGTAGCTGACATTGAGACATCGCTAGATGTTGTTAGATGTCTCGCACATAGTTGCTAAATAGAAATCTAAGGTGTGTTTCCTATGTAGCTAGCTGTTTGCTAAGTTGCTGCTGGGGAATTTGCAGTTGCTCCCAATGTGTTTACAGGTGGTTGCTACATGGATGCTATGGATTTTGGGGCGATTTTTAAAGTTTTAGTAGACGTTGCTAAATTGTTTAGAGTGGTTGCTTAAGCCGTTACAGTCCATTGGTCAATTCAATTGACATATTATATAAAAAACATTACAGATAGAAACAACTCTAGACACTTTTTAAATAGCCTTTTTGCCGTTGCCTCAATGAAAACAGTATTATATTTCACTACAGACATGGCAATGGGCACATAGGCCACAATATGTAGTTTTATTCTTACCATCTAAGACTCCTGCAGTAATGTTTTTTTCTCCACCTTCTTTGTGTATTATGTATTAGTTTTTATTTTTTAGGTGTGGATATGGGTGGGTTTGGGTACGGGCTTAAAGATGTAGGGATGTGTTATGTTATGCTTCACGTATGTCAGTATTTACACTTTTTGAGCCACAGAACTACTATGAATTCAGAAGTGTTTTGAGAAAGCTTAAAGGCCAATCATGTACTGTACTTCGATGCACAAGTGGGGGGAACAACAAAGGCCTAAACAATGCTTTGGGTTGCAGTTATATGTGTGAAGTCTAACTAAAATGTAAAGTCTAACTAAAATGCTTGACATTTCGAAGGTGTGCAGATAGATGGATTCCCCAAAATGGAAAGAAACTCGGAAAACCATGGCAGCAAAATCAACAGTTTGGCAGTTTTAAGTGTACCTCTGAGCTGTGGCAAATGGAGAAAAATGAAATTGAATTATAGAAATCTAGGATGACAGTTTAGCGTGCAGCTCTTTGATACATCCTCACTGTTTTTTCCCAGGAGACCGCAACAAATTACTCAACACTTGCTCGCTCGCTAAAGTGCTTTAGTCATCTTAAGCCCCAAAGGAGAAAGGCCTTGAACAAATGTTGTTGACATCTTTTTATCTGGAATGTGCTGACGCCAATCAGAGGGACAGATAGCACAGGTATGGGGAGTGGTCGTTTCAGTAGTCATCTGATGGAGTGTGCACAGGTGCATTTCTCTAAACATGATGTCAGTCGGAAGGTGCATGGTTTGGTTGGAGAAAACGTGTTTAAAGTTTAAAATCTCTATATGACTACCATAATATTATACTGTATATTGTTGGAAATGTTATCATTAACTAACTATAACTCCTTCTGGGCATATTGTGAAATACTCCAATACACTGAGGATGAGAAATTGTGGTCAACATTGGATATAAGGTGTCAGTGCTGGTAGTAATGGTGAAGGTTGCTGAAATATAAAGAGTGATGATGACATTAGTGATCAGAGTGAGGTGACTTACAGAGAGGATGGTGATAAGAATGCCAGCCGCACTAAGCACACCATCGCTAATGGTGTCTCCGTTTTTGGCCGGGTACTTGATGGACTCATCATCGCAGTAAAACCCTCTATGGTAAGGCTGAACAGCGCTGGTCTCAATGACCAAGAAAGGCAGGCCGGCTAGTGTGAAGAAGCAGTGAGCGGCACAGAGAGAAAGGAGGGGGTGGGGATGGGTGAGGGAGAGAGAGATGGAGGTGTTGGGTTAATTGATACGCAAATTACTGAGGTCGCAGGTACGAGCAAGAGGCAACAAGGGAACATCTGGGACAGGCTTAGTCCATTCTGTGGCTGCTAACTGTGACTAATCAAGAAATAATGACAGCTTTGTTCAATATTCAGTTTTAGACCTGATGTCTCAAAGGGCCATATCTGATTGTTTCAAGTTGTTTTACTGCTGGCCATTTTCCAAAGCACACTTTTTTTTTTTTTTTTTTACTATTTTTTCAGGCTGCCATTGGTGAACGACAATGAGTGGCAGACATTTGGAATTAAAGGAACCTAAAATACACAATATGTGAATGTGACTGTATGTGACAATGAGTGACTATGGTACTAAAGTAAAAATCTCCAGATTTTGGACTGACAGAATAACACACACTATTTGAGAATAACCGGTAGTTAAGAATTACTATTTTTAAGGTCAAGAGAGAACTTAAGAACTCAAACTCATCAAATCTTTGGTATTTTTACTTCATAAATTACTTCAACAATTAAACTATTTTGTTACAGTAGTGAAATGAATAGAAAACAATGGCTGCCACTAGGAAATCAATCTGAAAGCTTTTGGAAAATGCTTGTCAGTAATGCATATATACTTGATTTGCAGCTAATGAAGTACAACACAAAACCATTGAGTGGGAGTTACAGCCTGTCGCACCAATCATGTTTTTTGAGCTGTCACAAGCCAACCATTGGATGAACCGAGAGTGTCCCAACATATGCTCTCTCTTTCTCTTGCAGTACCACAGCAGGACTTACTGAGACCACAGGCACAGTGACACCCACAGCTGAGAGCACAGCGGTGGACACCGTGCTGCCTTTATAGTTCAGCCTGATGCTGTTGTCATTGCAGAAGAATCCTCTCTGGTAAGGCGGGAATGGAGATTTGTGCAAAAACACGGCAACAAGCAACACTGTATGGTTGGACACACAGGAGCAGAGGTCAGACAGCTCTTTAATCCACAACAGTGGGCAGCTGCAACACTAGACTTTATATTAACACAAATAATAATAGAAAATAACACAAAGACACAGACATCTCAGGTATTCATACAGACATAAAAACTCCCAGCAGACATGTATGTAAGTTATCTATGTCATCTGTTTTCAAAACTGACACTGATGCTGTCATGAGAAAATGAGCCAAAATAAACACACTGAAATGTATTGGAATTAATGCCCAAATCAAAGCAACATTGTTGTTTTAGACTTAAGTGAACCTTTTATGCTTAGAATAGCATCAACTGGTCTTACTCTGTCTGAGTTAGCACTAAAAGGATTGGATGCTCTTAAGACAGAGACCATTTCAGTTGACAAGAAACAAAAACACCAACAGTATCAGAGCCATCCCTCCTTTCCTGCTGAGGCTTTCAAGTGCACTTAAAAAGGCCCACTTTAAGATGCCTTGGGGGGTGTCCGTGTCCGATCAATTTAGTGTCTTTTGCCACCTAAAGTGGCAAAAAGATATTATTTATCTCCTGTCAACAAACAAGAGTGGGTGTTACTGAGATGCAAGCCAAAAAAAAAGACATCTTATTTTCACGTTTACCAAAGGCTTCAATGCAGGACTTTGAAATTTGAGTTTGGACGTAATACCCAGGAGAGGCTTCAAATGTCAGACAGAATTTGGAAAACACACTTTCAAAAATCACTTCAAAAAGCAGCATTTAACTGATGGTGGAGCTTGCAAGTCACTCTCTGAATAGTTCTGCGATCTGCCAATACAAAGGAAAACAAACATCAGCGTTCACTTTCTCACATGCTCTCTTCGTCTGTCTCTCAGTCTCCAAAGCACCGGGGTGTAGAGGTCAGTGCTGAGAGCTGCTAAAAGGCAGGATAGTTGCGGTGAGGGGGGCGTGATTTCTGAAACTAAATGTCAACACACGCTTCACTTGCTGAGCCCATCAACCCCTTATACACTTACACACGCACACGCTAGACTTTGGCCTTTGAAGGTCCAGCTGGATTGAGCTCAGATTACAGACAGAGCGTTGCTGCCTGATGGGAACTCCAGGATGCTGGCATTCCCTCCACATTCAGCAGGATTCACATTATTAACTTTCTTGTTTTCATTCTCACTCTTCAAACAAATAGCTACAATACAGTTACAATCACCTCCAGAGCAAGTCTGGTGGCAAGAGAAAGAGCAGGGTGGTATGTCTCAGAGTTCTGTAACTGTAAAAATATACGGTACTTTACAGTACCCTGAATCTTTAATGTCTAATCCCATCAGTTTGCTTAGCCTGGCCATGAACAGAACCACACAGGACTTCCCAAACTGCTGATATGTATCTTTTAAGAAAAGGCATACACAGCTGAAAGTGCTGGATGTGATAACTCCAGAGTATTGACCCCTGCCTTTAAACACACTCAAGGGCCAGAGGCAGAGACTGATGGAAAGAGACAGAGGTGGCAAATGCATCGATGAAATAAAGTGTCCACAACCTGCCCTGGTCAAGTGCTTCAAACAGGTGATTAAGAAGAAGAAGTAAAACACAACAAGACAGTCAAGTCTTGTTTTCCGGACACTCAGCAGGGCTTTCTTCTCCGCTCATTCCTTCGACCCCTTCCATCCATCTAAACAGTGCAGCATCAGCATTGAGTACAGCATGTTAGGATTTTCCCCTCCTACCCTCTTCCTCCTTTCCCGCTTCTAACAGCCGGGGGGCGAGGAGGAGGGGGAGGGTGTCCCTGTCCTGCCAACAACAACACCAGTCAGCACAGGCGTGGGTATGTCTTCTGCATTAGCTCAACATCAGCCCAAAGACAACAGAGACAAACAAAGGGAAATACAATCAACTGGGGACCCCTAATTGAAAATAAGCAAACACTGTAAAAACTATGACTTTTTCAGCACATAGCGCTGAAACCCACATCAAAATTAAGAGAAAACGCATCATTTAGACACACTTCTTAGAATTTCCTTGACTTGCCCGTTTGCTTTCCCCCAGTTCAGCACAAGCAGCTCCATGTAGCTGCCGTTTGTGGAAACTAGAACCAATGTATAATCCTCACGCTGAATTAAATCCCCAACATATTTTAGAGGCATTCGCCAAAACACCAAGTGTGACTATTAAAATAAACAGACGCACATTTTCCACTTGCAGGGATCGCTCACTGTCTGGCGTAGAAATGTATAATGTCTGAGGTATTTGTGGTGTATACACAGATGCAGTTGTTTTTACTCACAGCAGCCCCCACACAACCTGCCCCCCTGTCTGTCTGTTAGGCCCTGTGAAAAAATTAGTTCCACTGTGGAAGTGCAACCGGGTATGCCTACGTGGGTTAAATAAAAGCGCATTAGCATTCAATTGCTAGCGGCTATAACTTCTGCAGTTATTTATCACATTTCTAAGGAAGAGTAGGTATTACACACAAGGCAGTTGACATATCTGTTCCTCCTCTTTACCCACGGCCCCCAATTACACACATAGAAACATATATTGGCACTGACAATACATGTACAGTATGTACATAGAAACACAAGGTATATGCCTACATTTAGACACACATGACCTTGTATGCACACACTGTACATATAGCAGAAATGATTGCAGACATCATTCAGTAGTACCTGGGGGAAAATGCACATACTGTAAATGTAGGATTAATGTAGTTTAACGGTAATGCAATTCAAGCAGATATTGTGACCTGCTGTCTTCTAATTTTCCAGCTTGCAATAGAATGTAGTCCAAGTCTTTGTTTTTGGTAAGTTATAAAGTGTGAGCAATTAAAATGTCTATACAATCATGTTTGACTACTACTTGAAACGCTCTGCTGATGTCCCAGAGCCATGTTCAACTGTCTGATAAACTTCTTAACGATACTTTTTGAGGCCCACGTTGGCTGTTCTAACTGGGCAGCACAGTTTGTTTCTTTCAGGACTTTAACTAAAACTGACAATTGACACTTCAACCAGTGCTCAAACTTCAGCCTTTTTGACTTCTTTAACTAACTGTATATCAACTGACACTTCAACATCTTCCTGTCTTTTTATTTCACATGTTGTAAATGCAATGTAAATGTTCAGCATGTCGGATTGAGAACACTCATGTTAGTTCACTTTAAAGGGTCAATTTACCCAAATTACAAGTTTCAGTTTTAGTGTTGAGACTATCCCACCATTAATACAAGTATTAGATACTGTCTACATTACAAAAGTAATAATATGTATATAGGTATATATATAATAAAATATAGGTGGAATTGTGGCCAATTAACCACCTTTCACCTCGTGCCGAACCAGGTCAAAAGCACACAGAAACATAAGACGATTAACTGGGAAACATGAGAGCCACCTGCTACAGCTTAACGTAAACTGAACCTGATCACCTCACCGGGGTTCAAGCAAAACACTAAATAATTGCTTTCCTCAGCATTATTTGTCAGGATTTAGTTCCAATCCCCACTGAATCAGGGTGAATTTCTCCTCTAGTGTACTGAGTAATGTTTTCTTTACTGGTGGTCTACTGGGATTACAGTGGCCGGAGATAGATCATGTGTGTGAGAGAGATATCCCTGGATGCAGTAATACTAGAAGTGCAATCAGTGTATGACAATGGAGGCGTGGGGATTGCCAGTATTGGCCCAACATTTCCTCCTTGTGGTAGCTCTCTTTAAGCCACATCTTTAGCCAGAAAACCACTGTGGGAATGTACATGTACAGAGCAAATCATTGGGATTTACCCACCATAGAGACAAAAACTAGACTAAAACTAAATATAGCTCGTCAGAAAGAAAGAGTGTTTATACTGCAGATCCTGGGACTGCTTTAACAATAACCAGAATGGTGGTTTCCACATGCAGTTGCAACAGTTTTGTTTTATAGCTGAACACTGCTTTGCTGTTTGAAATAATGTTCTCACACTAACATTCCACAGAACAACATAATATAACAATTGGGAACATATGGAGAACATATCAGAGAAGAAAATTAGTGAAATTAGTATATGGTCAAAGGTTTAAGCCCCGAGGACAGGCAAACCTTTTGTAGGACTTTTGGGTTTATACTTCAGTGTAACAAAGATATTTAACAACCTTAACCCAGTGTCTGTAGCTGTTGAACATCAAAGGACCTGTGCTGATGAACACGCACGCACGCACGCGCACACACACGCGCGCACACACACACGACCTTCTCAACACCACTTCCCTTAATTACGCCACACCCACACCTTCATATTATATTATGCCAGATGTTGAGATCAAGAGAATTCTTTCTGCTGTGGAATGTGAGCCATTTTGGAAAATATAATAAGCCAAAGCAGAGGTAGGCTACAGTACAGGTGTGGCTCGAGACCAAAGAAATATATCCCTTCCGAATCTGGAGATATATATAGTTTCCCCTTTGCCAGCACTATTATTTTGAAGGGTGGGGGCTGAGGAAAACATACCTTCCCTAGCCAAACTAATTTATGGAAAAAATCTAGCTTAATGGCTGTTAGGCTGCTATTGGGAATGGGGAATCACTTGCTGCTTAGGTAACACAGTCGAGCTGATGTAACGCTAGCTAGCTCGCTAGATAAACCATTTAGGCTAACTAAAGTGTATGATAATTCGTTGTGAATGTTAGCTAAGTGACTTAATAGTTTCAATTAACGGTACATTTATTAAATGGAAGTGACATTTACCTAGCCTAAACCAACTATAAAGACAAGTAGAAATTTAACGTCTTCTAAGTTGAATACTAATTATATAGCAGTTTGGGAAACGATCATATTATGGAAGATACAGTATGAGCTGGAGCAAATAATCTAATCTTGAACACGCTTTAAGTCCTGCAAAGCAAAACAATATATTACAATGAAACACTACTGGGTACAAAAAATTAAAATTAAGCCATACATTCTCTGCCGAGTACTAAAAGTCATCGTAGTAACACATATACGTTGTACATAGCTATATCATACCTGGTATCTATGACGGTAATTAGCATGCAGTGGGACTCTTACCTAAAAATAAGCAGAAGAGATCCACTCCGACCAGTAACTTTCTTCTGCTGTGGTCTTTGCAGTTATTGTTGTTCAGTGAACTCCCGCCGTTCTTTGTCTCGGCTGCCATAGTTTTCTCATATATCAAACAGCGTTGCATTTAAAACGTGTTATGTAGTTCAAATAAAAAGGGAATCAAAATCGGGTTACAAGCTGTCGCAGTGCCTTTATTGTGAACTTTCTACAAGTGCCTAGCGATTCTACTTGGATCCTAAGGGGCCGTCGTCGTCATTCAAGTCTAAACTAATGTTAGTCTGATATTCAGAAAAAAGGCTCTTTCAAAATGTAATCAGTTGTCTTCAAACAACAGCTCTCACTCTTTCTAACTTCTAACCATCCTTACTATATTACTCCTGTTCTTAGGGGTAGAGTCATGTGACAACCTTCCAGAAAAGCCCCTCCTCCAGCTCCTCCCTTCAATTAATAGCAGCTCTCTCTCTCACACACACACAAACATCTCTAATAGGACTGGGTGTTGCTCAACTCAGCAGTAACAAGGGGGATTTCAAAGCAAAGTCAGACAGCCAACAACGAAAAAGACCCATGAATGGAAGCACCAATGTACATCTATGTGGTTATTATTTTATTAAGTGTTAAGTTATTAATTGGTGAGAAAACTAAGACTTTATGTGTGACATACATGTGCACTGTGACATTGTAAACCCTGAAAAGTGCAATGACATTTCAAAGGCTCATATACTGTATATGCCACCTTGACAAAAGTATTGACTGAGAGCAAAGTGCGGATAAGGACAAATTGTATCACTTTTCTCAGGAGTGAAGGTCTACAGGAGCTACACTATATACATTATACATTATCATTGCTCCAGCAGTCTGTTTCAATCAGGGACAAACAACCAATGTCATCAAAAACAAATCATTAACAAATATTTATTAGATATAACAGAGGAAATGAAAATCTATATGCAAAGAAAACATTTACAAACAAATCCTTAAATGTAAGCTTCTCCAAGTGAACAGTTGGCTACTTTATGTCATTGATCTTTGGATAAAGTGCAATGATTCTATTTGTGCTCTATTATAACAGTAACAGCAAAGGAAATAAAAACGTGCAGAACACAATGTTAAATATGCGCAACAAACTAAAACAAAAAGGTGAGATCAGAATTATAGTACAGTCATATCAGCGGCTCTGTTCATGACCATTTTTGAACTGTGCAGTTTTAGGTTTCATCCCAACTTTACGTGCTCCAGCCAGCGTGGTAATCAGAAGGTGTCAGCATATAGCAGTGGGGGAGGAAGGAGCTCCAGCTCTGTGAAGTCTACCTCCTGTTCACTGTCATACAAAACACAAGGGACATCACAGTTCAGAAGGGAAATACAAAACTACCTGACGTACTACAAGTAATCAGATAAAGAACAACTAGCGGCAAGCTTCACTTGCTGATTAGAAGGAAACCTGTCAACACGTACGGATATGGAGGCTCCTCAACAGCAAACAAGAAGCCTGGATAAAGACGAGCAGATACAAATGTCACATTAACTCTGAACTGTCTCTGCAACATGTCTCCTGGTTACATGAATCAGATAAATGTACCCTACAAGTCTTTTTCCATTACAGGCAGGGCGCCAACTGGACTGTAGAGTCCTAAAAGAGATTTGTAAGTACCCTCCTCTTAGCTCCACCATTATCGGTGAGAGTGACAGGTGGTGACAACAGTGGAGTCATGGAAATAAATCTGTAAACTTACTTGATGGCTCAGCACTTGGCATAGGATAGAATGAATGAAATGAAGAAAACATTTATATTATTAACAGGGTCATCAGTGGACATGAAAAGATAACTTTCAACAAAGTAATGGTTGAGGTCATGGATAAGAGAATACTGTACTTTGTAGGGGTTGCTCCTTCGTTATCAGGGATGTCACTAAATTCGTTTTTGCTGTGTTGGAAGAAGATGGCTAGTTTCTGCAGGGCCTCGTGTCTGGTCCTAATGAAGAAAGACAAGAAACTGTTAGGACTTATTTTACCATTGTATTAATTACTTTTCAATCTCACCAGTGGCCTACAGGGGGCAAGGAACACCTATACAATGTATTACGATCCACTGCAGTAACGCTGAAATAAATACTGCTTTTATTAGGCTTTTGATGATAAGCTTGTATGTCCAAGAGGTGCTGTGTTGTTAAGATGCAGTTATAGTTTTAACAAGGCTGCGCGTGCAGCTTACTTTAACAAAATGTCATCATGTTCCACTTCGGACTCAAATTATTTTCACATAGTGAGTTTTATCCAACATTTCTAATACTTTTAAGCTACTTTTATGACAATTGGGGAGGTTGGGCTCTGAATAGAGTATTTGGTGCCATTATAATCTGGTAACACTGACTTGTAATGTATTGATTTGCTGTTTTTCTTTGTTATATGTGAAAGTACACCGAATATATCTTTGGGATTCTGACTGCCAGTCGAACAAAACAAGCTACTTGAATACCTCACTTTAGGCTATGGCAAATTATAACGGGCCTTTTTGCAAATTTTTACCTTTTAACTAAGAAAAAGAAAAAAAAATTGAAAACAATTGCTAGTTGAAGGCCTAGTCCCCTGTGTTTGTCATCCAGTGCACAAACTATTGATTTTGTTCTCCAGTATTATCATGGAGATATATGTACACACATACATCATATGTCACACACACACACACACACACACACACCCCATCTTGAGAAGAGGTGGATGCAGAAAGATTTATGTACATTTGGGCAAGCAATGGAAACGTGCCAAGGTTTGAGACTTACTGCGTATGTAGGTCTTCCAGGTTGGCATCGTTTAGAGTGTGCTGGGCGCCGACATAGCCACGTGCTGTCAAAGCGAACACGTGAAGGGCAGAGGCGGGTGGGAAGTTGAGGGACGGATGGATGAGGGTGAGTTATGCAAAGACATTATGCCAGAGGACGGAGGGAGTAAGGAAGCGCCATGGTAAAAATGCACATTTAAAAAGGCAAGTTACAGTCCGCCATGTAATGCATAACATAAAACAACTACAGGCAGAGGTTGCATTCCCCATTCTAACAACAAGGGGCTGATCCGGTACTTCCATAGGATGGGATGAAAAATGTACTCACACATCTCGGGGAGTGAAGCAGTCTGATGGAGAAAGCTACTATATAGAATAAAGAGAAAAAAAAGATAATTATGGTGTGCCACATACATTCAGTCATATCTTTCAGGGGGAATTAATGTACTATCATGTGGTGAAAGGTTTCTATCAAAACCAACTTTAAGCCACAATTAAGGACAGTACTTACTGGCTTTCAATGGGGGGTGAGAGGGTCTCATCTTCACATGCCCACTCCTCACTGTCATCCGTGACTGTGGAAAAACAAATGAGTTTGATAAAGCACACTGAGCATGGTGGCAATTAATGTTTTGCAGGGTAGCAACTGAAACCCAAAGCTTACATGGAATTCTTTCACAATCATAAAACAACACATGGCTGTCAAGCAGATGACAACTAGTAAAGTTATTCAGGCCAGGAATGTGGTCGTGTGAGTTTTCCAGCCGGTTGCCAAACTCTGCGCAACTGTTCTGCGAGTAAACAAGTCTATTCATTATACAGTATCAACCAGTTAACTGTAGGTCTTAGCAAAAATTAGGGTTAGAGGTGACACTACAACCCATATATCAATAGTAAGTTAAGTTTTTGTGCAAAGGCTGATAATACTTACAACTGCTTGTTAGTACAGGGTGGCTAGAAGATCTGCAAAACAAAGAGCGTTAAGAACCATTACACACACACACAAACACTAGGGCTGCATGATATTAGTAAATTATCTAATTGTGCTTATTTTGACTGATATTGCGATATGATTCGTGATATTGGAAGGAATGATCAATTTTGTATTACTCATTGAAGAAAAAGAAAAAAATAATGATTGAAGTGGCATTATTTTGCGAGGATCTGTACCAAACAAAGTTTTTCCAAGTACCTGCTTCCAATGCTGACGGTATCCCCCTCCGTGTTGCCTCCGCGTCCAGCTGCTTGGGCCTTTTTACCAAGTTCCAGCATCTCTTTAATATTTAGTTCGACATTCATCACTGAAATATAGCCGTCTGCAATACCCAGGACGAAGTGGTTACTGGACACACTGAGAAACTATGGTGTAAATATGTTAAAAGAAAAAACTTCCCATAATTCCCATTACTTCTATGTGATCAGAGGTTATTCTCAGCCGGCTTGTAGTCCAAAAATTTAGGTGCGGTCAAGACATGCTTCGGTACTTTTAGTCTGGGTCAAATCTTGTCAAACAATCTGATATCAGCACCAAAGCGTTGTTATATCTCAAATCCTGATTTCCATTCTTGGGCTTACATGAAAACGTGTCCAAACTCACACTTGTTGTTGGCGTCTCGGGCCAACCATTTGCCTTTGGGGCAGCTGGTGGTGCGGATGATGCTGACGGTGTCCCCGCTCTTCACTGGCAGGTCGTTCTTGCGAACCTTGCTAGCCACCATTACCTTGGCGTGGTACATGGGCTCCTCCTCCCCGCTCACCTTGAGAGTCACATTTTCAGTAATGAGAGGCTGTAGTTTGGATGGATTTCAGAGCAGCTCAGCAGTGCATAGTTTACCGCTTTTCACTGACCATCATTGGGATACTAAGACATACTGTACACTAGCATGCAATATGTGTAACATTTCCAAGTACAAGCCCTTTAAAAGCAGTTGAGAAAAAAACTGCTCTACAAGACTAAATAAAAAGATTAATTATCAAGTAATTGTGTGACTTACTTTGAATTTCTTTTTCATTTCATTTTCCTTCTTCTCCCTTTCTTTTTGCTCCTTTCTCTGCTTCTCCAGTCGATGCTTTTCCTTCTTCTTCTGTTCTTTATGGCAAGCAGTGTTGGGGCTTTGGTGTTCTTTCAGACTGTTCAGTGGCAACAAAATGAAATACTGATTATGTGTACCACCTGAAATATGAATTGAAGCATATGCAATAAAAAAATAAAAATAAAAAAACTGAAGAAATAACAAAAGCTGTTTTCAATGTGAAATGTTGGCCAGCTGTATGAGAGGGGAGCTGTCTAACATACCTGTGGACATGATTATGGACCGAATGACCGTGTTCTGATATAACGCCCCTGTAGTTTGATTACCACAGTAAGAGAAAAATCAATTGCTGCCTTTCATCTGGCAAAAAACAATGTCAATGACAGGACTTGTATTTTTGGAAAAAAAAAAAAAAAAAGACATACCATGGATTCTGCGGCCACATGTTAAGAACCGCCTCCTCCTTCAAATAAACAGATGACACATTTCATTTACCACATATGTCTGACCGTAAACTTAACAGTTCTCTTATTACACTTATACACTCAAGTACATTAAATTTAAAAAAGAAATGAGTTACCATAGGGTGGTTGTCAGCATATGGATCTGTAAAAATGATTAAAAGGAAGTTACATAGGCAAGGCAAGGCAGCTTTATTTGTATAGCACATTTCAGCAACAGGGCAATTCAAAGTGCTTTACACAAAATCAGTTAAATAGATAAAACACAAAACAGTTAAAAATCATAAGCATTAAAAAACGGTAAAACACATGAATAGACAGTTAAAAAAAAATAGACACATAAAACAAGAATAAAAGTTACAGTGCAGCATAAGACATTTTAAGAAATGAGCAGTCATTTAAAGAAAGGCAGCATAGGGACAACAAATATCTGCAACAGATCTAACATCAAAAAGAAAAACTTTATTAAGTAAATATTCTTACTCTTAAGACAATCTTTTCGTTTCCATGAGTTCTGGGCCAAGATGAATCTGTTGATGTTTTCGACATCCTCATACACATTATTGCACGATTCAAAGTAACTGTCCTGTTGCGATACACTACAGGGGGAAAAATTAAAAAAAAAAAATTGTACAAACAGGAAATGTGAAAAAGGTAAAAGTGGGATTGCAGGTACCTCAAAACTCACTTGGAATGTGGTTGAATCCCATCATTCAATGATGCGTGGTCACCATTGTCAGTTTCCTGTGCAGCAGAGTGAGACTCAGTCTCTCCCAGGTCAATCTCATCAGCTTGAGTGCTAGAAAGAGGATCTACGCTCACCTCCTCACCCTGAGACCACTGCTCACATACAGCAGGCTCTGGGAACTCTGAACCGTTTATTGGTTCATGGAAGCTGGCTGGATCGAGGGGTATTAAGTTTTGAATGCCAAGGTTCAGATCCTGGAGGATGGTGCTCATACGGGGCGCTACAGGATCGCACACTGCTCTCTCAGGTTGGGGATCCTCAACATTGGTGGCCCGGCAGTCATCTGCTACAGGAAGGTCAAGGTTGACTAAGTCTAAGGCCTCCAGTTCTAACGCACAAATGTCAACAGCTTCACACTCGGCTGTTTCCATCTCTGAATTCTCAAAGTCTGGAAACTCCGGAGCATCTAGTACAGGGTTGGAGGTGAGTGGGTGCTCAGCCTCTGGCTCTCCGCAGGTGCTAAGAGCTGGTGACATCTCTATAATAAGAAACCAAAACCAGCACAGAATCAGATCAGAACAGATGTTCAACCTTACCACAAATAGATATAATGTAAACTGCAGTACAATACACAGTAAATGTCCAAGTACAAATACAACGTTTTGCCATCATAATCTTCAGTGCGTAGCCAAAAAGGGGTGGTGCTCCAAGCAAAGTTATGGGAATGGAAAAAACAAAAAATCAACAAGTTAACATACCGTTAACTGTGTGTCGGTTGTACCAGGTGAGATCTACCAATGGAGGTCTGTGGGGCTTTGGTGGCAATGGACCCAGTGACCTCAAGTCAGGTAAAGGCTTCTTTTGCGGAGCACAGGGTGGAAGAGATTTACCAGTCCTGACAGAGGGAAGAGCGTTATCTCTGCCAAACGGCTTATCCAACGCAGACTCTAACCATTGGGAAATACAATATCGCAAATTCTTTAGAAATCTAATCGAATAAACAGTATAAGAAGATAAGGGTGTCTAACGTGGACAAAAAATGTTTATCACTGAATTATACTGTATAACTTACTGCGTGCAGAGTGGTTGACTTTGAAGAAAGGCCGGGCCGATAGATAAGCCATGTGTGGAAGAAAGACTGGTGGGGGTATGGGTAGCTCAGGTTCAACAAGGTTTTTTGGCGGTAAAGGAAACGCATTGTCTCTTGAGACGTAGTCAGGGGAATGCAAGTTCTTAGGTTTGGCAGAGATCAACATCTGCCTGCGTGAAAACTTCTTCCTGGCCCTCTCCAAGGTGCTAATGATTATGTTGTCGGAGTCAACACTCGTCTCTGCAGAAGAAGGGGTGGTTGGGATATCGGGGCTGGAGAGGGGGAGCTCAGCGGGTGATTGGTCACTTTGGAGCGAAGCCCCGTCTTCTGTGGTTTGTTTTTCCACAGCGGGCAACGCACCGGGAGCACTGGAAGGTCTGTTGGTCAAATCGGCATACGTAGGCTCCTCTCCATTTTCTGCCTTGACCTTTGATGCCTTGGCTGACTTGAAAGGAAGCAGCAACCCTTTCTTCTTGATTTTAGTTTGTGGCAGGACATCTTTCCCTGGCTCCAGTTTGTGCTCATTTTTGGCTGGCGGTTCTGTCTTTTGCTCTTTTACAGGCAGGACTGGAAGCACCAGAGGCATGTGTCTTTCTTTGAGGGACAGCCTTGTTGTGCCGTCTCTATTATTAGGTAGCTGAGATGAGGGACAAGTCTGTTGAAGTTGTGGTGGAAAGGAAATTGGTTGCGTGCCACCAAATGTCCGCTGCCCATCTCTGAAGATGAGCCGGGAAACCGCTGGGGGCTTGTTTTCTCCAGCAACATTAACACTGTTGACCACAGAGCTGTAGTGCCCTCCAGAACGTGGAAGGTGTCTGGGTTTCTCAGCAACAGCTGGTCGAGTGGTTTTCGATTGAGCCAGGAGGGCTTCTTCCTGAAACTTGGCCCTCAGAGCTTTGAAGTTGCTCAGTCCCTCCATTAAAAAGAGAACGGAAAAAATGAATAATCATTATTTGTTAGATCAATAGAAATCCTTTAACTTTCACAGAAAATGTACTTGATGTTTAGTTTAGGGCTCCGAACCCAACACAACATAATTTAAGGCTTGGTTTACCAAAGTTACAAAAAGCATTTTCTCACTCACTCCGAAGTGGTATATAGTTATGCAAATTATGTTATGTTAGTTACGCAAAGAGTAAGGCTGAACGTTTAATCGTTTTCAAATTGAAATCGCAATTTGAAAGAACGTGATTAGCTAATTGTGAAGACCTCAATTAATCAAATGTGAAATATTTGGTTGAATGTTTGGTGTTACTTTTGATTCAACAATTTTTATTTTTTATACATTTCCTGTTTTTTCATAAGATAAATGTTGAAATAATGTTACACATCACACAGATTATCAACAGAAATGTCAAATTTTCAGTAGATCTTCCATTTATTGTTTATTGCTTTATTTAACAGGATTGTAGTAAGGCGCAACATGTAGCTTAAAAAAAAAGGATCGCAAATCAAATCGCAATCACAATATCCGTAAGGAAAAACGTTATTCGATTTTTTTTCCTCAAATCATTCAGCCCTAACGCAGAGGTTTTGAAATATCTGCATTCACCCCAATACAATGGAAGTAAATAAAATTAATCTTTGAAAATCTATTTTCCAGAAACAGAGCAGAGCTTTGATCATTAGTTGTTTAATTGATTTGTCGATTATAATTTAGATTATCAATTAGTCCTTTTGAGTCATTTAAGAAAAAATATGAAACTAAAAAAATCTTGTGTTCTAGCTTTTCAAACGTGAATGTTTAGACTTTTGGCTGGACAAAACAAGATAGTTGAACTTTTGGGAATCGTGATCATCATTTTTAGTTTTTCAGAAACTCTATTAACCAAACAATTAACTTATGAACCAAAGCAATATTTGACAGATTAATCAATAACAAAAAGAGTTTGTTAGCCCACAGAACACATGTGTGAACTGTTGACATTATGTCTAGTCCCGAATAAAAGCAGTTAACTAATTTACAACTTTTCTCAGGTATGATGCTGCTTAATATTTTATTTGCAATTTTACACTACAAAAGAAAATATATTTGCAGCTATAGTTTTGAGGTAGAGGCAAATATCTCAGAGATAGATATCTGAAAACCTGGGCAATTAAACCTAAAACTATACATGACTATGTAAAATCAGAAGGGCATAAGAATGTTTTGATAACTGTGTGAAGTGACAATTCAATGTACTACAGTAACGTTATGTGGAATTGTGATAACCTCGCTAATCCATGCACTTTTATGATAAACAAGTGTAACAAATTGTCTAAAAAAACGGTGCATTAAACATGGAGTAACGTAACAGCTAACACAGGGCATGGTAGGAAAGCTAACATTAACTAAATGTAGCTATCCTCTTACGGTCCTCAGGCTAAAATTACTTTCTTTATCTTTAAAAGTTACCTCTTCCATCGTAGCTCGTTTTGTTCATCACCATTCAGGTTTGTACATTTGGAAAGCAGTCTAAACGGAGGTGACGTGGACGCTGACGGCTACGTTCATAAAAGTATCGAGATGAATCCGACAGACTGTTTATGCTAAAACAAACAATTTGAAAGCACCGCCGTGGGACGTGCGACGCACCTGCGTGCTGCGCGTCACCTGATGCCGTGCGCGTTCATGCTGTTTAATTGACGAATCAGAAGCGACGGAAAACACTTTGTATGTGTATAGGTATTATCAAGGTATTATTATTGAGGTTATTAGAATACTATTGATAAATATAATAATAATAATAATAATAATAGTAATATAGCCAATGGCTTACCTAACTGCAGATAAAGTAAAAAGAAAACCAAAATTGTTTCAGTTTGAGGTGTTCAAAGTACTTTTTCTGTAGTTACATTAAAAGTGCTTGTTGGGACAACAAGTTCTAGCTGGATTGGAGTGCGAGGGTGTAGTTGAGGAATGGGGGTAATAGATCATTAAAAAAAAAAAAAAAAAACTTCCCCAGCTGTTGTAAGAGCCTGTGTTTACTCCTGATCAATCATTCACTGTGGTTGGTCAACATTGCAGTGGTAGAAGCCACCACACAACGGCTGTTTTGTCATGGCATTTTAATCTAAAGGACAAGCTGATCATTTTCAGTATGGAGATATTTGTTCATTTACTCTTGACTTTATGCACACTGCATCTGTCGGTCAATTTTAACCCAGTTGTGAATGCATCCAGGAGGCCATGGACAACTGCTGATAGCAGGTGCAGTATTTCTCGCTTCAACATATTTTACGTTCACATGTAACACCTTGAAAGCAGTGATTTAATATATCCTGTGCACCATGGGTATTAGAAGAGAAACTGAGATGATAACACATATTACTTGGGCACCAGTTGGGCTGGGCTGAGGAGGGCCAGAGCTGTAAACAGGCCAATACCCATCAACTGTAATTTGGGGAGCTGGTCATCTTGGACTTCTTGTAACTCTTGCACAGACAAAAAGGTAATGGCATTTTTTTTTTTTAATTGCATGAATTAGTCATTCAAAGATGTTGAATGAAAATTATAATTAAAACTCATATTATGGGTGGCTTGTGTCTTGTCTCGGACTTGGCCATGGGACTTGAAAACAAAGCCATTCATATTGGTTTACTTCCAATCCATCTAGAACAGGCATTGGTCGTCTGGTTAACGCCGGACTGCGTCATATAAAACAACAATCAGGCATCAATCATTTTCATTTTGGCCACAAACACAATGGCAGCAAGCAGTTTGTACTATCAATTCTTCAGGACAAGTAATAAGTTCAAGAATGGGAACATTTCCATTTTATATTTTAGGTAAGTAAAATGGCCTAATCTGATCCTATAGTGTGTTACTCTGCACTAGCTTTTTGATTATTACAAATTATAAAGCAAATTAGCATCTTAAAATAGAATATTAACTGTCTCTCACATTACATAAACTACAAACAGGTAAGTAGGTGGTCTTAAAGAGAATATATTTTTTTTCTGTCTCCGTATTGACTGTCTGTTGTTGGACTCGGTCATGACTTGGACTCAAACTTTTTTGGAATCAGTCTTGACTCGGCGCCGACTAGTCCTGGTCTTGGACTGGTCTTGGTTTCAAGAAAGGTGGACTTGACTACAGCCCTGCCTGGCAATTGTAAAACTAGATCTCCCCCCCAAAAAACAGTGGAGGTTCAGACAGTTTTCTGTCTGGTAGCACAGATCAATACATGGATGAAATATTCAATAGGTCCAAAGGGAGCAATGGTTATCCTAAATCAGTACTTCTGCTTAAATGAGGTCAATAAAAGTAGGCCTTGGTTTGACAATACTTAAATCCTTTGTAACTGATCTTTGGCTCTATCAAATATTAGCAACTTATATGGAATGTAAAAATGAACAATTATTGAATTAAGGCTGTATGATTTTAACTGCACCACTATAAACATAATGCCACATGGCTTACTGCTACAGTGTTTCTGCATGAATCTACTGTATATCTCGACAATGGTGCACAGGAATGGACGTACTGAGTGATTTAAAGAGAAAACTCGTTTTTAACTTTGTCTTAGGTCCATTTCCGATACATGGTGAAACCCTCACAGTTTGGTGGCACAGAGTGCATTGGGACACTGTGGGAGAAGCTGGCATGTCCAACAGTAACAACACCGTGTATGGTGACAGATTACTGTGGAGAGAGCTTTACCTGCAAGGAAACAGGCGAGTCCCATCAACACACGACATATTCTGGATAAAACACAACATATTCTCTTCAAGCTGATGATGGTTTTGTTTGATAGTGCGTGAAAGTGCAGTGCATGTAAATCTGTCTCTCTGTCTATCCAGGGCGCTGCATCAGCCAGTCCCTTCGCTGTAATGGAGAGTCAGACTGTGATGATTTCTCTGATGAAGAGGGCTGTGAAGTCTTCACCCGGCGAGATGACAAGTGTTCCACTCTACTGCCAATCCCTGGTGCTGAACGTGGCACTCAGGGGTAAATACTGCACCTTATTACAAATGTCATTGCTATTATCCACTTCACATAGTTTTTAATCACACTGATGCTGGTTTTAAAAGCAATGCAAATGAATTACCAGGTACGCCGCTGTGTCTCATTTAATCTTTATTATCCTCACCTAATGACTCATTTGAATGATTCTACTTTGCCCAGCTACAACGTCTTGAGTGGAGACTTTGTGGATCATGTACTTGACCCGGGTTACTTTGGAGGAATGTGTGAATATGTCTATAATGGCGAATGGCGGAAATTTACCTATGATGCTTTCTGCGAAAACCTGCACTATAATGAAGATGAGAAGAACTACAGGAAACCTTACAACTACCACACCTACCGCTTTGTGGTAATGTTGTGATTTATTTCTCAATAAATGGGCTGTTTAAACAAAGACATTTTGACATAAAGTTTAACCTTGTACAGGCTCAAGCTACGTCCGAGGGCTCTCACGAATACTATGAAGATACAGCGAGCCTTCTTGATGCAAGTAAAACCATGGGTTCTTCCAGTGCCGGAGTCACAGTTGGGGTCAGTAACGTGGAAGTGGGGCTGAGTGGAAGTAGTGAATTTGAGTTTTTCAAGAACATAACACAGCATAAAAGCCAGGTATGATCTATTGACAACGTTCAACATGTTCTACATGATGACAAGCACAATTAGATTTGTTTGTTTTAAGTATATCACTATTAATTGTTTGAGGTCAGAGTTTCTTGATTTTTGAGGCCTACAGTTGTTCTGTGTCCCCCTATATACACTCTCCTGTTTGCATTTGAAACTTATATACCCAATCCCCAAATGTCTTGCTCCAGTAAAAAGTGTTACCGTAAATGTTTGTAGCCTCAAGAAAGGACATTATTTGATGTGTAATAAGTTAAAGTTTTATAAAAACTTTTTCAATTACTAGTTCTACCTCTGAAAACAAGAAAAATCCCTTTACTCTTTAAAATCTTGAAAAAAATCTTTTTTTCCTCAGGACCTCGGGTTCATTAGGCTTTGGTCTAAAGTGAAAACAGCCCTCTTCAAAATGAGAAGTAATAAGCTGATGCTTCATGAAGATTTCTACGTTTCGCTCATGGAGCTCCCTGAGCAGTACGACTTTGGGAGTTGCTCCCACTTCTTCCGCACATTTGGCACCCACTATGTCACAGAGGGAATTATGGGAGGAACCCTTGAGTATGTTGTGGTTGTCAACAAAACATCTATGGCGAAATCAAGTACTGTGGGCTTTTCAGTTTGTTAATAATCAATGTCATCTAAGAGATAATGTAATGCAAATTAACCTTTGTTTCATTATCTTCCCTAACTCTCACAGATATTAACAGTGAACAAATTGGTGGCTGCATTGGTGCCTCTATTGGTTTGAGCGAATCCTTGACAAAAACTAGCTCAGCAAATCTCAAAGTGAGTGGCGAGCATTGCGAAAAAACAGGAACGTATGATAAAGGTTAGTCATTGAAATTCTATTAAGTGTATAAGCTTTATCTGTAAAATTTCATTAAAGGATGGTTACAGTACGGTGTTATCAGAGTTAAAAAGTCATTCTTTTTTTCTTTTTTTAAATGTAGGCTCGAGCTCTAGTTCATCTGTGATTGAGGACATTTATACTCTAGTGAAGGGGGGAGTCACACACAGCAGCAGTGGCCTGTTGGCTATCAGGAACAATGACACCTACAAAAACTGGGGAGCGACCCTCAAATACAACCCAACACTCATCGAATATGAGGTGACATAACGGAAGATGATTTGACATAACATGCTGTGAACAGAAGAAAAACAAAACAAAGTTGTACCTTCTCAATCTGTAACCACACACTGCCTTTGTGCCTATGCTGGTGTGGTCATCTGCTTTTTAGTGGGTGTGGGTGTGGGGTGTGGGGTTGGAAGGGGGGGGGGGGGGAGATCAGTGCTGCATTGTATCGCAACATTTTCCTTGGCAATACTGTATTGACACACGGACGCCAAGTATTGATCTTTTATTGTATAAATCGCACAAGAGAATTAAACCTTTGGGTACTAGAATAAATTGGTTACATGCTTTTCAGTCCACTTGATGTAACTGAGGTGAGGTGAACAAACCAGAGACATTTTTTTGTTCTATACAAAACAAATGTTGACAAAGTTTTGCTTTATGGGTTATAATTTGAAGTTGGAAAACAGGTATATATATACAGGTATACAGGTATATACATATCGCAGAATATTACAATATGTTTAAAATTGCAATAATATCGCACAAGTATCATGATGATATTGTATGGGGCCTTTGGTGATTTCCATCCCTACTTCTTAAGTTTTTTTGTTTGTTTTTTTTAAAAACTTTTTTCTCTTTCTCCTTCCTGCCTCATGACCCAGACAATGCCAATTTATGAGCTAGTGCGCTTCAGCACAGTGGCTGACCATGTAGGTGCGAGACTGGCCAACTTGGAGAGAGGCTGGGATGAGTACCAGCAGCAGTTTGACCCCTGTCGCTGCGCCCCCTGCAGGCACAACGGCATCCCTGTCCTCATGGGTACCTCCTGTAAGTGCATCTGTAAGTCAGGCTTCTCGGGAGAGGCCTGTGAAGAGACTCTCAGACGAGGTGAGACTTTGACAGAAGTTAAAACAGTGGAGGTAAACACATTTCACATCATTTCCTTAAATAAAGGAACATTTTTACATTTTGGGTTACATAATCATTCACTTTCTAGCTTAAAGTTAGATGATAAGATCAACACCATGTTGCATGCGAAGCTGGAGACAGGACACAGTTAGCTTAGCTTAGCATAAAGACTCAAATCAGTGAGGAACAGCTGGCCTTGCTGTGTCCAAAAGTAAAAAGAGATCTGACTACCAGCCCCACTAAAGCTCACTAATTAACATTTTACATGTATTTATCTTGTTTTGTGTATTCTGCACAAAAACTTAAATCTGTAAAAATAACATGCTTCCTTGCTTGGTGTGTGTGAGGTTGCTAGGCAAATATGCATATTTCCCAAAATATCAAACTGTTTAAATAAAAGCAAAAACTCTATGAAGGATACATATTCCATTAAAATAATTTTACATTAAATTAATATCTATAATCATTATAGATTATGTTGCTGCTGGTGATCTAACGCATCCAGACCTTTTTTGTGAAGTAACAGGTAATTAAAGCTTTCAGTGAAACGTAGAGGAGTAAAAAGTGCAAAACAAGTGCAAACCATAACAGTTTTTCTCACATGGGCAGGAGTGTTTTCTTAAACCGATTGAAAGGGACTATGGTGTTATATAAACTGTATTGAATATATTTTCCGTCAGAGACTTAGATGCTGCATGTTTCACTTGCTCCTTGTTCAGAGGATGCGTTGGAGTAATGACATTGTGCAGACATATCCTGTTTCTGAATCTATATGCTTTTTAAACTCAGCTTAAACTCCCTGCATTTTTCTTCAATAGATACCAAGACAGATGGGTCGTGGTCGTGCTGGGGGGCCTGGTCTTCCTGTGGATCGGGGAGGAAGACTCGGACCAGAACCTGTAACAATCCTGCACCTGATGGGGGCGGAGCAACCTGCCTGGGCTCCTCCTCTCAGACTCGGCGCTGTTAAATTCAATCACATTCCAGAGTGGAAATGCTTTTGAGTGCTAAGTAAGCATAATCAAAGTAGTTTTTTAAATGAATAAAAACTGCTCCTCCACAATACCTTTATAAATGTGTGAGTCTAATATCAAATTGAAATGTGTGTGGTGTGTGTGTGTGTGTGTGTGTGTGTGTGTGTGTGTGTGTGTGTGTGTGTGTGTGTGTGTGTGTGTGTGTGTGTGTGTGTGTGTGTGTGTGCTGCGTGTGTGTGTTGTGTGTTTCTGTCTGAGCTTGTTCTAAGCACAATGGTGAAATTTTTAACTTTGGATGCTTTCTATGTGTAAAGGTTATATTTGGGTAACATGAGCTGAATCCAGGTCAATGCTTAAAGCAGCTCTAGTTAAATGCTTTGAGGCTACAAAAAGGGACATGGTTTACCATTCTTTATAAAATATTCATTGAAGATATCCATTCAAGTCAAGTCCGTTTTTATTCAAACATGATTCATTATGTCACACCAGGCAGTCAAAAAAAAAAAAGACAAACAACACAGACCAAAGTTCATTTTTCATGGAGGGTTTTTATTAATTTTTCTCTCAGGACTGTTTAAATGCATTCAGTAGACTCTTGCTGCAGTCCTCTGCACGCCAGGCCTCCATTGCTAGGTGCTGGGTTGTTACACTGTCGACTCCTCATCATTGTTCTTCCACTGCAGGATGACCACGCGCCCCAGCAGCTCCAGCTGCCATCAATGGATACATCTGTCAGAAGGGGCCACATCACATGTCATGTCATGATGCAAGCCATAATGACAATATCTCAGTCAGTTTTAGTGCAATGAAAGACAAATAATGTTGGATGCAGTGTTTAACATTTTGGATCTTTAAAGCTAACCTTTTGGCCTAGTAGTGATCTCACAGCCTCGTCCAGAGTAGCCAACAGGACACACACAGTCACACCTGGTGCCTGTTGAGGTAGATAAACAATCATCATTATCACTGATATCATTAGCACCACTATAAACATAAAAATAGCCACTTTGCACACTATTTTTTTGTGTTTATGAACAAAAACTCCAGAGACAAGTTCTGTTAGTGTTACAAGCTTTCTTGGTCATCTGTTGAGGATTATAAAGTTCACCCAAAGGGACATTTGACCCAAAAATAAAAAAAACAATATATGTTATCTCTTATCTGTTTATCTGTGCTGTTTATCCTGTTTATTATTGTTTTTGTGAGAGTTTCCCAGTGTTGGAGATGTTTTCTTACTACTGAACTATCCTGGTCTTATCAACATGCAGAAGGAAGCACACTCATGAAAGAGAGACTCATCCTCCTCGGCTGAGCTGTAACTGCAGCTAAAGGATACTGCTATATCACCTGAGCTAGTGAACGCTACAGCTCAGCAGACAGGGACGAATTTCATGTTTACAACTCGCAGCATCACAGCCACAAGCCTCTCGTCCAGGCGTGTGCTTCCTCCTGTTGGTGATGCAGTTGGGGGGTGTAGTTTAACTAGAAGAGAATAGTTCCTACATGAAACTGCTCCCAACTAGGTCTGTGGATCATCTTGAGTTACCAGGTCAGGATTTCTAGAAAAAGACACTGCTATTGTGTGTTTCAAATGTGTTTTTGGCGCTTTGAGCACCACAAGCCATGTTCCATCTAGTTGCATAATATTCAAGAAAAGGCAGACATCATGAACACTGGGCAACGTACACCAGGATGATCCAAAATTGAAAATAGCATCACAGGTAAATAGGAAAAATGTGTATTTTTGGAATGAATTGTCCCTTTAATGTTCAACTAAACCTTAAGCTTTAGCACAAAATGTGAGTTAAAACAAAACGTTGCTAAGAAAAGGATTAATGCAATGAGTTTTCAGTCAAACATGGATGGAAAACAGGTAAAGAAAATTGTGATAAACACCAACTAATAATATCCTCTGAGGTACCTTTCAAAACGGCCACGCCGTTGTTGAGGCAGGGAGCACATCGACACGGACTAGCCTCTGCCAGGTACTCTGACAGTGCTTTCTTCAGGTTTCTTTTCAGGGTGGCATCCTGGGAAAAGTCCCTGGAGGTCACCAGCTCATACAGCGGTTTTGTCTAATGAGAAGCAAATGGTATTATTAAAGGTCCCATGGCATGAAAATTTCACTTTATGAAACACAACACACACCAGCCTGCCTATGGTCCCCCAGTGGCTAGATATGGCAACAGGTATAAACCGAGCCCTGGGTATCCTGCTCTGCCTTCGAAAAAATGAAAGCTCAAATGGGAGCAAGCTTGAATCTTGCCCCTTATGACATCATAAGGGGCAATGTTACTTCCCTTTTCTCTGCCCTCCCAGAAAAATTTGGCCCACCAATGAGAGAGAGACATCATGGCAAAGTGGCAGTTGGTAAGGCCACACCCCAAGCCACCACCTTGCCCCCCCCCCGTCGTCCTCAAGAGCTACAGACCAGACTCAGAAATGGCACATACTAAGGAAAGCTCATTGTGGGACTGGTTCTAGTGCCTGTAATTCTGCACCAAGGCATCCAAAGAGCACCATGTCATGGAACCTTTGAGCTTAATATATACTGCTCAAAATTTGATTCTTTTTTTTATAGAGCCAACTGCTCCACAAGTGCTGAAACTTGAACATTTGTATTTGGCACAATTTAAATTGGCATCTTTTTCAATTTGTATTCCAGATGTACTTGTTTGTAATTGTGCCAATCCTGGTAGCACTGCTGACCAAGTCTTTTTTTACATCTTTCTGCATCAATTGCTGTAGTCACTGTACACTGTACAGTATTACAGCTTCAAATTGAGATGGAGAAGTTTAAAGGAAGAAGAAAAAGAGTTAATTGTGGTAATCTCACAAGAGTACGAGACAGGAAACACAGATAAGAGAGAATTATCATTGGGATTATAACTTGTAATATTAATAAAAACAGAAATAGACAAGTTTGTTTAGTAAAGAGACAGAGGCACTCACTGTTTTGCGAATGAAGTCGGGGTTAAACTGCACGCCTTCGCCCCAGAGCCCCATTAGCTGCGGGGTGGGAAGCTTTTTAGACACCAAAGCAGAGACGGATTCACTACTTCCACCCCTTACAATAGCAACAAAGTCCTCCACCATGCGGCCATTTACTGTGTCCTCTGGAGGGAGGGGGAGGAGACAAAAGGACTTTAGATTTTTAGCATCAGTTCATGTGTCTGATGTAAAACAGAACATAATCTGGAAAAAATTTGATGAAACGTTGGACCTCACCTCCCATCTCATTCAGCACACCATCACAAGATCCACCTGCAACTCCCACAGACACATAAACACCTTCAATGTTGGCCCCAACCTTAAGGCCTGCCTCCGTACAGCGTTTGTAGTCGTCCAAAGAATAATCTAGAACAACAAAGATAGGGGATGGTTACTACCTGTCAACATTATATTCAAGAAATTTATTGTCAACATTTCAATGCAATGGTTCATCTTATTAATCACTAGTGTCAGTGTTAAGGATGACAGGATAGAGATGATGCCACTGCCATTGCCAGAACCCCATTATCTGATCATTATAATTATCTTACTGCATCCTTGCGACTTGTAGTAAATTAAGAAATTTAGCAATTAAATCAAACTTTGTTTGAGACCACCATGACTCCAGTTTGGCAGATGCTAATATTTATTACCTGTCTTCTCAAGCTTTTCCTTGTTCAGGATAATGGTGTGCTCAAAGTCTCCTCCAAGGGCTGCCTCTGTGATGTAGTGGGTACCGTAGTCCCTGTAGATCTCTCTGTATTCCCCATAAACGTAGGACTGTGGCAAGGAGCGCAGGCGCTGCAGGAACTCAGGATGAAGCATCAAACCATCTGATTTCAACATATACTGGGCCAGCTCCAGTTCTGCTTTGGCTCTCACAAAACTGTTAGTCTGAGGGGAGAATCGTTGCAAAGCACTGAAATGGTTATTTCACTCCTTTTATTAATACTTTTTTGTTAGGTCCGATTTATCGGTATTTAACAGACGTTACGCAACAAAAACAAATCCCACTCCACCCCACAACCCACGCACCCTAACATCTTCTTGTGGTTACAAAAAGGTAAATAAATAATTTTAAACCTTTAAACAAATAGACACACATTATAAAGTAAACCTTATCCTGAAAAGAAAAGAGAATACAAAAAAATAGCTGCACCTAAAGTCATCATCCTGTCACAAATAGAGAAGACCTAAATGAACGAGGGGTGTCACCTATTTTCTACGATTGGTCATCCCAGTCTTTCATATCCTTCAAGATATCAAAGTAATGTAATGAAGGACCCCATACCTCATAAAATGTGGACTTGCTTCCCAGCATAGTGTACTTTATTTTGACCAATTTCCAGGGAGACAATACATCTCTCAGCCATCTTGTGTGACAAGGAGGTCTAGACCCCTTCCAGTTTAAAAGAATGAAGCGAGGCGACAGAAGTGTTGTGAAAGCAACCACACTGTGAATATTGGATGGCCAATTTTCATTAACACCAAACGCACCTTAGGGATCCAAATATTGCTTGCCAAAAACCAAGAAGGGTAGCACAAGCCCAAAATATATGTAACAGCATTATTTCACGCTTTTGAAGATTGGAGTTTGAATTTGCAGAATTTTTAGAAGATGACTTTTGGATTTGTATACATTGTAAATCTGTAAGGTTTGGTCAGTTTTGTCTTTAAACAATTGTCAGGTTGTACAAAGATCAGAAAAAAAACAAAACTAAAAACAATATCTCACCTTGCCAGAAGCACGGCGAATCTTCCGTTCTGCCTTGGTGTATTTATCATCTTTAAAGTCAAAGCCAAATTCAGCTACTCCTGGAAAGGCAAAGCCAATGGAAAAAGAAGTTTGGATCGAGCGCTCCTTTATGGTGTGGTCCATGTACTCAGAGTATGAGTCGAAAGCCTCCAAGGTGAAATCATATGAGCCTTTTGTCTGTAAATACATAGAAAGCAGAATGTCCTTTTTAGTGTGTTATAAGCAAGACCCTCGTAAAGAAACAATGTATTTACTACCAACTATGTTTAGAAAATGAAATAACAGATGAAATATGAAATGAGCTAAACCATGATTAAAAGGCAAAAATGAATCCCAGCTGATACAACCAAAGAAAAACAATGGCACCACTTTCTAATAAGGCGGTCTTTACGAAGGGTTCATAGGTTGTAGTGGTATTACAGTTATTTAACTGTTTACTAATGATACATGGAGAGGAGTTCTAAACTAAAATGAAAAAGAACACACTGTTGGTCGACAGGTTGGCTGGTGTCTGGCATTTCTATTTTAGTAAAAATGCAGTTATAAATGTTGGTAATCCGTTAATAAATGCTTCATAAGTTTGAATTCTTTTGATCCCTCTGCAGCCCTTTTCAGGAACACTGTAAAAAATTATTTCCCCTTTTTGTTGACTCAACTTGTGTTTTTGCGTCCAGTCAACTTTCAACTCAAAACTTTTCAATATTGTTGTTGAGATAACATGCATATCTGTGTTTTGCTCTGAAATTCTAATACACAGATGACACAACTGAGCTATTTTTGTCGTCTCAAAATGAAGTTGAAGTTCACTCTGTGGTTCAGCTCGCGACGTCATTTTGCACATGCGCAGACCACATTAGTCAACCTGTCTTCCAGAGCGGCAGATCAAAGCGTTAACGGATCTCTCCTCTATCGAAGGACCGAGCGTATTCACTTTTGGCGTAAGTAAACTTTTTCCACTGTCAAGCTAATATTTCAGTATAATTTTGAGTTTTGTCTTTACTAAGTGAAAGTTGTAACGAAATACTGTGAACTGAGCATACACACCTACAATATAACGTGCAAGCCCTTATTTCAAAAACTAAAGGGATATGTTAGCCGTAGGCGCGGGAAATTAACGAACATTGCACTTTTTACATTAACTAGCTAACGCTAGCTAACCAGTAGTAGCTAGCTATGTAATGACCAGCTAGCGTTATGTGGAGAAATGCTATACTTGCCTTCAACTAAAATGCAAGTAACAAACTAAACCTCTGAATGTAGCTAGCTAAGTTAGCTAGCCCAAATGTTGACATGCTATGTAACGCTAGCTGGTTTGACAAGCCTAGCAAGCTCCATGATACCGACTAGCGTTAGGTCATGATGAGACGGACTTAGTTTAAAAACTACCCATACATATAATGGCTTGCTATATAGTGAAATGTATACGGTGCAAGTATGAACAAGGACGACAGCTTCGTCGGCATTGAATTTTCTTGCACTGCATCTATGTTGTAAATCCTCACGTACGCTACGGAGATGTATGGGTTTTACAGTGGGGGGTAATTTTACGGTTACGTTAGTTACGTATGGAAGTTACGTAAGAAATCCCCGGGGACGCCTTGGTTTACGGCGGTCGCCGTTCAGACGTCCGAACGATGTAAGTTTGTGTCTATATTAGCTATGTTGTAGCAGATAAGCTGTTTCTGTTTTGGGTTCATTCAGCAATGAGTATTAATGTTAACCTTTTTCCCCTGTGATTGGAGTGCTAGTTATCTGTATTTTTCAGTTTGCTAACTTTCCACTGACATCACAATGTTACTGGCTAGGTGTGATACGTTTTCAGGACTTTAACCCTTTACTGTGATGGAGAGGATTATCATTTTACTTGCACAGTGTGATAACTGTACTTTGTAATTCAATGGGAAATTGTAGCACAGAAATAATAAACTAACAAGTTACCTCACGTGTGCGCGTGTGTGTGTGTGCGCGCGCGGGGTGTTGTGTAAAAAAAAGATGTAGGCCTTGTAAATGGGAAAGGGTTGACTATGCATTATTTTGATTAACATTAAATAGCTTCCAACATAGGGCTTAGTCCTATTCATTCCTGAATAACAAGCTTGTCTAACAACACCCCTATGCTATTGTTTGTATTTTAAGCCACGCTAATGCAGTATTTTTGTCTCTTTCTTCAGAAACAACTGACCAAAGATTCATTCAGTGGCCGATTGATGCAGTACCTGTAAATTTTTTTGTTTTTTCCTCAGCAAATCGGGAAAGTAAAATGGCATTACAAAGGTTAGCATAGATTCAAGGGAACTATTTTCCCCTTTTCTCTGCATGTAAAAAGACGGTCCTTGCACCCTCAAGACCCAAGCAGCTTTAAAAAAACATTTGGTTTCCCAGCATGCCCGAAAAAAACTATGAGCCTGTAAATGCACAACTTTTGTGTGAACTGTGATTTTTGTGAACCTTTCTACCTTACAAAATACTTTGTTCATTTATGAAACATGTTAAGTGAAGGAAACAGTGAATTGCCCTTTTTAAAAACAGTGCTCTTTCAAATCCATTCTACAAACTTTAAGGCTCACAAGAGCAGGTATCACCATGTGCCAGTGTAGATGATGTAAACTGATATTATTTTTTGGAAGTGAGAGCCATGCTGTAGTCACTGACCAGATTCAGTGAGATTCAATCATTTAGAGGAGATATTGAGTTAAGCCTAAACTTGATAATGATGATTATGAGGAAGAGGACATTGAGGAAACTTAAGTATAGTTTTGCTTTTTTATTCTTACGAATGCGGGACAGTTTTAACATTATCTAAATCCCCAAATACAAGATATAGTGATGAATTTTACCAATAAGTTAGCTCTTGGGTTGTTTTTTGATGATTTTGAGGTATGTAACTCTTTGGTACTGCCAAAAAATGACTACAAGGTTGTGGTGTGTATTGGGTGATTGGTAATCTACTTTTCAGTTAGGTCCTCTCTTTGTCTATCTTGAAACATTGTGTTGCAGGAAAGACATCATCACTTTGGATATGATATGCCTTATGACAGCACTTTTTCTCTGAGGAGAAGGAGATCATTGAGGGGGAAAGCCATTGGACAAGGATCTCAAAGCCAGGTGGTCTGCTTGTTCACAGAGCGACAGGTTAGTGTATTATTAAAGTGACTTGTTTTACATTTTCCTTTGATTATATTCTCTTTGTATATTAATATTTTTCCCCTGTTTTTTATGCAGAGGGAAGCAAAATTCTGGCGGATTGTCTCCAGGAACTGAAGCAGCCATTTTTTTGCTGCCTAGATGAGTTTGCCCCTAAGTTCCTGCGTCTTTACGACAGAGACTGCAGAGTGTAAAGGAATTTCAGCTTTTTGATGAGTCTCTAGATGATGATGTAAGTAATAGTTTCCGTTTCAGTATTTTGGGACTGTCCTTTTAGGAAAAGTCTTTTCACTTGACAGCCACATTTGGTAACACTTTTGAGCATGTCTTCAGATTATTAAGTAAGGTGCCTACAATACACATAGGAAGATCTAGCCACAAACAAAGTATATTGCTAAAAGATTGGTATGTGTATCTCCCTAAAAAACATTAGAACAAAACAGGGCATGAAAATTGTCAGATTAAGAAATTTTTTTTAATATGAAGTATGACTTTTAACTTTAAAAATTGCCTCATCAAAATAGCCACCCTTTTTTAGCAGTTACAGCCCTAGCACAATGAAAAAGTGGGGCAGTAGAAAGGTATTTTTATGCATGCAAAAAGTGTCTATTTGCAACCCAGTATTTTAATGGGAACATCTTTCATGATCAAAGCGCAACAAACCCAACCCCAACCATCACGTTGTCATGCGTCTCCCAGGACGTTCATTTCCCGTTGTTGCGTCCCCAGGAATGCGGATCAAGTCCCGCACCAAAAGAAAAAAGATAAACATGTCCCTGGGACACGAATCAACAAATAAAAATAACTTGACCATTTCACGAACTGCCGTGAGGCCGTGTTGTTTTTTGATGAAGGCAACATTTGAAGTACAAAGTCATGATCAAAATCATTATTTCTAACTCTGACAATAGCTCATGTCCTGTATTTTTCTATATGACTAATCTCATGGATGTTTTGTTCAAAGATTCAAGGTGATCCCACTTTAAGGGTAGAGTAGATTTTTTTACTTTTGTAGCACTGATGTCTTTTCTGGTCTGTATCCCTCTTCTTTGTCGTGCCTTGGGTTGCTTCTCCTTATGTCTTTTAAATTGTCTAGCCCGTAAAAAAAAGGGTTTTTTAAAAATATTGAGAAGAGTGATTGGATTTCCCTTTTTTTTCTACCTGTAATGTATTGAATTTATTTTTTTACATTACATTAGTTTGCATCAGATATTTTTATACACAAGTTGCAAGCATCTTGAATTTTCATTGAAATCTATTTTTATTTCTTTTTTGTGTTTTAGCACCCAAAGAGGTGAGGCAGTGAAATGAAGAACGTCGGAATCTTGGTGGTCACAGAGGAGGGTCCCCAACGCCCTGTACCCAAGGGGATGAGGATATTGCATGATTTGGAGGAGCATATTGTTCTTCAGACCTGAAGGATGTGCCCAACGATTTGCCCTGCGATGGGTTCTTCTCATGCCTTCAACATCCACTACTCAAAAGGGCTCAAGTACATGTTTGAGGTAATACAAAAGGTAAAAATGAACCCTTGGTGGAGATAATTGCTCTACAAGAGTTAATGTATCCCGGGAAAAAGCTATGGGCCAAGACCTGTGAAACTAAATGATTGTTGATCGCATTGTAAATTCTGGAAAGACACAGTTATGTATGTGCGGACTAGGTAGTCCAGATAGTTTTCCCTATCTCTCAAAGGTGTTTGATTCTGAAAGGGTTATACAGTCCCGGTTGTTTTATATTCCTCAAAAGTGCCACCTGTTATTTGCCTCGTGGTTTCATTGTGTTACTGTTCCTTTTATTTTAAGTGTGCCTTTTAAGACCTTTTCCCTAGTAAGGTCATTCGTGGGATGAAAAGGAGAAAAATATTGTCATTTGGGAAAATTGTTTACTCCTCAAATAATAGCCTTGTTAAGTTGCTTGTCAAACATTGCATGTTCTGGTTAAGTACACTGTTATGCATGTATTAGCTGTTGATGCTGAGGTGGACTAGAAGTCCGAGAGTTGTTTTGCTCTGTCTCCAAAATGGCTGTTTTTTGTCTTGTCGACATATGGACTGTTTATCTTTTCAATTTTTCCCCCGTCTTACACACTCGGGTATTCGTTATCTCACACACACACACACACACACACACACCCACTCACACAACTCACTCACCACTCTCCCCTCTCACACTCTCACTCACTCTCTCACACACACACACACACTCCTCACCTCTCACTCTCAAACACACAAAACACTCTCCCTCTCACACACACTCTCTCTCACTCTCTCCACACACACACAATCACTCTCTCACTCTCCGTCTCACACACAACTCACTCTCAAAACACACACACACACACTCACTCTCTCATACAAACACACTCACACAGCCAACACAACACACATTTCTCTCTCTCTCATTCTCTCTTACTCACTCAAACACACACACCAAGAAATCTTGTGTTTATGCTGTGTCTTTCCAATGTTTGCATTGAAACACTTGAATTTTTGAAATAAATGTTTTTGGTATTCTTGTCTCACACTTGTCTTGTGTAAACTTAAAAAAATAAAGTTGGAAAGAACTTAGATTTTCAAGGCAACGAGGCAACTTATTGATATGTTAAAATTTAACAAACATAGGAAGTCAAAACAAATAAAAAGCTTAGTCAAAACAACTTTAAAAATGCACATTAGCCCCATATATACTGTTGTTGAACTAATGTAATTGGAGTTGACTCCACACAATCATTAGTCCATGTAATCCATAATTAGAAGTTGGATCCACTAAATGAAAGTTGTGTTTACAAACAAACATTAGTTGACTGAACATGTCATTAGTTAAGTGAACTTGCAATTTTTGTTGAGAGAACTGATTGTTTCTTGTTGCAACTTAATAAGTGATTTCCAAACAACTTAGAATTCTAAGGCAACCAGGTTACACATATATTTAAGTTGAGTCAGCAAATATTTTTTACAGTGAAGTATAGTCCAATCAGTTGAAGAGAATTTCCACAATTTGGTAACCTAAAAATGGCTTATAATTTATTTTTTTGTTATTTTTGAAGAAGCCTAATTGAAATTGATTTCTTAACAATTAATGAATAAATTAGTAATGTGACAGTGGTACGGGTACATCAACACCGACTCAATATTCATTATACAAAAGTGTGATTGCCAGCCGGATTCACCTGCACAGTGTACTGTTGCAAATTGTAAGGCTTCCTGAATCTGACATCCTGGATGAAGTGTGGCAAGCAGCTGCCAGCATAGTATCTGTTATCAAGCACCACTCCCTCCAGGTCACTGTTCAAGATGTTAATTCTGAAAGATGGGTAACAGCAACAGCATTAACAGTGAACAGACTGATTTGAGAAGAGTAACATGTTCACATATCTAAGGCGTCGAAAATATGTGGAACTCTCAATGCAGAACGTTACGACTGTGGCTCACCCTTTGGCAAGATTTTCGATTCCCCAGTACTCTTCAGCCTCCTGCCTGCAGGGCTTTGGCACCTTTTTACAGCCAACTTCATCTGACATGTCCCCACAGTCATCCTCCCCACTACACTGCAGAGTTCTGGGAATACAACGACCTGAAGGAGAGGAAACCCGTGGATGGCATTTAGTAGGCTAATTGTTCATTTCCAAATTTTGGAAATATGCTTATTTGCTTTCTTGCTGAAAGTAGATCCAAATATAAAGCTACAGCAAGAAGCTGATTATCTTAGCTTCGCATAAAGACTAAAGACCGTGGGGAAGAACAGAGATGGTGTAGGGTGTACCTGTTTGGGCACAGAGGAATCCTTCACACAAAGGAACATTGTCACAGGTGTAACGGGAGGAAACGTTACAGGCCTCTTCCTCTCTGTCATGAAAATTGCATGGCTGCCCCCCAAACTGAGACGGCTGGACCAGTTTAGCAAAGCGATACTGGATGGTTGAAGGAGAAAAACACATAAACGGTTAGAGCAACACAGAGGAAGCCTTGCCACTAGCCAATGAAGGTGGTGGAATAGCTCACAAACTGCTCCAGGGGAACTATAACAGCCAAAATACTATTAGAGGTCTGTTTTCACTTTGTCATGTCAAGTTTATTAATCCCCCACCTAGTAAAGGGGATGAGATGGAGCACTGAAGTACATCAGCTGAGACCTTTGCCAGCAGTGGAGCTCCTTATCATAACAGAAAAACAACCCACAAGGGTCAAAATGCCGAATTTCTCAGACTGCAGAATTATCTCTTAATTTAAACACTATATAAACAAGTTATTCACCCAAATCTAATGTGACTGTATTCAAACGTAATCTAATTTAGGATGACCAGTGATGACAATTGGTTGGATCAACAGCCAGTAGTGTAGCGGGATTTTGGGCTTATATTTAGTTCAATGCAAACCATAAAACATTTTTTGTACATTTTAGTTAGTATCTTGATTGTTAAGTTAAGTTTAAACAAACATTAGAAATGTTATTTGATTATTTTAGTTAGATGACAAGACTGATACAACATTTGTACGCTTAAGCTGCTGCAAGCAGCTGGATAATGTACCTTAGCACAAAGACTTGAAATTGATAGACAAACAGCTAGTGTGGCTCATCCAAAGGTCACAAAATCTACCTACCACCTACTATCTTTTAGTTCCTCATGTTGCTCGCCTGTGTCTCAATCTGTGTGCGTGTGTGTGTGTGTCACTGACTGCACTTGTAAATTAAACATCAGCCCCCTGGGGCCCACTAGCTCCTGTCTGGTATCATCATACTTACTCTTTTTTTCTGACAGGTGTCACAGCGTGACCACGAGTTCCACTCTGATAAAACACAGTCCACCGGATGAACTAGCACCTGATCGCCCACTGACCGAGCATCACGAACACTAGGCTCTTCATCGCTTGCTGTTGTCACGGCAACTTTACTGTGACATGTAGATAAGAATCAAATCAAAACAACTTGACCATTAATTTGGCAGACATTCTTTACCACTTTGGATGCAAAGGATTTTTACTGATCGAACTGTACAGTAGTTGGATATCAATCTGAGGGAAGACAGTCAATTTTGTTTCAAAAATCACCTAAAATCTCACAATGAAAATGTTGTGAGAACTATGTTAGAAATCAATATGTCTTTGACAGCGATAAGGTCACACACAGTTAAACCCAATGGAAAAGAACATTAACATACTGTACAGGCAAGATATTACTAAACAGACAAGTAAAACTCATACCTTAGCAGCACCAAGCACAAAGTACCATAAAGTAGACAGCACTGCAAACTGAGGGCACTCATCACTCGTATCACCACAGGAACCATGGTTGTGTGTTATGACTGAACAAGTAGAAGACACTGCTCAGTTCTCTGTGTAAACACAACCTGATCAATACTGGCCTAGATCTATAGGGCAGCCATTAGACTCTGACGTGAAGCTGAATACACAATACTGCAGGCCTCAGATCCACAAAACAAGGTGTTGTGGTATTGAGTCTTGTTGTGAATGTGAATTAAACACAAGTATGACTTAGGTTTAGTGTGAACAGATAAGAATCTATGGACATGTTTATTAGGCGATCCAGGAGGTCTGGATGTCTTTTCAGTTATGATAAACTTTATTGTGTATTATCCGTAGGAATGTGGTGAATCTGAAATGGCAAAAAAAACATAATGTAGATTCAACATGACTGTGTTGGAAAAGAAAGGCCTTGTAATGAGGTCAATTCCCGTTACAGACATCTGTGGTCAAATCATGTTAGTTGTGTTTGTGTACATCTGACCTTTAAGCTTGATTTTGGATTTTACTAAATGACACAATCAATTCACTCAGCTTCAGTTAGCTTACTCAGTGAAAAGCAACATAACACTCAAACTAATATCTACTACTTGTTACTAATAACTACTACCTACTTATTAATAATATAGTTGTAGCGAACAATATATGAGGATGTTGTCCTTGCAGTACTTTCTGTGCTGGGATTAGATCAGGATCAATGTTTGCCCTCAACCTCTACTGTATGTTTGGAACCACAGAAATAAAGTACCTAACTGTACAAAAAGTGGTAAATCTCGCTCCACTTTGACCAGTTACAATGAAATGATGCTTACACATTGATGTATCAATATAAAAATCATCTGATAATGTAATATTTTGTAAGGTGTTAGTAAAAAGGGTCATCTGTCTGTTTGATGAACACTTTTGATACTAAATGCATTTTGCTTTGAATACTTCTGTACGTTTACAGAAGTATGATTTTGATTGACACTATGGTAGTCATGTAGTTAAATAATATAATCAGCACACGAAAAAGAACAGGGTATGATCATACTAATATAGCACATTCGCATGACAATGATTGACTGCATGGGCGATGACTGCAGTTTGTGTGAGGAGAGCAGCCTCTGTTGGCTGGCTTAGAAAAAGATGGCATCGAGTTCAATAGAAAGCCGAGCAGAAAAGTGGGAATCACATGATATTTTATTTGTGACTGAACAGTGGCATGGGTACAGTGTTTGGGTAAGTCATAGATGTACAAAAGTCCTTTTTTTCTTTTTTCATGACAATTCTTAGATTCATAAATAAAATTTACAAAATATTTGGGACTATTTTTTTTTTTTTTACACAAGCAGGGGTACCGTTACCAGTTCTTATTGTAAGCCTAGCGGTTATTAGTGATATCTCTATTGTTCGTATAAAGTTGCCTTTCTTTTTGACCATTTTGATTCGGTGGAGCAGACCTACAATTTTCCCCAACTGCTTTGTTACAACAATGACCTGTATACAAATGACGTGACAAGAAGAACAGTGACTGGACAACAAAAATAAACCTGATAAGGCATAGAAATGCACACTACTGTCTCTGAGATTGTGGTTAAGCCAGTATGGGTTTATTCTGCTTATTTATTCAAGAAACCAAACAGAGATATGATTCAAAGAAGCAAATTGTAAACAATGCGACCTCAGCTGGAAATGTAGAATATCTAAAAACAAAGAGATTCAGGAAAATCTGCCTTCTATTTACTAAAAAAGAAATAATAATAAAAAACCTGAAACCTTTAAGGAGTAGTAGGATTTTTGTCGCTATCTGTAAGTTTGGCGACCCCTTCTTATCTTTCAGTGTGACAGGTACAGCAGGTTTTATTTTGAATGACCATGTAACACAGATTCACAGTTCAGATCTCACCAACCAAACAGAAACAGACGTTTTCAGAAACTAAAAATAAATGGCTGCAAAAGCGAAACAAACATCCAGACGTCAAAAATGGAGGTGCTGGTAGGGCATTGCTTGAGAGAAACACAGGTAGTTGGCATCCAAGTGGCAGAGAGCTATCTTATGGCACAGAGGCTCAGGTATGGGGGACTGGGGAGAGAGATTCTTATTTACAAAATAGATGTTTGGCAAATTTTGATATCGACATTGATGCCTCAAAGTCATTTCAATACCTGCAGTGACTTGGCGTCATCAACTAAGAATTCACAGCTTTTAAAATAACAAAAAGAAATAATATTTTTTTTTATTGGTTTCAGGTCTAGAAAGAAGCTGCAGAGAACAGTTTTGCTCACAACTGAGTCCGCTGAATCCACATCAAGTCTGTTCATGCAATATGGATTGGAGCAGAGGAGCAATACGATGAGAACTTTTGGCAAATCCATCTGCTGTGTAGAGTCTTTGCTGGTGGCGGCTGACAAACCAAAGGCCAGCCACTTACAGTAGGACGCTGCTCCTCTTGAAAGTTTCCAAAAAATGATTTGCATCATCAGTGTCACCATGGCCGTTTAACATATCCTCACAGGTATGAACTCATTAATCCGTGACAGGAGGAGGGTGCAATCGCCTCCTGCTGTACTGTGGGTTTTGGTCAAAGATCAAAGGTCACTTCCTGGTTGAAAGGATATTTGATTGGACAATAAAGCCAAAGTCTGGTTGTCATGCTGAGGAGTACAGTACATTGTGCTGACTTCGGGAGGAAAGTAGATCACAGGATAGCCAGCTTATTACAGAACTGCCAAAAGTTCCTTTAAAGGTTAAAAAACAGAACAAGTCTGTGTAATCCAGCTGGAGAGATGCTGCTGTTCATAGTCCCTCATCCTCTCTTCATCTCTTTCTCTTGAGCTTCTGTCTTGGCCTTGAGAGTTTCTGTCCCCTAAAAGACAAAGCAACAATGGACCAAATAATGAAGCTGTATATGACCGGTTACATCTCTGACCACCGGGTGGCAACATTGTGCCTTCCATATCCTTCATTTGGGTGATGCAGAGAAGCATAATGACAGAAACATTAAACTAAAACAAATGCTCTTTTCCAACTAGCAGCAAACCACTCATCAGCAACGAAAAAAGGAGACCAGTGGAAATATAAAGCTAATAATAGAAAACCAGGCAGGGTTACAAAAAAATTAAAGACAGGGGTGGGGAGTCGTTGGACTTTGGGGGTGAAAAGAGAAGAGGAGAAAACACATGAAGTGTTGCAATATGAAGGTAGCTGATAGATTACACAAGCAAATAAAAGAGGAGGAGAGCGTAAAATACCCATGCTGTTCTCTAGCTGTCTTCCTGTGGACAGGTCTGACCCTGCGGAGGATCAGGAGCTCCACTGGGCACCGGAGAGATCGACCTTGCAACAACAGAGCCCTTAGAGAGAGAGAGAGAGACGGAGAGAGAGGGAGAAAGCTGTTAAATTTATATTTTGCAGGTGACCTGCTTTTGCAAAATCAACTCTACTCCAGCATATGCGGCCCTGCAAAATGTTTTCTTTTTCCTCCCACATTTACCAGAAAAACATCAGTAAAACATTTAGAATAAAGACTATAATTACCTTTGAACATGAATTGACCTCTTAAATATGGTCTAATTACGACATTTAAATCATCTTTGACATTTTATGTTTAATGGACTTGACATTTTTCCGAAGAAAAAAACAATCAATCCCATTTGGCCATATTAATCATGTGACATTCTGTGTGTGATTACATGCGATGTACTTGAGAACAGATGATCCATATGACAATAATAGATTAGCATCATGCCAGTCAGTTGCGAAATCAAAACCATGAATCTTATTGACTGGGATGGGAGCCGGGGGGACGGAGCTCACCGATTGTCCCTCCTTAACGTTGCTGCCGTCGCCCACTGGCTCTCCAGGGGAGTGATCTGTGGGGGGGTCACTGGCCTTGGAAGGAGGGCAGTCTGAAGACAAGCTCTGCTGTGGGGCAGGAGTGGATGCTGCGGAGAGAGAAAGAAATTAGAAATGTTCAGCACATACAGTAAGAGGACGTGTAATCTCCCTAGTAAGTGTTACTTACCTAGCAATAATCTTTTCTTTGATTCTGATTTCTGAGATAGTAGGTTTTCAACTTTGTTTTTTACCACTTTCCAAAATGTGTAGTGTTTACTGTTTAATGCTAATCTGCTCTGTGAATAAACATTCACGGGAGGCAGTGGATTCAAATCCACGTCATGACCTTTATTGCATGTCATCTCTTTCGACCTTCTTTTCAATTACACTTGGCGTTCTGTATCTCAAACAGCTCTATTGTATTCCAGCCTTAACTTCCGTTACAAATATGCATCACTTTGTAACACACATAATGCACGTCTAGCTGCCAGCATGGCACTCCCTCGTGCTCTGCTTCTGTCTGGCTAGCAGTCCTTACCTAGGTACTGCACATGTGCAACTTCCAACAAAGATGGAACAGAAGTGAGAGGCCTCACTCTGTAGATAAAATAGAGAGCTCAACACACAGGGTGAAAAGAGGAGCTGCAACAAGAATGTGGTGTCGTTTGAAAATTAAACCATGTAAACCTATTTTGGTACAACCTCTACATACAATTATGAACCTGCAACACTATGAGCACTTTAAGCTTAGTACATATGGACCATGTTTGTCCTGAAAATGGTCAACTTTCACCAAGTCAGTTAGCTTCATCACTTGGGAACAACAAAAGCCTGTAGAGAATGACTTGGCAATGGATCTAGCAGATATTAAGATAGTTCAGCCTGTGACATTGTCACTGCTAGAGCCATGAGAAGGGTTAATAATGTTACGGATGATGGTTTAGTAATAGTGCTGCACAATATGCGGAAGGGAATAATCATTTTTGTATCATCATTCTCATTTCGATCAAAAACATCAAAATTAAAATAAAAAAGATCATAGTTTGATTTTTTCTTTAGTCTGTAGGATATGACTTATGGGATGGGACATCTCTGTATATCTGTTTAACTGTTTTGAACTGCTCTTTAATGTTTAATTTCTTATATTGCACTGTTACTTTTATTCTTGAATTTTATCTGTTTTTATTTGTTAATTGCAAAAAAACTTGCCCTGTTGCAGAAATGTGCTATTTTGCCTTTAACAAATATTGTGCCCCCCCTCTGCAATTTGAATATTGCACTAGTCACTTGTGCAGCCCTATTAAGTAAGATGCAATTCTGTAGGAAGACAATAGTTAAAAGCACTTACGAGATTCAGTAGACGGTGATGTGGATGTACCGGGGCTCAAGGTCATCCTGGAGAGATCAAGGTCACTACAGCTCCCTTCCTCTTCCTGGTTCGCAGCAGCTGACGGAGGCAGCAGCAGCTGACTGCAGTCCAGTGTGTCTGGTACACCCATAGGACCTGGGGTCCCACACCTGCTCACCGCTGCGGACGCCACGCCAGGTCCCACACCTGCTGATCTAGCTCCTGATGTAGAGGGGCCCTCGCCTGCATCTGAGTCCATGCCGAGGCAATCCCTCCCCAGGCTCAGCTGCCTCTGCAGCAGGCCGGGGTCAGCTGTGTGCTGGGGGCTGGTGATGGCAGAGGAGGGGGCTGATATATCGCAGGCTTGGGGGCACATGGTGGTGATGGGTACCAGGCCTTGGAGCATGGCAGCTGGTATGGCGTGCCCTCCCACGCCCACGGTCTGTGCCGGCATGTAGGCTGCCATGGCCGCCCACTGCTGCTGGGTGGCCGGGAAAATGTTGGCCTGGCTCCAGATGACTGGCTGACCACCAGGGAGGACCTGAGCCACCTGGAGGGGCCCCTGCACGGGGAAGGCCAGAGTCTGGGCCTGGGCAGAAAACGGCTGCTGCGCCCACTGGGCCGCCTGCACCGGACCCATGGTCATATAACCTGAAGAAGAAATGAGAGGAGGGAAAAGGAAGTCAAGGAGTTGAGGATATCAAGGCAAGAAAAGGAAGTGGAGATTGTTATTAAAATTGCTGTATGAGCACAGAATACCCTTTGTCTCCTATGTTCAATATATTAATTTTAATTTAAAATGTATATTGCTGTCTTGCAATCTCTGACTAATCTTTGACTAACAGTGATAAGTTATTCAATTCGAAAGAAAGCATTCCTTAAGCTTTTACAGTCTTAGACTCAATTGAGAGACGTGGTGTTTTGTGCTCAGTAACTATTTCTTTGAGATACTCAAAGAAATCAAGACTGCAGAAACTTGATCTCAGAAGCTTGAGATCAATAATCAATGTCATATTCATATTTCTATCTAATTTATCTTACTCTAGCATGGTAATGTATTGGCAAGCTACTGAAAGTGCTTCCTTGCTGGAGTGTTCCAGGACAACATCTGAGATTTGAGGCTAAGCTAGTGAAAAGCTTGGACTTCATAAGTTGTGTTATTATGGACAGGCATTATGTGAAAGTATGATGTGAATAAGGTTTTTTCTTGCATTAAAAAGGTTCCTCTTCAGTAGGCTGCTGTTTTTAAATGATGTTCTTGGATGTTCTTGGAAAACTACAATGTCAATGGTTTTACTAAAATATACAATACCACCAGTATGGTGGCTCTTTAAGAAACACGGCATTACAGTATCTCCGTGGGTTACACCATTAGCACACTGCTGCTTGATGTGGGGTCCTTGAGAGATAAATCCACATCCTGCAAAATCTTGGCATAGCTTTTTACAAACTACACATCAAAGAAACACATCCCCACCAGCACCTTATTTTTAATTTTTTTTTTATTGTGGAAAAGATGCAACGTTTCAGTCTGGGTAGCTACCTGACGGCACAGAGGTGGGGCTGAAGGGGGCGTACAACTCAGCAGGAGTGTGTTGCTGCTGGCGACTGCACCTGCTTGGGTCCAGTGTGTTGGCAGGTGATGGGGGCATCTGGGAGGCAAAGCACGCACGCACGCACGCAACACACACACACCACACACACACACACACACACACCACACACAGATATAATTTCTATCAAAGTCACCTAAAAGTCACCGCACTGCACATTTATCTTCTATCTGCAGAACTGTCAGATAATCAGGTAATTTAGATCTCGGCGACTGTCCTAATTAAATGACCTAACATTACGGATAAAATAATGTAATTTGTCCGTGCAAAGATATAAACTTGTTTCAATTACACAAAGTTAATCAGGGTTTGGTTTTGTAGGGATGAACTCACCGAGGGAGGAGTGGACATGTCACCGAAAAGATCAAAGTGGTTGATGTTCTGTGAGTCGAACCAACGGGTGAGGGAGGGAGAGAGGGAGAGAGAGAGAGAGAAGAGAGAATGAGAGAGAGAGACAAACTCCAGTGATAAACCGACAATGAAATTTGCACAGTCGTGAAACTTTAAATCCATCTCCAGATAGGGTATGGGGGTTGCATGGGTGAGTATGTGGGGTGTGGGGGTTGGGGGTTGGGGGTGTGTGGGGGAGGGAGGGGAGTGTGATTGTGCTGTGGATGGCAAGAAACAACTATCCCCTCATTTTTATTATCAGAAAATGGATCTAAAATGAATCTTTCATGGCTCGCTATAATTGAGTGGGTAAAAGGCTATTCAGTCCTATAAAACAGGCTCTGGTTAGATGTCCTTATGTCTGCCAATCAAGAGGGGCCCCCTGTGAGAGGCTGAGCCGCCTCATTATGCTGGTTCTACTCCGTGAGCAGATACATACACAGAGGAGTGTGTTTATTTCATCAAATAAATGAAAAGAAGAAGCTCCTGAAACCACCCAACCGAGACAATGAGGCCACCTCACCCTATAGGCAGACGTGACCCCTGCTCTAGTCCCCTCTGTCCTCCACTTGCATTACTTACAGGAAAGGGGGACGCAACTATGAAAGAGAGACTGTGGAATGGCTAAGTTGCATGAAATGTGTCTGGGGCCATGCACAAGCAGACAGTGAATCACTGTAAAAAGCACAAAAACACACAGAACATATGGGTTTTCATGCTATAAATAAACAGATACACACATATTTAAACAAAAGAAAGAATAGGGAGGAATCACAGCAATCAGTGTTGCTGCTAACAGTGTGTTCATGTCCTCCTTGAATAAGCCAGAACATGACGGATTGCACAGTTTGCACGGCACTTTGGAACCTTTGAGGGTCACAGAAAGAGTCTGAATTTGGAAAAAGGTAAACATTGTACACAGAGGTCTCTCCCTGCAGGCACTGACACACATCAGGGGAGCTCGAGGCTCTTAAAAAGCTCCAACTGAATGAACAGACAAGCAGTAACACTTAAGAGATATGGAAGCGTTGCTACTTATACTGGCATGGGCTGTTGGGGTGAGATAGCGAGGGGGCCGGGACAGTTTATCTGTTTGATATGCTGAGCAACAAGCGAACAAACAGCGAAGAGCAGAGAAGCCCTTTGCTAGCACTGTTTTCAAAAGTTTTGTGGAAATTGTCTCTTGTGAATGTGTGGCGAATAGGCTTGACTGAATGTTTTTTATAAGCGATTAGAGAGATGTAATAGGGTGGTCACAACATAGTGGTGAAGAACTATAAAACCTACCAGAATGAGATTAAATTATATCTTCTGTTTGATGAAAGAGGGGGAACTACAAGATGCTTTTTTATGCTGATTTCCGAACAAAATATATTGCTATTCCTTAAGGTTTTTACAGTTTTTATGCGTGTTTGGTGGCCTTGATTGTATATAGTCGTGACTGCACTGCATGCAGCTCAACCCAACACCCGCCCCACCTACAAACCTCTCGTGCTCATCCTCTGAGGAAGACGGAACAGCCCCCCCTTTATTTATCCAGTCAGTCCCCAGTACCAGTCAGACGGGGCCCAGACTCCAAGCTGATTTTGTCCCGACCATCTGGTCACGACATGCGTCAGATTTTGCAAAGGATTGGATTTTGGATACGGAGCCTGCCTCTCTAATGTCCTGTGAAATTGCTGACATGTCTGACTTTGGTTGACCAATCAATTAGTCTTTTCTCTTAAAGCAGGCTATGCATGACTTTGTTTCATTATTTTCATCATCACCATCATCATTATCTTCACAGAAAGCGGGTGCAGACATAGACCCCTCCTTCTGAGTCGTTCCAGGCTTGGGAAATACATTTTAGAGCCTGTAGACTGTAATAACTCAAACTATTAGATACAGCAGAGCCAAATATTACGAAATACAGTATATGCTACATACTGTCAAAGGGGGCTTAATGCACTTCCTTCAAGAGGATCTTAAAGAGAGGTTTGCAAGTACAAGACTAAAGAAACAAATAATACAAAATAAAAACACCTACAGTCATGAAATGGCGTTTTGGGACATCATAGATCCCTTCCTTCTGCTGACTGGTTGGGACCTGCATTGGATTGGAGGTCGATCCAAACATAAGTGACAGAGCAACACCTTTTTCTACAGGCTGGGTTATTAAAAAACAGGAGCTTACAAGAACTGAAACATGTCTATTTAAATAGAAAAAGACATTTTTTTAAGATGTAATTTTATCTTTTAGAGCAATGGGATTATGCAAATTCTACAGCGGTTTAGTTGAATCAATTCTACTTAAATCAATATTGATTGCAAACAATGCTCTAGGATCGTGCATGCTGGTTCTGTGAGTACTAAGAAAGCCTACTGTTATTCTGCAACAGTGTGTCTCAACTGGTTCATCCGACAATACAAAAATGTCTCAGCTCTGTCCTACTTTGAATAATTCTCTCACATTTATTCAGACTATCTGTTGCTCTTAACCTCACCGCCTGTCTCCCGATCGCTCCCTCGACTGGTTAACTTTCGTTAACAATTTATCCAAAGTCTATTGATCTTGTTTCATTCTGAGATCAAATGGCATGGCAAGTGATTAATCTCTCTCTGCATCTTTCATCTTCAGAGCAAGATACAGAGAGGCAAAAAGAGGAGGAGGAGGGAGAGAAAGGGAGGGTGGGGATAGGATTAAACGCTACGACAGGTCCCTGGAGTCCCAGCTGAACCTTCAAATGGTCTAAAACCAAAAGGTCAAAGTGTTGGATATATGAACGAGCCTGGTATACAGGCGTTGAGTGAACTATCCAGATTAAACAACTGACCTTGACTCTTCTACAGCTGTTTTAGACGCTACATGAGGTATCGTTTTAAACATACAGTAAAACGGCCTCTTTTTTATTTTTTAGTACGAAAAGTTATAATCCTAACGTTTTTCATGAAATCAAACGGTTGTCTTTTTTTCCAGCAATAGCAGTTGTAGTATTTCCATTCTGTAATTATCTCTATACATAGCAATTTTCATGGTTTGTGGCGGAGTTCCATGCTGGATTCAATTTGCCTTCACACGCGCAGGAAACGATGTATGCATGTATTCCAGTGTCATTTCATCTCATTGATAGCCTCACTGTTTAATGTTAATAGTTACTGCTAATGCGAATGGAACATCCTACGGCTGCTACTTCATGTTAAAAGCGCTCAACTGATGAAACATGGCTTTTATTGTGAAGAAGCCACAGGAAACACAATGTCTTTGTCACTTGGCGAGATATACAAACGTAGAAAAGGACAGTGGATAAGTTTCAATTATTGCATGGAGTTATGGACTTAAATCTTTATAATAGATCTCACAGCTTCATTTGTTTGTTTTTGTTTTCCGGCAATGACTTTAAATATGTAGCTGCATTCAAACAGAAACCTGAGTCTGATCTATCTTTGAATCCCCAGAAAATCCTTACTCCAAAAACCATCTGCACTTTGTAACTTCTTTCAGAAAGGTGCTATAAAAAATTACTATTACCATCTATCACAGGGCATAAAGAGGGAGAAGAAAAAGGGGGCAATGCTTGTCTTTGTACCTGATAAACGCTCTCCTCTGACTGGGGGCCACGGAGGGGTTCGTGTCCAGCCTCAAACACTATGTACTATAGAACAGAAGTAGTGGGCAAGGCGTAGAGGTGCAGAGAATAATGAGATGGAAAGACAGAGAGAAAGGTTGGCATATAAAATAAAGAGATACAACGAGGGAGTGATACATGACGAGAATAAATGCAAACACAGGGGAGCGAGGATGGCGTTGAGTGGGGAATGAAATGAGATCAAGAATAGGAAGGGTGTAGAAAAAATGGGGCATGGGAAAGAGGAATGGGGGTGATGTGAAGAGAAAAAAAGAGTGATGTGGGAAGAGGAAAGAGCACAAGTATAATAGGTCAGGCAGTAGTTCAAGGCAATGTGGAGGTCTTAGCTAGAGGTCTTCCCTTCAACATCAGCAATATGACGCTCCACCTCTTTAAGAGAAAATAGACCCAGAGGTCAGAATATTCGCATGAGTCTCAGATCCGTCAGTATCTCCTCTCAAGATTGGCATTAATAATTCAAATGAAATCAAATTAAAGGAATAGTTTGACATTTTAGGAAATACGTTTATCCACTTTATGGGCGAGGGTGTGACAAAAACATAGATACTTTTCTCATAGCTGTATAAAAAATGTTTGAAATTTTTTTTTTAATGTAGCATGAGCCAGCAGGGTTAGCTTAGCTTAGCATCAAGACTGGAAACAGGAAAACGGCTAGCCTGACTCTGACTACAACTACTGTCTGAATTAAAACTAAATCAAAAGTAATCATTAAAAACAAGAACTAACTACAACTTTTGGTCAACAAATAAAACCTAAATGATAATGTGAAAGACGGATGAAAAGACAAATTCGGATAAAGGGACAAATTGAATCTCATTAAACAACCTGCATTCATCTGCTGAATCACACACACATAGCTCCCGGTAAGTAACAGTATCCTCCACTGCCTAAAAGTAGCTATTGTTGAGTTGTTTGGCCTGTTGCAATCTCATCAGTAAGAAGTATTTCATCCAGTACCATTATGTCTCTGTCAGAAATGTTATCCAATGTTATATATGGACTTTATTATTTTACAATCCACTCAGAATTTCCAAGAAGCAGCAAAAAAAAAATGTGGGGACAAACTACAAACAAAGCTGTCAGAACACTGACATTTATAAAAAAAAAAGTTAAAGGAACATCATAAAGTGCTGTGGATGTTGATGTAATAAGGTAACATCATTTCGTCTGCTATCTTTAATTTTGAAAGGAATAAGTAGGATTAATGTCGGTAGCCAACCACCTAAATTTTCCTCTACTTTCACAGAAGAAATAACACTACGTTAACAGATGTTTTAGCTTCTCTTCTCAAGTTAAACACCAACGATGAACAGTATAGTGGAGAGAAGAGCTAGCACCACTAATGTTAATGCTAATCGTAGGTGAGCAGGAACAAGAGAGAGTGAGCGCTTCTGTTCAAACAGTCAAAGTTTAGAAATAATAAGGGGATTAACTGACGAGAATCACTTTGTTGTGTTACTGCAGAGGAGAGTAACATGGACCTTGCGTGTGTAAAAGCCAAGCGGTTAATCCGGTGGAACCTCTGGCGGCACGGAACAATCCTGTAAATAACAACGCTGTTGATATAGACTACCACTAATAACTTCATAGATGAGAATGGCACCTGTGACCCTGTCAACTGTACACAACAAAGATGGCGATAGCTGTTGCCTGAAATAATTACAAGACATAAAATTAAAAATAAGACTGAAACTAAATAAAACCAAATGATTAAAATTGAAAAAAAAAACTCTTTACATGTTCGTAAAACAACAAAAACTAAACAAAGTGCCAAAGTTAACACTGCAGCTTGTTTTAGGTGCTGTCAGGTGGTTTGTGTTACCTTTTGGACAGATCTAAGCTAATGGGTTTTCCCCCCGTTTCCAGTCTTTATGCTAAGATAGATTAATTGGCTGCTTGCTCCACCTACATATTCACTGCACAGACATGAGAGAGGTTTTGATCTTATCAGCAAAAAAGTGTAAAGAATAAGTGTATTTCCCAAAATGTCAAAGTACTGCTGCAAGATTCTGGCCATAGTCTGGAGTTTTGTCAACCAACATCAACATAATCGAAAAAGCTGCAAATGGAATGACTTTATGCAAAAACACACTTCAAGTGTAAAGAACAGAGGTGATCTGAGAGGTGGTTGGACATACCACTGAACATAGCATTCAGAGGAAGAGTTAGTGTTGTCTGTATTCAGTGTGAGCAAACACAGCAAAAAACAAAAACAAATCAAGTCCACCCAAATAAATGCACGGGGCAAAAAGAAGGGGAGAGGGTAACAACCAGGGAGGGGGGGGGGGTGTCTTAGGAAGAAATTAGAACATTGACACAGATCAACTTAAAAAATATGGTTTTACAACATTGCACTGGCAAATGGGGAGTTGAATGGTTGAACAAAACTGTCCACTAGGATGGTCTACTGTGTATTACTGGGATGGTGGAATATCATGAATCAATAATTCAAGCAGACCAGTGACTGGAGGAGATAGTAAAATTAAGGAATCATTTTTGTAGTTTCTTTCTTATTCCAAGCTTTAAGAGTGAAAACCGCACCAGTGGAGCTAGAAGAGCATCAAGGCCAGCAGTGTTTCATCCCTGCTCTGTGTGTGCCTACGGACCTACCTGGTAAACGGGATCGTCCACTTCGTCCTCCAGGATGGTCTGTGCAGTGGTGGGACAGAAAACAGATGACACATTTTGTTTTTCATCAGTAAGACAGTGCAGCTCAATTTAGAGTCTCATTAAAAAAACAAATGGAGGAAGGACGGAAAAACAACTACATTCATTTCAGTCCGTCTTTTCTTGCAAGCAAACATAATTACACACTGACAGCATTTAGCGTTTTAATGAAACAGTGATTTGGAATATCACACACACACACACACACACACACACACACACACACACACGCAACTGCACACACAAACACACACACACACAAACACACAACGCATGCATTTCCTGTCACACATACTTGACTGCAATAAAAAAACATCTAAACCTGTTACATTTACATTGTATTTAGATAGTCAACACACAGTAGAAATAAATGGTGCAGACAAACAGTCTGCAATGCATTTCAGAGGAAGCTTTCTGTTGTGTGAATGCGATGCTGCCTGAGTTGTAATGTAAAACAAGCAGAAATGTGCTGTCCTACCTGGTAGACTGCCTGCTCACACTGTTTGTCCTTCTGGGCCTTCTTCTCCATCTCCTCCCGCTGTTTAATGTCATAGATGAGCGTGAAGAGGTCGCGCAGGTCAATGATGAGAGGCTCCGCCTGGACGAGAGAGGGAAGAGGAAGAAGAGGATGTTGAAAATGAAGGAGTAGAAATAAGAAGAGCGACGGAAGAAATGAGAGAAAATGCACAAATAAAGAAAAGACATAGTAACAATAATAATAATATTAGAAAACAAGCAGTTAACACTAAGTCAACAACAGAATTCAAGAGGTGTTATCCTCAATGTTTTAATGAATTTGTTTTATCATGCGGCGTGACATTCATGGCTGTTTTGTATTTTATTTATTCAAATATTCGAATGTTATTTTAGTCAGCCAACTCAAATAGAATAGATTATGTGAATGCAGAATATGAAGATGTTTGGCTCTGACCTCATCACATCCTACAAGGAAATGCCAAGCTCAGCACAGCAGAGAGTGGGGAGTGATGAGAATCATTCCCATTCAATTAAAAAAACTCACACAAAAGTTTATATCTGCTTGTTAAATTAGTATATATATGATCAACTAGTGTATTGATGTAAAAACACCTGACCTGAAACAAATGTAGTAGAATGTTGCAGTTTACACCCATACCCATCCACACTCATATAATATATGTAGTGAAGACTTTGAAGTGTATGTTTTGGCAAAATGTGGAGGTGAAAATCTACACAATCATCACATTTTAAGATGTTCAATTCAATTCAAGTTTATTGTCATTCAACATGTTAGACACACGGAGAACGAACTCACTCTCAGGACCAACAATATGGTGTCAGTAATTCATTAGGATGTTTAAAAAAAAAAAAGTTTTAAAGATTAGTTTCCCCCTTTCTGTTGCGGAGTTATGGCGTTGAATGATGGCCAGAAAAGCATTTTTGCATTATGGTGTTAATCTAATGTTAATCTAATCCTATTAGACATATGTGTGAACTTTTGCCATATATAGCGAATCAATTATTTTATTATGGCCAATAATGTGTTTGGTATTTTCAAATTCAAGGTTTCCAATGGAGCTCCTGAGCTGTTTTGAACATTCTTGATTGAACAAACGAGTGTACATCTGTAGGCTTGAAACATGGACTTGAATCAAACTTGACAAAAAAAATGAGGATTTGCCTCCCCACAGACCACTGCAAAAACACTAAAGCCTCAAATTGTTATCAAAATTAGTGTATTCTTGTTTGGTCTATTATTTGCACGGACTATCATCTTTTTAAAAACGCTTATTTTAACACATCTTAAATATTTTGCCATGTTAATGGTCAGCTGACATTCAAATTTCTTGTGACTTTTTTGGAACTGCCATCAAGAGACTTGACTTGGACTTGCCTAAAATAACTTAAAAACAGCTCTGGCAGAGTAGTACCTACCGATTGCGCGGTCTTGACGGCCACAAACTTGTGATGGCCTTCCTTCCCGCAGACGTAACCAAAGGCCCGGTGGTCCCTGGTGTCCTTTGCGATGTAGCTGATCTCATGGACCGAGTGGTGATGCATGAGCACCTACATGGCAGAGATGCAGAGTGTTACAGAAAAGACCACGTGGCCTAGGTGACATATGGTAATCACACAATCTACTGTATGTCTTGCAACCCTTAAAAATGCAACAAAGCATCTTGTTTCTTTTCTGCCAAGTAAAAAGTACTTTACACTGTGTTGGCAGCAAAACTGGGTCAACATTTAAACATCTTTGCATATTATGGAGCCAAATGCAACCAACCAACACAGAGGGAGCTTTGACAGAGGGAGGAGAGATTCAAGTGTATTGAAATCTCTATTACACAGTACTCTACAGCTACTATAGAACTTGTAATCCAGTAGCATGATGTTTGTTTTGTGCTGTTGCGTCAGATTGGGTGCCATGTCTTGGTGCCTTTTTTCCTTTATTTATCACCATCTTTGATATCTGAAGGATTTGAGAAGCTGTGAAAATTTGGTGAGTGAGAAACACAAAAAACAGGAGATAATCCTAGTTAAATCTATTGTATGTATATTCACAGCATTTCTGACTAACGGGCAGCTCTGAAACACTCGTCAACACCACAAAATGCTAACCCCCCCCCTCACAAACACACACTGATTTTAAATCAGCTGTCACTCAGGCACACCCATTTTCAGCTTCAATATTATCAGAGATAAGCTTAGGCACATGGGAGGAGCTTTCATTTAAATATTATATATTATATTCACAAGGAGTGTCGCTAGTATCATCTCAGATTTATGTAAAATACAAAACTAATATGACTAGTCTACTCTATTCAGTGGAGAATCATGTCAGCTTTGCATAAAGTATTTCCATATAAATGCTTGCTGACGCTGCCTGTGCTGGAGTGATCCCCATTTTGCAATAATAACTCAAGAGGGATATTAAGTGTGGAGTGTTATTTACCGTCAGTAATCAGTAAATAAAGTGAGGAGCATTAGGGGGCATGATTTCCAAAAGAACAAATGAGCTTGTCAAAAGCTGTTGAGCTGGTTGGTGTTGGCGGGACGCTTAATGTTCTTTTTCATTAGTGGCAAAAGACACGCCACTATCACCACCAGTCATATTGAAAAGAGATATTATCAAAGATGGGTGTTTTTTTGGGAGTAGACGGTTGGCGGTGGGGTTGGGGGTCGGCACGGGACAAATGCTGTTGCATAATTATCAGTTTAGCTCTAACGACAGCTGAGGTGGAGCCGTGGTGTAATTAGCATTAGCGGCAATGATCATTAAGGGGTGGAACGGAGTGCTAATTATCGGTTAGCGCTGATGAGCAGAGTGGGCCTATCTAGCCAACACTACGCCCCAGGACGGGGGAGAGCTGAGCCCCTCGATCATCCTGTAATGGAACAGCAGGCCTCTGAGTCCGCCAGGGGGATGGAAGCCAGAATGGAGGCGGAAACAGTCCGTCTAATACCATCACAATTACATTGCTCACTGTGCTATCATTAGTAGGCAGGGCCTGAGTGATCTTTGGTGGGTCCTGCAGCTAACCCCTAATCTTACTAGAGCATGTATTAAACCTGTTTTCTCAGGGTCAAAGTCAAGACCGGTAATTTAATGTTGTCAAGCTCAATCTGTATGAACTAAAGGGCAAACTGTCCTGTGGAGAGCATATTACCACTAATTTTCTGTTGATATATGGAAAGGAATTTGGAATTTTACAAATGCAGTAATGGAATTGCTTTTTTTAAGCTCAACTGTGTGAATCATCTTCCATCTGCACAGGTATTCATACTAATATGTCAACCATGCCAGCCAGGGTTACAAGATGGAGGCCCTGGCAATCGTGAACTGAACCGTGAGGGCGTCTGCCCTCTGGATGCCCTATATACAGTTACAACAGCTGGCCGAGGCCTCACGGTGAAGCTCTGCCACGAGTCCCCATCGCTGACATGCTACTCACCCCGGATCTCTCACAGTAAATCTTGATCCCACCGAAAGAGACCGTCAAGAACACTCTCTGCTTGTGCTCCCCTTTGGAACGTGCTGAGGAAGCCATTCCCTGCAGGAGATTAAAGGAAAGACATGAGGAGATGAAAGGATATGAGCTCAGTATAAGAGACAGCGAGCCTTCTTCGCTTCTGACTCAGGTGAGTGTGACAGTGGGAGAATCTGAGGGGGGGGGGGTTAGAAGTTACATAAGGTGTCATAGGACAGAATGTTCTTTCATGTGCCGTTTCTTGAAGCTTCACTCTCAGAGGAATTCACACGTCGACTTGTGCAGCAAGTCTTATTTTTTTTGCTTCCCTTTTCTTGAAGTACGTTTACTGCACTTCAATGTGACACACACAAGTGCTAGCTAACAACAAAAAGGTGAGATTTGCTGACAGAATGGATCGAGTTGCTGACCGACCAGCTCACTCCGACAACTTCACATAGTGCTGACTGAATAACCAATAGAGCCTTTGAAGTACGTTTTTCCCATGGATCTCAGCAGCTCCTTTTTTTTCCGTATATTCTCAACTCTAATAAAGAAAACAATTAACATTTCCACCGTTTTCCATTTGACGCAACATGTGTGCTTGACGCGTCTTTAATAGAACAAAGCCTGCGGGAGAAGAGAGGAAAAAGGCAAAAGAGGAGAAGACATAAGAGAAGAAGAAAGATCTGCCCGCTGTGCTGAATACGTCTGACAAAACTGCAAGCCCAGTAACAATGACGAGTGGTCAACTTCTTCTGTGAATAAGCTACCCTCCACTTCACCTTTTTTTTTTTAAAAGCTCAGCTTATATTTAAAACTCAAGCCATAACAGGTTGCATTAACCACCATAAAACTTGGGAGATGTTAAAGGAAAAATATCCGTCCATCTTGACATACATAAATGCACATTCATATGAGAAAAAAAGGAGCTGGAGGGATGAAAGGGGGTAAAGAGGGGAAGGGTAAAAAGAGGAGGATAAAGAGCAGAACAAGCAGCAGGGATAAAGAAGAGATGAAGTAAGTGGGAGAGAGGCGGGCGGGCGGGCGAGTCGATGGATGTTGTCAATCAGCAATCGGCTTCTCCATTTGGTGGATTAGTCCTCAAGGCAACAAGAGGCGGTTCAATAGAGACCCCGTCTCCTCCTCTATCCTCTGTCCAGATAATAGGAGGTCTGTATCGACTGCTCCATTGACTGTAACTGGCTAGTGGTCGGTGACTACTGGAGTCATATGGAGGGCACTGCTGAAATGTCAGATCGAGGCAGGGAAAAAGTTGTTTTAATGGACATATCCTTTGGAATGGATACCGGTGATGAGAGGTTTTACCTTCCAGCTGTACTGATTCCCACACATTTAAGCACTAGCAAACTGTGTGAGAAGACTTACTTAAAAAAACCATGGGCATACAGTACATCCTCTTTTGGAGGAGGATTTATCCAAAAGCCACCTACTGCAAAGATGCTTGTTGCCCCCCCACACACACACACACACACACATACAGAACTTGCATTTAAGAGGATACAGAATAAACTTCCGAGAAGAGGAAGCATGTTATTTCTGAGTGAAATGCCATTTATATTGATAATTGACTGTTAGCTAAACCCCACACCTGAACAGCAATTGTTAATCATAACTTAGCAACTGTAACTAGGCACAGCAGGTCTGTTGAGCTTTGGATTTCTTCACATGTTGAAGTGGTGCGCATGGGCTCTATTAATTGTGATACCATGGCCTTTAAAAATTTGGGATGCTGTGTTTTGCTAGCAAGACTGCTTTAACAGTGTGTTTATCTGCTCCAACGTCAGCATGTCTGCCTACCTAGCTTAATGCCGACAGTAGTAACCAAACTAAGTCAGGGGCTTTTCAAACTACATTATTTTGTTGGTTTACAGATTATGTTCCCTTGCCATACTTACAGTATGATTTTAGGAGAACAATGCATACCTACATACATACCTCTTCACTGAGGTTTATGGAATTTAATCTCTCCTGGCCACTTCTTAACCCCCCCCCCCCCCCCCCCCCTTGTTTGTTAAGCGTCCTTGGGTTTGTGAAAGGCGCTATATAAGTCAAAATTATTATTATTATTATTAATGCTGTTTCTTTATTTCTTCACACTGATAATTAACTGGTGAGGATACTTCTTACATGGGGAATCTAACTTTAGCTTCAGTAATTTAGCACGATATGTCTGTAGCCATCAAGGGAATATTCCAGACCAGCATATGTTAGCCAAATTAGAGCCTTAGTCGTCATTCCAGCTAATGAAATAGACGGTAGCTGGCAAGAAATGAGAAGCCTGCTTTATACTACCCCTGTCTGAAATCAAGGACCCATTGTTTTGAAAATGACTAAAAATTTCAAGTAGTAAATCTGCACTTGTTATCACAATCAACTGTGCATGTGCAAGAACAGAAAACTTGACATGCAGTATTTATTTGCATGTTACTACACATACTCCAAAATAATTTCTTTCTGACTTTCTGTTGGGCTGAATTTGAACTAATTTTCTTTCTGCATTCTATAAAGAACACCGGCTGAGTAACATTATCACAGTTTGCATATGTGCTATAACATCAATGACTTTGTAGTAAAAATAGAAGGTGTGACCGACATGAGAAGACATTCAAGAGGCAGACAAATTGGGTGCAGGAGTACGTGTTCTCGCAGTCTCACACTAAACAGTGAACATTTCCTACTTAAGTGATATACTGCTTTAAGTGTCTCAACATAGAACATTTGAAGCTAGTGTGCCTCCAAGGTAAAAAAAGCTGCGCGAATAAATATGGAGAGCTTTGAGCAATGCTAAAAATACAGCAGCCTATTAGCGGAAAAAATAAAGTACAACGCTGCTCCCATTTTGCAAAAGACATAAAACCAACCTTACAGTAGACACATCACAAAGAGCTACAGAATAATATAGTTGGACATTTCTTTGTTCATCTGGTCAGTTCTTTAAGGAGCTCCAGTGAGTCACGTACAGGACAAGACAGCTCCCATGACTCATTTAACAGACAATACAGACATGCCCGAGCATGCCATTTCCAAATCTGACTGTGACGAGTGAAGAGACTCAATGATGTTCCCCACAGACACACACACCTTCAGCTTCATCATGGAGTCCTGGCACAGCTTGTCCCCGCGCGCTGCTGTCACCTCATCAATCCCGATCAGCTTGGCCTTGTAGCGCACGCCATCTCCACGGAAACGCTTAATAAGCCCCACCTCACTGCGGTCCTGACCTGTGGCGGGAGAGAAAGAGAGAGGACGAGAAATGAGAAGGAGAAAATTAATGCGAGTGATTACGGGAAACAAGGATGTGAGCTCAACTAAATCCTACAACTTTAGTACCATGCCGAGCTTGAAGTATAGATGCTAGTGTGTGTGTGTGTGTGTGTGTGTAAGTGTGTGTGTGTGTGTGTGTGTGTGTGTGTGTGTGTGTGTGTGTGTGTGTGTGTGTGTGTGTGTGTGTGTGGTGTGTGTGTGTGGGCAGATCTAGTATAAATATTTATGGAATAGGAAAAGCTAAATGAATTGCAAATTAGCAGCAGCGAGCAAAGATTGAAAGAAAATTGAATTTGAGATTAAAAGTTGGCTAAAGCCGGTGGACTAAATGAGAAAACAACTGGAACATTGAGAACACATTCTGCCATCACCTATTGCAGGGCATTCACACAGAAAGCTCGGTTGGTAGGTTAAAGGAGGTTCACTCCTACGCCTCCACCCACGGCCACAGTTCCCATGGGTGCTATTGGTGGTGACTAACCAGCTTGAATGGCTGCTATTGAGGGGGATCATCTCGGTCCAGCGCTCACCCATAATCCACAAGGCCCTCCCTGGGTGATGGATGTTGGGTGGTGGGATGGTAGCGTGACACGGTGGGGGGAGCTGGTTGGCCTCGGGCTTTATAATGTCACCCTGTCTCATCCCTGTTGCTGATTATTCTGTCTGTCAATCTCTGTAGCTGGCCTGACACCACCTTGACACTGACACCTTTCTATTTTGTGTGTGCGCTATCTGCCGTCTTACTGTTTTGATTATGAGGGCGCGAGCCTCAAGCGCTGTCTCGTATACAATGTATTAACCATCCCCTCGTAACTTGTGCAGGGTTTGTCAGCCACAAAACACTGTCCCACAGCCACATTTATCAAATCAAGGTCACCATCTCTTATGAGAATTAAACAGTTTTCAGGCTCCTTGCTCACTCAATTCTAGGTCACGAGCCCGTACATTACATCAGTTAACAGCACATTTAAATGACTGGCTAAGCTGTGTGCAAGAAGAAGACAAGGTATAATATCCCTAACAGAGATTGTCAGGCTCAAAGACGTACTACAAACCCAGAAACACATAGTAGTACCATCCATACTACATCAACGGTACAACACATGGAATTTCTTCTTCCATTCCTGCAATTTCCAAAGAAAACCCAAATGGAGAGGAAAAAAATGCAAGTTTAAATGCAAGCACTTGTCTTGGCTATGCACACTTTCTCACTTATTCATGAGGGCACAATTCTCTAAAGGGGGCAAGGGGGGGGGGGGGGGGGAGATTAACGTCTCCCAGTAAGGGAATGTCAAATCTGGGTTTAATTCAGACTTGTTTCTAAGTCAGAGGATAATGAGTGTGATGTGCAGCCAGTCAGCCACCCGGTGTCTCTTTAAACAATAACCAGACGCAGCCTCGCATGCACACAGAAGCCATGTACAGAAATTAACATTCCTGCTTTGATGACAGACCACTAAAAAGACAAGCATACATTGCTTTGTATGTGCTGTTGCTTAAAGCCTGCAGGACAAATACAAGTAAGGGCGGACTCCTACGATAATGATGAATGTACCTTATTCAAATCCTCCCTCATTCAATGACTGGAGCCTATTCATATCATATTATGTATTCCATCCAGATTTTACTGACTCATACACTAATGTAATGTAATGTAAAATGCATGCTGCTCCAGTTGCATTTTAAACACAATCGGTCCAATTCAGTGCAGCTCTCTCAGATGAGCTTTAACCAGATGTTCTGTGCCATTTTGTTTCTTTAGCACACCATTTCCCCTAATAACATTTCAGAAGAGATGTAGAGGTTTATGCCCAGATCCTCAAAAAAGTAGGCCTTGCATACCAAATGAGAGTCTTGACACAGTGGCATAACTCGTACGATACGTGCTCTGGGTTCAGATTGAGGCGAGTGAGTGCGCTGTATTTGAAAACTAAAGAGCTGCAAGGCATGCTGTTTCATGTTGTTACACACTGTAAGAAAGGAGAAGAGAGAGGGAGAAGGTGTGTGTGAGAGAGGGTGACACATATTCCTCTGGCTTTCTGGATTTACAATTACCCAAGGTTGAATGGTCCTCACAATATTTCTGGCCCATAAGCCTGATGCTCATAATTTGTCTGACAGAGGGCTGCCTAAAGCATAGTCTGCGTCTAAGTGTATCCTACACATGGGACAACAGGCCTGCCATTTGGGAGTCCTGGTGGTCTGAGAGATGCATGCGTCCTAGGTCAGAATCTAACCTGGGACCTTTGTTACATCAATCTCCCTACAATATTTCCTGTTGCCCTCATTTTCCAACGATCTAATAAATGCTATAAAATAGACAAATCTTCAGAAATGAAGCAAAAATTTAACAACTACGACATCAGAGGGCCTCGAATCAAACGCTACAATCACCCACCTGACACACAGGCCCAGCACCAGCACCATGGAGAGAACAATTACTGTCCCTCCTGCTCCATACTGTTTCAGGGTTTGTCTCTGATCACAGTGTTTCATCCTCCTCCTTGCCACACTAGAATGGGGACAGTGAAGGGACAGATGGCAACAGATGGAGAGTCAGAAGTGCCCCTCCAGATATAAAGACTTGGCAACATTAAACTTTTTGTTGGGGATCTGGGCATCGAAGCAGCTTAACCTTTGGACCTTTATGAGTGTGTATATGTGTCTGCCTGTCTCCTCTTGTCAATATCCCTGTCTGCAACAAGGCTACACACACAATGCATTGAGCTATAATGAGAGTGTATGGCTATGCCTACTCAGTCATGTGTTCACCGACATGCAATACTGTATACAATGTCAACCCTTATTTTGTGCACTCTGCTTTTACGTCCCTAAAATGAAAACACTTGGTATGTCCTCTCAGCGCAGGGGGCTGATGCCTTTAAGCAGCAGTAAAGTGAATGGATGTCTGAGGAAGGCAAATCTGTCCCTGCCATCTGCCTCCCCAATGTGCACAAAATAACTTCCATAAGCCTCAGCAAACACACAGATACACACTTACAAACATTTACAGCAGCTCACATTTCCAAATCCAACACTGATGTCAAAATGTCTCCACCAAACCTTGGCATTAAAGAACGAAGCAAGGTTTTGAGTTTATTGACTGATCGTTAAAGCAGTAACAGAATTAATAAGGGGCACATGGTCAGTGCAGTGGACAGACCATTGAATCGCTGTAGAGTTACACACAGGTATTGATGTGGCGAGATCATTCTTTAGCTATAGGGGCTCCACAATAATGCTGTTATCACACTTATGGTGAAGCAGTGGGATTAGCAGTCGGACAAGCGTACCAACAATCATTTGGTCAAATGTAGGAGGTAGTGTTTGAATAGGGTGAGATGATTACTATTTGTATTGCCTCTTACAATATTTCCAATGTCATACATTCAGTATGAGAGGTGACTGCTGATTTAATTTTCTTTGCCTTCCTCTGTCTCTTTCTGTGTTTGCTGGTGATTCCGTCCTTATCCTCCTCTCTCAGTGTTTTTCTGTCCTCTATTCCTTGTCTCTCTTTTTAAAAATGAATCCTTATTTTTGGGCACAGATTACAGTGGGAGAGCAACAGTTGCTATGGAGATAGAGCAAAGTCACAGATGTAAAGCAATTCTGTTGATGGATAGATGGGAGCTTTGGCTTTACCATGGCAGTCAGAGTTTGCCGCTGTGAGATTAGATGTTTCCAAACAGTTTTCTAAAAAGGACTGACAATCCCTAAAACAAAACCACAATGTAGCTAGTATTTCCAGTATCACCCTAAATGTTCTGTTGTCCTCTGGAATGTTTTTTGAGTGAATTTCGACTAAATAAGCAAACAAAATATATAATATAACAAAACATCAAAAACTAGAATTGGGCAATAACGCACTTACTGGAAACATATTACACTAATGCAATTACATTTTTCACTTACAAATAGCATTAGGGATCAAAGATTACATTAATATACCAGTTACTAATCCCAGTAACAGGCTAGTTACAACATTATTTGGAAAGAGACAGGTCAATTATGATTTGTCTTGGCCCCGGGGCTGGAGGTGTGGGTGGCTAGCCTCCGCCAAAAGATGAGGAACATGCCTTCCAGTAACGCCACAGCTTTTTTTTCTTTACGTATTGTATCTTCATTTTAGCTGCTAGCTAGCCAGTGGTATACACCCTCCAGGGTTCATACAAACCCTGCAGCTTCCCTTTTAGAGTGATGCAACCAGCCCACGGGGGGGACTTTGCTTTTCCTAGGATGGCAAAGAAATATCCCGCATGTGTCATTTATTGATTGTCAAGCATTTTCTATTTCTACACACTTCAAATACTTGAAATTAGCTTTTTTGGCTGGCGAGAAGACTGCTAATGTCTGTGTGTGTTAAATATAAAGCTAAAGGCTGGAGAGTGTGAGCTTAGATTAGCATTAAGACTGGAGAAACAGCTAGCCAGGCCCTGCCGACAAGACGTCAGTCCACTCCACTTTTCTTTCTTATAACTTGCCCAACACTGTGAAATGAACTTCATCCTTCTTGTTTGAGTAACGTTAGCTAAAAACTACAGTTCTGTGCTGTTTAAGGAAATTTAGCATTTAGCATTAGATATTTATGACCCTTAAAAAATATATATATATATATTCCCATTGTGTGAATGGGCTTGAGCACAACAGAGGGAAACAGATTTACTTTATAGGTGTTGGTTTTACTACAGGAAATATTGAAAATATAAAATAATGGAAACCTTATCCTTTAAATCCCACAAACTGAAACTTCCTGTTTAGGTGGAGAAGTTCTGGTCGGGTACTGAGACACCATAGAGCATAAGAGCGAATCGAAAGCGCTTTCAAAACAGTTTCTACCCAGCAGCCATCTGACTGCTGGCCAAGGACATTCTATCTGGTTGGAAGTACCCTGTCCCACCTCAGACTCAGACTCTGACACATTGAGACCACACGTGCACACACATGCAGACCTACCTCATCTTTCTGTGCAATGATCACAGGCACAAGTTTGCTCTTTGCATTTCAGTATTTATTGCACTTATTGTTATTTATTAGTACGTGGACTTTTGTATCTGCTGTGTCTTTTTTTTTGGAATTATGAGTGTTTTTTTACTGATTGAATGATCCGCACAAGTATTCCAATACGCTTGTAAGTTGTACTTGAGCAAATGGCAAAAATTAAAAAAAATGTTGTATCCAATCCATATGCATCTAAACAGTGGTGTATCTAAATACATGCCAACAACATGATCCTAAGCAGTGCTCTTCACCTGGCCCCAGCCCTCTCACAAACACCGCTGGGTTTCTGCAAAACAGTCTGCATGCATTTATGTTGCCCCATTTCCATTTATATGAATCTAAATAGCATCATTGCTGATTGTGACAATGATCCCTGCAGCACGTGTAATTAACATGGTAAAGTCAGGGGCTGATAGCCTGTGCTGATAGCCTCCTCCAATGAGCCGCATGGCCACGTGTATAATAGCCCAGCGCTCTGCTCTCCTCCCTCCACTTAACTCAAATCAATGGGCCCTCCTCCAGCCTGGTCATTTATCTGAGCAAGATGACAGGGCCAGTGAAACAGCCACAGAGGACCTGGCCCTACGGCCTCGTTACAGCCTCGTTTACTGGACTAGCTGAAGTGGCTTTATTCATGGATTGAGAAATGAGGAAAAAAAGGATGGAGAGATGGAGGGCAAACGAGAAAGCATCCTCTTCTTGCTCGCTTCCTTCCCACTCGCAATGTATCTCATTCTTTCTACCTCTCTAGCTCCTCTTCTTTCCTCCATTCAGCCAATTCAATCCCATTTCAATCTCCCAGTGAAGTTTCGGAGAATGTCTTGTCCTATTACATCACTTATGCTGTTCATCACAGCGACAGGGTGTGAATTACCCTGTCCATGACACCTAAATCATGGTGCTACCAAACCCTTTGGGCTACATGGAATAGCTGTTACTACATCTGGGAACCTGGGATGAGACAGGGTACTCTCTGTGGACTTGAAAAAGTGAAGCTTCTCTCGATGTAGTCCAGCATTATTTAACTCCATCCCAACATGACTTGAAGTCAAGTTTTCCATTTTGTCCTTACTCCCTTTTCTACTTGCTTCTGCTGCTTTTGAGTACTTTATCTTTGACAAGTTTTGTTTTTCTCCTTGAAGCAACATTACAGAATTACAGAATGGTTGTACTAATGCATTACTGTGGCAGAGATTAGATAGGTTTGTTTTTTAGCATCTCACGTACCTTTGATCCTCCTGGACTCCCTTCGCTGGCTGGTTTTGACACCCGGCTGGAGCTCGGCCTCCGCTGACATCCTCCACTGCTGAGTCCCTTATCCTGCTCACAGCAGATCCACCATGGGTTAGCAGCACACTAGCTAATCCTCCCAACCCCCAGTGTCCGGTTCCCACACGCTCCAGTCTTTCTTACAGTTGCTCTTTGGTGAAGAAAATCTCATTCAAATCCATGATGAGATGTCCGGTACTCCTCAATAAATGAAGATCCAGCATTGATAACTACGCTCTGTCACTGATGGCCCATGATGTTTGAATATTACTGAACAACACATGAAAAGATGATTGAATTATGAGCTGGGTGTTCCTCTCGAGAGCAGCCTCAGATCAGATTTGACATCTTCTGGAGTGTACCCGAGTTCTCTCTTTGAAGGTCAAGTATCACATGGTCCACTGTTGCTCTTTTCTGAGGGTCCACCTATTACTCAGGAGTAATTCCCTCCGGGGGAGACTGTAACATGGATTGAATCAAATATTGTTTTTCAGAGTAGGTCAGGAGTGGATATTATTCTTTGGTAGAGTACTTCAGATGCAGTCCGACAGCCCATCACAGTCACTTGCTCCGAGCACTGCAAGGTGAGGAGACAGGGATGACAGTTATGTTAAGCTGGAAGCGGTTGAAAATTAAAAAGATAAATGCTCCTTGATCACTCAATACAACATTAATTTAAAAAACGAAATGGCAGGCACCAATTTAACAAATCAACTATGATGTTATTGTCTCTTCTGGATCATCAATCCTTAATGAAAGCGCAGCAAATGCGTGCTGTTCAGTGCCCCCCCTTGGAGGAGACCTGTGGCAAAATATTTGACACTCTTTGTTTTATGTACAGATTGTGAGTAAATATAGAACCTTAAAGCATAGCGGGTGCTTCTGTGCATGCCATGAACATTTTCAGAAGATGGATTGTTAATGCTCACAGCTCTGACCAACAGCACGAGAGGAGGGGAAGTAGCAGAGAGCGTTGAATGACAGGCTGTTTCAAAATTCTGGCACAGCCGTCTATAAACTGGAACCCCCCACATTGTGCTTTAATGCCCTTGAATCATCTACTGCTAACACGGGGTCCGTGCCAAGCTGGCACCACGGCTGGCACCGCTTCTGTTGGCATGGTGATGGGCCATTGTTGGAGAAAGAAGGCCTTCAGCCTACCCCAGCCTGAAAAGAGCTGCTGCACATAGAGCACCGGACACACATTATCCTGTTTGACATTGTGAGTCTGTGTGAGTGGTGAGAATGTGACTGTGATCCGAGTGTCATTTTGAATGTATTTAAAGTCATTATATTTTGATACTCTTCCTGAAACTGAAAAAAGGGGGCTTGTTAAAGGGTCACCCAAATTGCAAGAAGCATTTCCTCTCAAGTTTGTTCTTTTTGCCCAGGTTGAGACAGTGTCCCCCTTAAATCTGGAAAATCAACAGACCTCAATGTGAGCCAATGTGAGAACTACTACTGAACTGTGGACTATCCACAGTAACTGGATAGAGATTTTGCTGTTGTTTTTTAAATGTAAAACATGGACACCCATTCACCTCCATTGTATTGTGGTGGCAGCAAAATATTTCAGAGACAGATATCTCAAAACCTGGGAACATAAAACTACCTGCATGGCTAGTAGCCACATTTCTGATCTCATTACTAAATTTGGTGTTTTGGTCATGTAGCGTTACCTAAGCAAACCTTAGGAGAATAATCTAAATGTTACTGTTATACCATTTATCCAGAACACACCTGTGTCTTCAAAGCTATTTTTGTAACACCACACGTGTCTATTGTTTTACCAAAGTAAAAGGTGTTCTCAGTGCTAAATTACCATTTCACTTTAGGTAGCCACTGTTGCAGAAGTCACGTAGAGTAACGTATGGAGTGCTGAGGTCAGTAATTGATCGCAAAGTGGATTCTTTTTTTTGCATTTCTTAACTGAGCTATGAAATAGTCTCTAGTCTCTACATACTTATTCTTCTCCTGCAGACAAGTCCTTCAACCCTCCCATTATTCCAAAATGAACTGTGATGTTAAGACACATTTCATTTCCTTTAAAGCTATAGTGCGTAGTTTCTGTCTCCCCGATGAGGAATTCAAAGTAAAAGTGAAGGCGCGGAAATCGTACAGCCTTCAGTGATCGCGCAAGCGCCCCCCCCCCTTCCTCCACAGAGTTGCTAGTATGCAAGGAGGACACTGAGTAATAAAAAACATGATGGACTCTCTCTTCAGAAGAGGTCATTATCTTCACTCGAGCTTCTGTGCGGGAAAGTCACCGGACGACACAATCTTCTGAACACAGCCCCACTGAGAGGAAGAGAGAGAGTTGTGTTGAGCTGATAGTCTTAATTAACTTTGTAGCAACTCACTCAGCAATGGCTTGAATGTAACGAACATTCATTAATATCAAAACGTTACTCACTAAAGCTTTAACAACAGGTCATTGCGGTAGCCTCATCACCACCGGTTCTCCTTGCGCATGGCTGTCTAGACCATGTCTCACCACTCACGTGTGCTTATGAGGCGGATAATGTCACCCAGGTCCATGCGAAGGGGCAATCTTCCCATAAGAATGTCTCAGACAGAGCCTTGGAGTGCCAGCGATGGGAGAGGTATTTTCCATGTCACAAAGAACCTTATCAGAATGTAATTTTCATTACCAACGACGGAGATATGCCTCATTGTGTTAGACGGAAGAGCGATTTAATGTGATGTACGGCTGCTTGTCAAAACCAATGCTATCTAGGTCACCCAGACTCCCCAATCTGCTCTGTGTTTTAACAGCTCCCAGTGTCTCTTATGATTTGGGTCAGAGTTAACGAGCATCACTGGTTTCTCTAGCTATTCTGAACTGTTAGGGGATGTCAAAAGCCCTTGACAAAAGCCACCCTTTATTTATTAATTTGTTCATTTTAGTACTACCTCTCTCAAGTGTAAAGGAAAACTTCCTTGAGGGAAGTCTGTTTCATTTCTGCTTGCATTTCTTTATTTCCTTCCACCAACCCGGCACTATCTTTGTCTTTGTCTGCCTGCATTTCATAAATCATCTCTTGAGATGTTTGTTTCCTGCTTGCGTCAGACTTTTTACCCCGTAACCGCATTATTGAACAAAAACAGGCATGCTGTGAGAAAATCTGATGTATAGCAACTCTCTCTTTCTTAACATTCAGCATATCAATCATGCAATCCATTGAGTTTTCAGGATATACCTTAACAAAAGGCAATAAAAACCCTCTGGCAAACATGCAGGTAGATATAGCTTGGCATGCAGCTTCAGTGTATTGGGATGAGATGTGATCTGAATTTTTTTTTTAATCAGTTTATCAGAAAGATGCCTATAAACAGCGAGTTGGTGCACACTATACCAGTCGCATTGTAAATTTGCTTCATGATTAAAAATGATCTATAGAGTGGAGTGTTTGCTTTCAGTTCTTCATAATTATGTAATTAATGCACGTACATACAGTTAGGAATTTGCTTGATGTGATAATTTGGTTGCAATTAAATAAAACTATAATCTAGATTTATGTTGCAGAGAGACAAAGGGTTATAATTGACACCACTTATATTGAGTTCCATCTTCCTAGTTCCCTCTATGGATGAAAGTGATTCATTAACTGTGATCAGTCAGGTTTACTGTCTCAGAACTATAATGGGCATTCATTGAACACGCGTTGATTTTCAAACCAGATCATTCTTGAGATTCTTTTTAAGCTCCAGCATTCTTTGTAAATCACTATTCCTCCTGAGACCGGTGTTTAATAGACTGCACAATCAACCTCATATGGTGAAACATACCTCCCTGCATCCTGCCACCAATGAGTAACAAAGGTTGAACAGCCATCTATCACCGGCCACGGCCAATTACACCTCCATTCAATATGGTCCCAACAGAAGGCACAGTCAATGCTCTCCAGTTTGCATGTGACTGCTGAGGAGCGGGGAGGCCCCTGTCCCCCGGACCATCTCAGTATCTTCCTAGCCAAGGCTGGCATGGCCCGGGGCTTGTGGAACGTTTGTTCGACAGACCAGCTTTGGCACCTTGCGCTGGTCATCTTTGTTATAAAAATGCCCCCCGGCTTATGGTGTGGGACACAACTGTCACAACCTGGCCGAGCAAAAAGCTCCTCTGAATAGCCCTGCTGTGTTACGTTGTGTCACCTATGGCAGCGAAGGCCGGCCAACTACTGCTATATGCTCTCTATACCTAAAGCCTTTAATCTGTATTGTTGTGTTTATTTTTCCAGGGCTGGACATGTATTCTGTTCTACATCAGCTCTTATCACAGCCTCCCAATTAACAAAAACATTGTGTTTTGTAGCCTTGCAAGTGTCAGATAAACCTTGAGTCAAAGAAAACCTTAATTTGCTTTTTTGGACTAATTAGACTCCTGACTAGCAAGTGGTTAACTGGCATGGATCTTTGGGGGCAACGCTAAAATCTATCAACCCTTCTGACTAGATAAATTAGTGGGTTAATCATCTTACATACAGTCATGAAGGGCTATAAAGCCACAGCGACATATATGTGACAGTAACAAGACTGAGGGTCTACCACGCTGGCAGCTCTGCCTCTGTGAGGTGCAGCGGGGATTTGAATTAAATGCTAACATGAACATGCTAACCTGAGCCTGTTGACAATGCTAACACGCTGATGGTACTGTAAGCAGGTGTAATGTTTACCATGTTCACCATATTATTTTTAAAGTTTTAGCATGCAAACAGTAGATATTTAGCATTAAACACAAAGTGCAGCTGAGGCTTATGGTAATGTCATTGGTTTTTGACCAAATCCTGCTTCACTAAAGTATTAAGCACATTTAAAACAAATAAAGTAGAGGAATGCTAGAAGATCTCTCCAACGTTTTACATAGTTCAAATTCATCCTGAGGAGGACATAAATGTACCAAATTCCATGGCATTGAGTATAAATTACCAAGTTTTAATTTAACTAGCAAAGATCTGTATAAAAATGTACATAGAGTGGAAGCAGAAGAAACTACTCTGTATTGACATCATACTATAAACACGACCATTCCTTTTGGTTTCTGCAAGGATTTATCTGTGTGAAAGCTGATACTGTATACTGCAGCCAAAGAAGACCTCTCCTTTCTTCTTCTTCTCCTCCTCCTCTGCCTTCCTGGCCTTCCAGGGGGAACTGATAGCCTCTGAGCTCAGGCTGTTCAGCCACGGCCCATTAGTTCACCTCATTCTGACAAGATGGAGGGCCTCTGACGATGGAACAGTCAAGTGTGCGAGCAGAGAAGAGGGGGGAAATACATACAAAAAAAATTCCGTTTCGGCGTTTGAAGCACTCTCATTTACTTTCTGGAGGAAAAGAGAGGTCTCATTGCTTCGGGTTCAACGGCTACAGCTGGTAAACTAAATACGTGTTGCCATACAGTTGCTTTGCCTTGCAGATCTATGTCAGTCCAGTCCTTGGAGCTGTGTACCCAGTTAGGCGTGGCTCCAACACTGCCGGGCACAGCTTCACAGAGGGCAGTGGGGAACTGCCCTCTGAAGTGCCCCTGCATTATCCTTTTTACCAGCTCAGCTGCACGATAACTGGGCCCAATTTAGATGGAAGAAGAACGAGGAGAGGAGTTGTGTGTGTGTGTGTGTGTGTGTGTGTGTGTGTGTGTGTGTGTGTGTGTGTGTGTGTCTTTAAGTCTGAGACGTGACATAAATGAACAAATACACTTGCGCTTGCACAGCAGAGGTCTCAAGATGCAAATATTAATGGGGTTTATTTTGAAAGTTTGCATTTCTTAGGCTGCTTCTGTCTCTATAACAGACATATTCAGGTTAATAAAGTGTCACTATCTCCCTATGGTGACAGTAAACAATAGCATGAAAACAAGATACATTTCCTCTATTTATTCATCTAATTCCGCCCACCGCATACAGCGGGGTCTGGAAACATGGCTGGCGTGAGACTCCTGGACTCCTCTCAGAATAGTTAATTGGTTGATGTGTCTCTCCAAAACACCTCCTCTGATGTTACTCTGTGGCTTCCCCGAGGAGTCTTTAATTCACTGTTGATTTGGTTTGTTGTTGTGCTGTGTCTCGGCGTCTGAACAGTGTGTTAAAACAGGCTATTTACCACGTTGGGTGGAAGAGAGAGATGGGCCGACTCCAGAAGGCCTGGACAAGCACCATGTTACCTCCTAGCCAATCTTTTCTCCTTCTGTCTCTCTTTCCTCTCTTTGTGATTTGCTCTGTATTTATCACTTTTAATCTCCACAGCCTTTTTTTTCCACTCTTTCATTTTCATCTTTACCTCTTTTTTCTCTCCCTCCCACCCCTGTTCTCCCCTGCCCTCTTTTTCTTTGTCTCTCTCTCTCTCTCTTCCAACATAATGCCTATTTGTGAAAAGAGGGTGAAGCATGTTTTATTTTGCTGCCACCCCCACCCCTGCTTTCTTTTGTGAGTTACAAAAGAACTGTGGACACCTTGGTTTGGTCATTATTTCATGCAGAGAGTAATTAATGAGACAATTAAGGTTTCTTCCCTCCCTCTGTGTTCCCTTTGAACTAAATAAATAGCCAAAAGGTGTCCTCTTTAATTTGCACACGGGTCATGGATATAATTAAGATACACAAGCAGCCTCTTTATGAAACTCGACTGTGAATAACTGTTTTTCTGTTTCTGTGTTTGTTGTCCTGACTGTGATCGTGTCTTAAAAGACACAAATGGGATTTAGCAGCACTGTGGAAAGACAATATGACTATCATACACAACAGAGATCCAGAGTAGCTGAGATAAAAGTTGCCGTGATCAAAACCACTGAGCACAAACACGTTACCTGCAGTCTGGGAGACTGCATTAATGAAGCTGAAGAAAAGCACTGGACAGCCACTTCAAAACAAGAACCTTTTTGTTTTTCTACTTACTGTCAAACTCTCTTATTGATGTTGTCATGATGTGACAATGCCTCACAGACATAATGTTGAGGAGTAGTTTCACTCCATGTAAATGAACAAGCAGTGAGACATATTTTGGACAAACGAAAGTCAAACTTTAGATCCTAGTTCCTAATTGCTGTTGTCATACTGGGCCTACTAAGGGACTGTAAAATGATAAGAGATGGGGTTTGAAAAAATTGAAGCGGTATGCATTTTTCCTCAGATAAAAGGTGTAGGCTTTTAGTAGAGCAGGGGAGGGTCTTTTTCTCTCTAGATTTATATTTTTGTTCAGCTTTCCCTAGAGTTGCATAAAGCTGCCACCGCTGGCCAGCTCATTTACTCACCAACAGTAAACTATAGAGTAAGTTATTGGCTGGATGTTTGCTAAACAGGACTTCGGTTAACACACTTGTTTGCCATAATTTCAAATTTGCAATTCAGTAAATATTGAGAAAAACTTTTTTTTTGCATTTTTGGCCTCTACCAAATCCTAAAAGGGAATATAATCCCCTGTCTATCTTTTATTCCCTTATGAAAACTCTACATTTGGTTTGGATTTCCTTTCACACTGAAATATGCCTGAGAGAATACATAGGAGTGACTGACGTTAAATACGAACGAGAGTTAGCACGTGTAACACTTCTTGCTGTGATAACGCAGATGGGATATTTGGTGTACTTTCATGACTCTACTAATTTCTTAAAGGCAGCTGTAGGAGTTCTACAAATCACAGATACCATTTTTTTTCTCCAAATAAATTAAATTGCAACTCTTGTTAACATCCCAATTATTGCTGTGATGTGATTTTGTTTTTGCAGCTGTACTGTAGATATCATCATATCCACAAAGTACTTTCTTTTTTTCTCTTGAGGGCACATTTGTTGACGCTCAACGCAAAGTAACAGGTATATCGTAACACTGTACTTTCAAAGAGGCGCACGCACACACACACACACACACCACACACACACACCACACACACACACACACACACCACACACACAACACACACACACACACACACACACACACACACACACACACACACACACACACACACACACACACTTTCTATTCCCATGACTACAACACAGTATGTGCGGGTGTAATTAGTGAATCTCCCACCACACCTCAACGTCTCTCATTAATCTCTCATGAGTGATTAGGCTGCTGCGATGTATGGAACCACGGGAGGTGTGAAACTGAGTGTGAAACTGTTGTCATCTCATATGTTATCGCACTCCTGAGACTGGGAGGATTAAACCATGCCAGGCACAGCCCATTGGCAACTAATCATGCTTCTAATGATAAGTGAAATATTCGACTGCCTCTCATTACGTTGGCATTGCAAGGTCAAGATCTCGCACAGATCGGGAACACACCCAAGCAGTGTCACTGTTGTCTCTCTGAGGCGCGGCTTCCTTGGTCGCTCCTGTTGTTTTGTATAAACTCTGAGCAGAAGCCCGGTACAAGCCTGAGTGAAGCCTTTTGAATATGACAGTTGATGGCTGATTAGAGCTAAACATAAGCGTAGCCTCCAACTGTGACGCTCTGATGAGAAGTGATCTAAAGGGTCTCGTTCAGAAGACGTCATGTTGACTGCTGTTGGTGTGCCAGATGCTCGTCGCTCAGCGCAAGCTTCACATCCGAACTACAGAATTTGTTCCCTCTAGGCACCACTACAACAGAGATCTCCATTTAATTAAAAAAAAGGTACATAGTTACACATTAGAGCAACTGCAACTACTCCTACTGAGCAGACATTTTGAAAAAAATAATGCTGAAACATTCGTTCTGCATTTTACCTACATGTCAGATTAGTTGATTGTCACTGAGTTGAATACGGTCTTCTGCCACCCTAATAATAACATTAATAAAACTTTCATGTTTTCAACTTGAAAAATGTTTCAACTAGCATGGACTTAACTGTAAAACAGGAAATAAACAAGGGTATGTGCATTGGCTGAATTAATACAACTTTTATGCTTTTCTGTCCCATCTACTGCAGTCTGAGTGTTCACTCAGAAGGAATCACTGCACATGGGCAGGCACTTGCAATGACATTTAGAACATGTTAAGAGGCTAAAAACATGTTTAAAACTTGCCTTGGTAAAGACAATCATTGAAACATGTTATAGATGTTTCGTTATTATGTGGATTAAACAAAATGGTGTCTTTACTTTTCTCTCAAAACGTATCTGCTGTGTCCCATTATAAGTATATGAACGTCATGTTCAGGAGACAGGTGAGATTACTTTAAGTGTGTGTATCCAGAGGAGTTTTTTTGGATTTCAGCAAATGCTACTAAACTAACTGAAAGATGCATTAACTAGTCATAGATAATGGATTGTTGGCTTCCTTCACCTTCATGTCCCATGTTGGCCACATGAAAGTGATGCCAACAGTCCATTATTTTTATAATAATTTATTATACACTCAGTTGCCAGTTTATGTGGTACACAAGGCTAAAACTAAGGAAGTCTAATATAACACAATGCACTCCTGCAATAAATCCTACCGCCATAAAGTTTATGAGGTGTTGATTTAACTGTATAGTTATTTTGGAGGCTGCAGTGTGTGGTACTGTTAAATTGTTTTGCATTACTCCGACAGGACTTTCTTTCTTTGGGATCCATAACGGGAGACTAAATATTCAGAAACCCCACAAACGTCATCCTCTTAAATGACTGTAAAAACACGTCTTTTAAAAGTTTCATTAAAGAAACTTTCAATGTCATTTAATGTTTGATCACTCACAAATAAAAGTAAAGTAAATGATCCAAACAGGGGGAATGTGCTGTGCTCAATAAGAAAAACATGAATCAGGCGTTATGAACTCACATGAGAACTGGGTCTGATAGCTCCTCTAGGCTGAATTAAACATCTCAATTTCCTCCAGGGGGTTGAAAAAGCACTTCAGTAAGGATATGTGGCAGATACAATATGTAAATGGACTGTCAGTAGAAGACAAACCCTGCTAAGCTTATATTTGATTACATATTTTATAGAACGCAAACACGTAGTGCACGCACAAATGCATCTCAGCTGCTGTGGTGCCTGCTGCAGCCAGCCCGCCACACTATTATAATCATCAGCCACATATGGAGCCGCTGTCCCGCCTGTGGGGAATAGGGTTGTAGAAGGGGCCGACGGGATGAAACCGGAAGGACCTCACTACTCAGAGGTGATGAATGCTCTGCTGCTTGTGGAGCCCCGTGTGGTGCATCTGTGAGAGCAGATGAATGGGGAGGAGAGGCTGATAAATTGGGTCACACAAACGTAGCATTTCTGGGTAATGCGGTGAAAACGCTGGAGGAGTGCAGTTGGGTGGCTCACGTGCCTACAACTGGGGCATGGCTGCTCCAACTTGACTCAATTTCTTTTCTTTGGCTCTTTCGCGCTCCTGGCATTACTGAAACGTTACGCTTTTAATTTACAAAAACATGCTTTGCTTTTTTTTCTTTTTTCATTTCTTGAAGTCACATCCTCAAAACAACTCACACTGAATTGAAACTGACCCAAATTGAAAAACAGCGTTTTTTGGTTGATCGTTTGCTTTAAGACTTCTGTCGTTTTTTGCTGCTTTTGGCAAAATATAAACATGAACCAATCCTAGGTTAATGCATATATTTAGTCAAATATAGGCCATGGATATCAGGCCTTTACATAATGTAACAGGCAGATATTAACAATTAAATTGTTGTCTGCCAGGCATGTTGTCATCAGCTGATAAAAGATTTCTCCCTGGCCATAATTACATATATTGCTGGGTATTGAGGTACCCAGCATTTTTGCAGTAACATATATATTTTTTGAAAATTCATTCCATCTGCAAATTGTGGATTGTTTAGAAAGGTAAGGAAAATAATGATCATTCTTAGTTTCAGAATTGGTTTTCTTTAACTTCAGTTTCATGTGAGTTTTTATCCCAAGTCCCCGCGTTAATTATCTCTACATGACACTTTCTTTTCTTTTTAGCTTCCTGTTTAATGTGTCAATGTTTTTGATGACTCATCCTGCATTCGGTGGCAGATAGACATTACATTTATCCAATCAAATAGGATTTGGGATGACCAGCGAAGCCATCCTATTATGGACTATACAAGTGCACTTGACATGCTTTTGGTAGATGGCTATAGCGATATTACAGGTTGTAGGTGTGTGGTTGTAGTTTTATTTATTTATTTTTTGTTTATGCTCCACCTTCTAATATAACAATGCAGGTAAAGGAGGTGTAAATAGAGGTCAACAGCCCTTTGCAGCTCTTTATAGGTCCATTTTCTTTAAAATTCTTGATAGCAAATGAGCAATATTGACCTTTAAAGAAATGTGTAAATATCCATTACCACATACATCATCATCATATGCCAGCTTACACATATGGGCAGAGTGTATATATGCCACATCACATCACAGCACATATCTGGAGCTTGGCGTGTTAATTGCCCTTCATCTCTTTAAGACTGCTCTCTGCTATAATCTAATTCCATTCATTTTGGGTTGTGGAAGAGTTTGATTAGGTGGTGGGGGGCCTGAGGATGGGGTAAGGCAAGGGGCTCCTTTACCTTGGCACAGATAAGAAGACAAACTAGATTTGAGGGCGGATAGATCTTGTCGGCAGCACACGCCGCCTCTTGGCAAGCGAGGCAAAGTCGATATTAAGCGGGGGCTTTCTTACCTCCTAAGATTTACGGTATCTGGAGCTCCACAGCCTCATACTTCAGTAGATGGATGAACATTTCATACTGAGCCAACTGGCGCAACATGAGTTGAGCTGAAGGTCATTGTGACTCATTTCCACTTCGGAAGCTGGGTGGCTGGAGACAGAGCTGCTAAAGCTCCACCACTGACTTGTTTTAATAGTACAAAGAAGACAGCTATGTGGAAAGGAGCAGACCGACGCCCTGTGCTGGTACTGTACAGCACTGATGCAAAACACACATGTACAGACTGTACAGTGCCAAAGACAGTTGAGAGTACAGTAGTAGGGAGTGGGTACAGATTGCCGCAGAACCGCGAGGCATATGGCGGGGCGCCCCATGCCTCCCAGCTAATTGAGTCCTAATGAATCACTGATTTGGCATGCTACATGTCCCTTGTGATGGCTGGTGTCATTGATGCATTGAAGATGCCCAGTCCTCTGGAAGTGAAGTGGGCAGTGACGGCTGCTCCGACTGAACATTGGAGGCAGGCCGACACTGCCAGCTTCACACTGAACACTTCACTCCATCACCAGATGTTACAGGTCAAGGCACAAGGATTACTACTCAGCTCCACACAATGGAAATAAATGTGTGATGGGCTGGCAATTCACTGGCCCATTTGATACCAGTAACACTCTCTATAGTGGTGGGGTCGCAGCCTCATTGTCAGCTCAACAGGGTCAGTGCAATAGGGGAAAACACTTGTAGTCAGTGGTGCCTGACTGCTGTTTTTGCAGAATTTACATGTATATCTATAATTGACTAAAGTGCAAATGAATTGATTAAACCATTCATTAAGCTTTGACTGCCATTAACAATAATTGTTATAATTCCTCAGTTAACTTACACTTTTCTCGTTGTTGTCATTTCAACACATCATTTAACACTAGTAACTGAAGTTTACTCTGATTGGGTTTGATGCTTTTGTAAATAGAATGGTCCCATTTCACTTACATGTCTAAATGGATATGGGAAATAATGTCATTATACTGTAATGTGGGGGAAAAAAGTTAGTTTAATGTAGAAGATAATATCTTCTCATCTGTGGGGGCCCTATTCAGTTGTAAAAATGTAGGCCTCTTTCCAATATTATTACTGAAACAAGTACGGCACAAACACATTGGAAAGGAAATGCTCATTCAAACATTTTACACAGTCAGTGAGAGAGTGAGTAATAAGTGAGCTTTGTTTTCATTACATTGTTCCGTGTGAAGTCTGTCCACGCTAACTACTTTCTTCCTCGCAGAATGATTCTCCTGGAGGATTTGTGCATAATAAATTATAGTTTGGGAAAGATTTGCTTTGTTGTTGAGAGTTATATTAGAACATTGATACCACTGTCACAATGTTACACTAAATATGAAGCTGGAGCAAAAGGATGGTTAGCTTAGTTTAGCTTAGCATAAGTCTGGAAACACCTAGCCCGGCTCCCTTCAAAAGGTAAGAAAAAGCTCACTGATTAACACTTTATATCTCACTTGTTTAATCAAAACAAACATTTAAGTGTAAAAAGCGACTGTTTTACAGGGTTGTGTGCCAGATTATTTATTGGCCAGGACAAGTTGCAAGGCAACCAGCAGAGACTCCAGGAAGTAGCCAAGAAATAATCCGGCACATAACCACCATAAAACAGCAACTAAAGCTGTTTTTGTACGACTTTTCTTATTTAACTCTTGGCAAGAAACCAAATAAAAAAATTCCCAAAATGTCAAACTATTTCTTTAAAACTTCTCATGGGGGAGATCTGAGTTCCTTTCTCTTCTACTTTTACAGCTTGTAGTTTGAGTCTTTGCTTCTGACACATAGTTGTCAGCACCCTCCCGTTGCACTCTCAACTTCATATGCACCTGTCATGTAGATTACACTCCCAATGGAGCACGTTCATCATCCTGCATCACACATGCACCGCTATCTGAGAAATCTTCCCCTTGGGTTCAACTGAGGCAACAGAGATCACCTCTGACCTGCCTCAGCCAGGGGCCAAGTCTTCATCAATGATGAGTAGACCTGATGTGATAAGGCCACAAGCAAAATGAGAACTCAGACACAATCATGCAAGCTCATTAAAACTACTTTTATGAAAAATGTAGGCCACTCTGGCAATCGTGTGTCTAATGGTGAAACGCTACATTGATGTCAGCGTAACCCCTGTTCGTTAGAAGCATTATCTCAGAGCACTTGGGAAATCTTAAGGGAGTTCAAGTTGAGGTAATGCCACTGCAATACGAAGAGGAAAAATAAATGTGATAACACGTAGGCTTTTTAGCGAGACAAAAGGAAAGAGCTAACACTAAGGCAAATGGGCGACACAACCCAACAGATTTTAGGAGTGCAAAACAACAACCAGCACAGAATGCGTCCCCGGCTTTGTTGTAACTGTGCTGAGATAACATGAAAAATGAATAACCGAACCACTTTTACCATTTTACAATAATTGCAAAAGGGGAAAAGGCATTATGATCTTAATCGGATAAGATATAGCTCACATATCCATTCGCTGCTTTTGCTGTCAGGAGCTAAATTAAGCGTCTTGATTCCACTGGGAGACCCAACAAAGAAGCTCTTACTGGAGAAGTTAATGCTCTCTAGTGTTTTGTTCAGCTCCATCTTAAGCCCCACAACTCACACTGGGATGCAAAGAACTGTCTTGGGATAACAACTGGAAACTGTAGTGTATGTGTGTATGTGCCTGTTCATGTGAACACATGTGTCCTACAATCGAGCCAGTGAGTGCAGCTTAGGATCTGTTGCAGAACATCCTCTGTAAGGAGATTACTACAGGCAGTTTGGTCTATTGGCAGAAGTCGCCGATGAACTTTGGCACAAATGTCAACACGCCGACCTTTGCTTACATCCTGCCAAGCCCCAACATAAACACGACTTTTGGTCGTTTGAGCCAACAAGATAGGCAACCACATTATTTCACCAGCAGCTTTATGTTTTACTGCTTTTCCACAGCAACAGTCAAGGCCATATTCCATCTAGGCCTGCTCTTACATGAGCACTCAAGCAGAAAACAGAGCGTCATGATAGACATATGGTCCATTTGAACTGGTCATGTTGGCATATTTTCAGCTTCGCCCAAGGAGGTTTGAGATGTTCAAATAATTGAAAATCATAGAAGAAAGGGTTAAACCATAGAAATAAAATGTATTACACTCATTTTATTTCCATGGGTTAAACACTCCATTAGTAGCCCCTCATTGAGATTACTTAATGGTCCAAGATTAATCTTACAAGTATTTCACAAAGCATGACTCTTATTTCTCACCTTTAGTAAGAAAACAAGATTGAAATAGACCATAGTCATAATTATGAATACTTATATATGGCTGCAGTTCTGATTGGCTCCTGGCACCTTCATAACGTCAATATGGTTACATGTAGAACCAAAAATCATAACAGACTGTATAAAGATGAATCCAAATCTATTCTATGCAAAAAAAGAGAAAATCATTGGCTTATTATATCCATCCATCTCTCATCTGGAAAATTCAAACGTGCGTGCAACTGCACGCCCTGACGCATTATAGACACCCCCGCCCACCACCACCACCACCACACACAGACACACACACACACACACACACACACACCACCAACTGGCAGGATGTTTTTATACCCACAATGATCAATGAACGTGAATGAAGACCGGAGGATCACTCTTCTACAGGCCTGAACTGATTTCAGGCAGACTCCGGCTCAGCGCAGCCGGTCACACCGGTGCTGCTGCGCTGCGCGCTCTCATCCAACCATCCCTCCACAGGTATTCATCCCCGAATGCAGCCCACTGAGCATTTTCTATTTCTTTCTGGACGATCAATACATTTATCAACATATGCGTCATCATTCACTCACTCAGCATCAGAGCCGGTTAACACGCAGTCGTTGGAAGATGACTTACTGCTGTTGCAGCAGGACATCACTTCATTTGAATATTAGTAGAGGGAGGGGGCACCGCTTCTCCTGATCCTTGACATCTTATGAAGAAACATAACCTAGTATGTACTTAAGTATGGACGTCATGAAACGAAATCATTTCAAAACAAGATGTCTATTTCTAATTTGTGCGCATTTCCATATGGGACAGCAGGTTATTTGACAGGCGACCGGCGTTTGCGCTTTAAAGGACTCCACGTTCAAATCTACCAAGCACCACCGATGATCTTCCTCACGAGCTCATTTCTGATCTCACTTGTTTCATTTTCATCACCTATGCGATTGTTTCTCAGTCATCCACAGCGGACTGTTCCGCAACCCATTTCCATTCAGCGGGCAACGCATCCTATCCATAAATCTTGACATGACGCGGAGCTGCCTCGCATCCTTAAACAGCTCCACAGTTTCACAGTTTTAAACACTATGGTTAATGGAGAAGCTCTGAGAATGAACTGAGATGCCTTACTCACCTTTTCTTAGGGGATGCTTCTCTGGAGTGTTCCATTTATGCGTTTTAATCCAGTTCTGTGTCCCCTTCATTTGAGCGCTCTATTTTTTTTCCCCCAATGAGAGAGGGAGAGAGAGAAGGAGAGGGAGAGGGAGAGAGCGTGTTTAAGAAAATCCATTTGTTAATTCCATTTCCCGGACACACAAGGTGAAACCACATTGCCTCGCTTTTTTACATGTTCAAAATTCTTCCACAATTCTAAGATCCCGTAAAGCTCTGTCTTCTTTTCTCTCTCTCCCTTCTCTCCAGCTCTGAAGTTGCCTGGTTACCCCCGTTTCTCATTCAAGGAGGCTGAGGGCTGCATACAGCGGCCAATCATAGCAGCCACCGGAGAGATTAACTATTTCTTGGCTCCACTATTCTAGAGGCGAAAATGAGGAGAGTGGGCGGGGAAACTGGGCCCCCGGTGACAGAAAAAAAATTAAAATGCACGGAGAATAATGTAGAGACAGGGGATCCGTTAGAGGGAGAATGTGTGGAGGGGGATGGTTGGGGGAGGGGAGGGGGGATTAAACATTTTTGAAAAATAAAAGGCTTGGGAAGAGGAGGAGGAACCAGTTGCCACTTCTCACTACAACAAAGATGTAAGTGACTGATGTTCCAGCCTTGCAGGATGTTATGCAAACTGCAGTAGACCAGTCTCCCGTCCATTCCTTCTCCTTCAGTGGACAATAGGTCTTAAAGGAGCAGAGAACCATCTCGTTTCTGAAATCCCAAAAAGCAATCCATCAGGGTAATTGATCGCCCCCCTTTAACCAGCCATCCGTCAAGGTAACGCTTTCTCCCACTTTCTCTCTTTTCCCTCACCCCCATCCTACTCCAGTTGTCTCATCATAGGCCGTATTGATTTCAATTTCCCCCCCCCCGCCCTCCAGCAGGGGTTAAAGGTGTAAGGGAGCGAGCCAGCTTCAATCCCTGTTACAAGGCACGTGGGGGCATAATGACCCCCCCACCTAGAGGGGGCTACTACATCCAGGTCAAGCCCCCCTCACACACACCTACTGTATTATAGCCTTGACCTTTGTGAATGGCTGCAGCCTCAACCAGTGGCTTCAGACTGGCCCCCACAGGGGGCCATGCAGAAGTGCTGGTGCATTATGGGGGAACAGTCGGGGGTCCTGACAGCGTAACAACAAGCTTCTCAAACAGACAGCACCCAGTAAGAGGGGGGTGACTCATGTGCCGGTGCGTGCACAAAGCTGTCTGGGACATTCCAGCAGATGAATGTATGCATTTTTTGTTACATCTTAAATGTCAGCATTCTTGTTTTTTAAAGCAGTCTATTCATTACAACAATATGTCAATCACATTTGATTCATGCTTTGGTGTAAAAGGAGTTCACACGTTAAAAAAAGTTTTTCTAATTTTGGTTATTGTGTTGCAGCTGCGAGTGTGATTGTTGCATCGCTGGCCTCACTCCATCCCTCAGATTACAAATGAAAACAACAGTGTTAGGGTCCTCCATCCCCCACTGCCGGACGAAAGCTGTGTTTGTGTACAGTTGTGTACGTACACCACACACACACACACACACACACACACCACACACACACACACACACAGGCAGAAGTACACGCATTCGCACACACACTTAGCGGTTGATTGACGTGTAGCTCTTGGCTTGAGCACAGCTTAATCCCGCTGTTTTCACAGATGGACTCAGTCTTCCTCTTTTTGTCTGGTGTCACCAGCAGTGGCATGTTATTCAGTTACACACACACACACACACACACACACACACACACACACACACACCACACCACACAGTACAGTAGAGTACAGTACCATGTACTTTTGTTTACTCTGGAGGAGGGAGGTTGCTGTGAGTGTTCTAATCCCCGTTGTAACCCTTTAGCAGCCACCCCTGACACACACACACACACACACACACACACGCACAAACACACACAAACACACACCTACTCTTTTGGTCATTAAAAAACAAAGGAGGTCAGTGTCAGGCAGCTGTGTCCTGTGAAGCGAGAGTTAATCCTGATTTTCAAGGCCCACAGACGAAAAGAAGCCTCACAGATGAAATGTTTCATGAGTTACACATGAACGCACTACTCTTGTGCCTTGTGTTTATCCATCCATCCACCTTCACAACAACAGAGACTGTTTGTTGTATTTCAGGCTCTTTGTACAGTAGGTTGCTGCAGTGCATTATTAGCACAAATCGAGGAGAGGGAAGATTAGACTTTTCTCCCCCTCCCTAATCGTATTCCACTTCTGCAAAGGCTTTGATTTCCATGTAGATGGAGCCGTGGTGATAACGGCGAGGAACTGCCCTGGAGAAATGAGGCAGAGCGATAAGATAAGGCGAGCAGATCCCCATCCAGACAAAAAAGACAAAGAGGAGAGTCATCACCCCACATGGCGGTTAATCTCCATTCAATCCATAGATTACCTCAGTCAGAATTCTCATCACTGCACCCCAGCAAATGATTAGCCGTCTCCCAGAGGAGAGATGGTTAACTGGTGCCCCCCCCCCCCTCCTCCAATCACCCCCCTGCAAAACCTTGGAGTGAAAGCTGATCAATAACTAGTTCCTGGTTACAATAAGAGAGTAGCAGCTTTGTAATCAAGACATGTATGTCAGTGGCAGAAAACATGCTTATTCCACAGACAAAAGATGCTGATTCACTACGTTTCCTGGGCCCATAGTTTGCTAAAGACTTGACCACTGACAAGGCCATTCAACTGTATTATTGACACAGGAAAACAGACACAGAATGAGCGTGTTACCAAGGATAGAGAGCTGTTTTTATAGTATTTTGCTCAGGTCTATGCAATGGACTGTTTTAATCAAGTCTAATCGTATTGTCGTATCAGCGCGTCAACAATTACCATTCAGCAAGGAACGATGGGGAGAAGCCTGACATCGATAAATGACCTTTGACCCTTCACCCCCACCGCTTTGGCTACTGAAAAGTTCCTCTCCTTTTATCCATCTCACCCAGGCCTCTTAATTTCCTTAATTCTCTTAATAATCATAATGTAGTCAGACAGATTCAGGTTTGGAGGCCATCCTCCTCAGGGGACAGAGCACGGAGCACCTGTGGTAAAGAAATACACCTGCTTTATATTTAGGGGGATGAGCAAATGTTCAAGCCAACTATCATGTCATGTATAGGTTGTTCACATGTGCCATGCTAACATTCAGCATACATTCCTTGAGAAACTTGTAGCAGCAGGACTCCTAAAACCTCCTATTCAATTCAATTCAATTTTATTTATAGTATCAATTCATAACAAGAGTTATCTCAAGACACTTTACAGATAGACCACACTCCAGAATTTACAAGGACCCAACAGTTCTAATAGTTTCCTCCAGAGCAAGCAACAGTGCGACAGTGGCGAGGAAAAACTGCCTTTTAGGCAGAAACCTCGGTAAACCTCCTAAAGCTCAACTAATCAATATTTTTATAGTGACAGTGTGTCAAATGACCAGAGGTGGGTAGAGTAGCCAAAAATTGTACTCAAGTAAAAGTACTGTTACTTCAGAACAATATGACTCAAGTAAAAGTAAAAGTAGTCGTCCAAATAAATAAATACATAAATAATTACTTGAGTAAGAGTAAAAAAGTGCTTGATGAAAAAACTACTCAGGTAGTGAGTAACTGTAGAGTAACGTCTGTTTCTTAACACCAGCATCAACCAGACCGACAAAATACAAAATAATCATCTTTAGGCAAATTATAGTTCATCCAATCAATAAAATGAATTAAAATGAATTTATTAATTACAAAATAGCTTAAGTGAAGAGACTTGTAACATCAAATTTGGATGGATACTGCATGTGTAAAACATACTGTATGCATATATATATATATATATATATATATATATATATATATTTTTGTTTTGTTTTGTTTTGTTTTTGTTTTGGTCGACACAGAAGACGCCGCATAATGAAGCTGCTGTTTCGCACTTTTCCTAAAAGGTAGCCATGCTTTCACTATGAGGCCGGGGGGGGGGGGGGTCCTCCTGGTCTGCTTGCCTTGGCGACTTTTGATTCTGACGTCTTTGCTTTGCTACGACTGTAAAGCTAATAGTCTAGTAGCCACCCATAGAGCCCCATTGTGAACCCGGAAATGTTGAGTACACCAAGTTTTATTGCAGAAGTGTGAAGTATGGGTCCCCATATACGGAAAATGATGGATGCTAATTTGCATATGTTTGACAATTTGCATAATTAGCATTATTACTTAATCGTCCAGTTTGACTACATATTTTGCACTGTATGGCCAATTTCTACAATATGTAAGTGGTTTTAGAGGTTTTAGAGGATGCTGATTTCTTTTCTGGCATTTTCAGATTTCAAAGAGGTAATTTTAGTACTTATTGTGATTTATTTAGGTAAGTTCCAATTACTTTCAGGGTAATTATAGGTTATTTTATGGTAAACACAATCTTACATTTCAGAATCATGAGTGTTTTTGTAAATGTTGATGCATTGTTTTTTAGGGTTTAGTTAAGCTGAATCCCCTCCTGACACTTTTGAATATCCAATGCTTTTGGATAAATGATGAACTTTGTTCATTAGCAAAATTAGCAGAATTAGCGAATGGGCCAGATCAACAATAGATTTTGCACTGTGCCATCAGTTTTCTACAATATTGGAATGATTAAGAGGATGCTGAATTCAATTCTGGCACTTTCAGACTTAAAAATGGCAATTCTATAAACAAATTTGGATTAATTTAGACCCCATTTTTTATTAACTCTGGAAAAACGTTTGGGTTATTTTCATGGTAAACACTATAACCTTACATTTCAACTCTTGCTCTTTGATGTAAATGTTGATAACCTAAATTTGTGTTGACATTTTTTGAGGTTAGGTCATGTTTTCCTGCAAATAAGATGTGGCCGCTAGCTGTTGTAGTTGTAATAAGTATGTGTAAAGCAAGGGAGCATAGTCTAGTTTTTAAAGTAGTGAAACATTTATTCTTATGGAAAACTTAATCATTAAAGAAAGTAGTTTCACACCAAAAAGCATGTCTTCCTTAAACAGAACGCCGGCGTTATTAACTCATAGCCATATCGAAAAATTCAATTCAATTTTATTTAAGAAATCAATTCATAACAAGAGTTATCTCAAGACACTATACAGATAACCCCACTCCAGAATTACAATGACCCACAGTTCTAGTAGTCTCCTCCAGAGCAAGCAACAGTGCGAGCTAATCACAAACCACCAAAACTTTAAGGAACGATCATTTTGGTACAACATAACTTAAGTTGTGTGCTCCGCATAGAGCTTGTTGGTACACGATCTGTCCTGCGCATGTGCAAGATGTTCAAGCATGCGCAGATAATATCATGATGAACGCGGATTTATGACCTTACGATACTGCACAATCTGTTCCCGAGATAGTTAAAGAAAGTCCGTTCCCCGCCACTGGAAAGCTAATTTTCGTTTAGCTGACAGCTAATTCAGCTAACCACCAGCTGAGACAGCATGTTAAAGACCCTCAAAACTAAAATAACTGTTGAAATATATAACAGCTGTTACGTCAGTTTTACTTTACTTGTGCTTATATAAATACAATCACTCAATACTTATCTTTATTATTACTGTAAATCTTAAATTTTGCTGTTGCTGCTTTCGTACTGTTTAGTTTGAATAACGTTATTTTAGGCTTAATCAAACTGTCAGCTAGTGGGTTAGTCAAAATAGCTGTTAGCTAAATTTGCATCAGCTTACCAGTGGAGGCTAACTGTTCTCTTAGCTAATTCATGGTTCCAGTCTGCCATACCCAGCCACCAGATTTGTCATTGCATCCCAGCTCATTTATCATGGTTTTGCCATCGTCTGGACAGTGGCACATCTTGCAGCCAGCATGGACGTTGGCTTAATTGTTACGACACCCAAACATTTGTCATCTTTGACAATATTTGCAGGTGTCTGCAAAGGACCATGAGAGACTAGAAGAAAAGGACAGAGCTCCACAGAGTAGCCTACATGCTCTCATTGACTACACTCTACTAGTCGAGACAAGTCTTGAAAAACAAGCACAACAAACAAAGGCTGAGAAAACTCCTGTGTACTTTCAATGTAGGAAGTATATCATGATGGTCAGTAAAGCTGTGAGGCTGCCTTTTGTTAATTCATTGTGAGTCATAGCAGTTTGTGCCTGAAGGTGGTAGCCAATGTGTGCTTTGTGTAGTGCGGAGGTAAGGCCCTCTTGTTACCTTGTGTCTGGTGGGCTGACTCGGTTGGCCCGACTCAATTTTAAGTCTTGCATTTGGTGGAGTTTTAACTGGCCCTTGTTGGGTCTTGCGACGTGGGGACCAACATGGGCAAACCATTTGGACGTTGCCCTAGCGACTTACAGGGTCTGTCTTGTATGGCATATATAAGTGTATATTTGCACATAGTTCTTAAAGTCTTAAATAGCTAGCCTATTAATATGTATCGTACAGTTGCAATATCAGAAGAAGTTATTTCAAATACTTGCCATTGCTTTTTCCTCCAGAATGCATAACATTCAGCCAAACAAGATTCATCTTTATCCAAAGCATTGGATATTCAAAGTGTCAGGAGGGGATTCAGCTTAACTAAACCCTAAAAACAAAGCATCACATTCACAAAAACACTCATGATTCTGAAATGTAAGATTTTGTTTACCATAAAATAACCTATAATTACACCTGAAAGTAATTGGGAAATTACCTAAATAAATCACAATAAGTACTAAAATTACCTCTTTGAAATCTGAAAATGCCAGAAAGAAATCAGCATCCTCTAAAACCTCTAAACCACTCACATATTGTAGAAATTGGCCATACAGTGCAAAATGTAGTCAAACTGGACGATTAAGCTAATAATGCTAATTATGCTAATTATGCAAATTGCTCAACATATGCAATTACATCCGTCTTTTCCGTATACTGGGACCCATACTTCACACTTCTGCAATAAAACTTTGGTGTACTCAACATTTCCGGGTTCACCGAGTGGCTACTAGATTATAACCTCGTCATATGTCTATGGCCATCCCGCTGCTGAAACGAGTACGGTCACGTGACTGCACAACGGCGTGTGATTGGTTAAGCCCAGTCACGTGGTAGAGCCTTCAGCGGAAGACTCTCTCTCTCTCTCTCTCTGTCAAAATAAAACATTAAAATAAGGTTTGAGGTACGCTGGGGTAAAAACAATGAAGCGTAGTAACGAGTAACAAGCTCATTGTAGCCTGATGTAGCGGAGTAAGAGTACAGCTTCTTCTTCACTAATCTACTCAAGTAAAAGTAAAAGTATAGTGATTTAAAACTACTCCTAGAAGTACAATTTTTTCAAAAACTTACTCAAGTAAATATAACGGAGTAAATGTAACTCGTTACTTCCCACCTCTGCAAATGACCATGTGTAATAAGAAAGCTGTTGCTCGTAGATCCCCTAAGCCTTATGGGGCTTTTATTTTAGCATCTTTCAGCTCAGTGTTTTGGGCCAAAACCCTCAATGTTTTGGTTGAGTCTTGCAGCTCTCATCAACCTCATTTCCAGCTGTTTTGGTAAACCTACTGTATGGTGCATGCCCAGCATCAAACAGCAGACAGACAAAGTTTGACACAAGCTGACAAACATAGTGGAGCATTTAGCAGCTAACGAGGCAAACATTTCCCTCTACATTTGGTGCAGAAAAAAAAGTAAATATTGGACTTACATTCGTTAACATGACTCCAAATGAATGTTGCTCCATGGCTGCTGGAAGTGTAAAACGGCAACTGTTACCATATCACTTTTTCGTGTCAATGTCGAATGTGTTTACAGCTGTCCCACTGCTCCCATGTTGCCAAAAAACTCCTTAATACTGCTTTTAGCAACTTTCCATCTTTTAAGATGTGTCGCTCGCGCCTTGTATTTCCCACTCAGTTTTCACTTCACATGTCTACTTGAAACAGCAAGGTATTGAATAAGCAGTGGATTGATGTTGCCAAACTGCTGTAAATCATATCCAGAGCTGATTCTCACCCGGGTTTTAAAACGGTACTGTGTATTGTGCCACATGTTTAGCTTTGTGTGTAATGCTCTCTGCCATTGTTGTGTCTCGTCTAAGTCTAAAAGCCACACTAACTCATTAATTTCATGTAGCCAGACCAGCTGTCTTGTCAATGCTAGGACGGTCAGGAGAAAATCTTGCTCATTATATATGAGAAAATCAGACCATGGGAACTCTGATGCTGCCAATACTTTCTTTTAAAAACACTCTGAGGGGAAAACGGGACCTCTGCTTTATTTGTTGGTAAGTTAAATTAAAGTGGTATGTGGTAAATTTCTTCTGTGTGTCTTCTGTGTATTTTTTTACCTACCCTGATTTCTTGAATATACCTAAATATTTTAGCTGAATTTTAAAAGCATCAGCAGTAAACTGTGATGTTTGTTGAGTGTAAATACACCATTCCCATAAAGTAACATACAGAATGTCAAGTTTAAATAATGGAAGCACTAAGTCTAACCACAGCAAGGGTGTTCAACGTTTGACTGTTTATTAGCAATTGATATTAAATCACAAGAACAGGAAATAAAGCAGCAGGACAATGACAGGTGCCAGTTTTCCTTTTGGGAGGGAAAAGACAATGACTTTATATCCATCTGCTGAGCTCACATTTTTAATTAGAAGCGCTAACACAATGTGGTTACATTTCATCTGTACACTGTTTGGATACGAAATTGTGTACATATATCTTCTGCCAGTTATCTGGGATCTGAACATCTTGATTATTGTCTGTAAATTTTGGCAGAATTTGTGTTCCATTTGCATCTTTTCTTGCTCCTGCATTCATGCCACATTCTTATTGTTTAATGAAACTAGAGCAGATATTGTAACACTATAGACAATGTTTCCATAATAGTAAATTCAATTATCCAATTGTTTTCCTGATGTCAAATCGGCCATAGACATTGTGGATGTCATGTGTTAACATATAAACTATGTCATGCACTTATCTGGTAAACTGACCAACCGGTTTGTCACCCATCACGCGGTGATTTAAGTCTGAATATTCTCCTGCACAAGTGAAGAAATAGTAAAGTGGCACTGTCTTTGCCCTGTCAGCAACTCTGAGCCCACAGCAGCTTTTTTGGGGTACCATGGAAACAAACGACACGCCGCTCATGTCCGGTCTGTCAAAGAGGCCCTTTATTCTAGCGACTGCACTGGGTATTTAGAAACCCCATCACATACAGTACAACTACGTATTTTACCACGCTCTTTCCACCCACATATCACTGTGATCAAATTGTCAAAGGGCCCCGATGACAAAGACGATGTGACAGTATGTGATTTATAGTGTAAGAAAAGAACGTAAAAGAGGGTAATTGAGGGGTAAGTGGAGGAAACAAAGTTTGCAAGGTGTCAGTTTAACTTTGTCTGCCATCACAAGACTATGATGAATTTATTCATGGGTGAGTGACGCTGCCAAGTCAAGGACAAATACCATATAATTACCCCATAAATTTAGTAAGTGATTAATTCTAAATTTCAGCTATTTAATTAAAATATGTAAATAGACAGCCATCGTTGCAACAGAGCGCCACAGCAGAGTTACAAAGTTTGATGGGAGTTTATAGTCACTTCCGAACATTAGCGGCCTAAAAAAGAGCCACGGACCCCACTCACCGACACACTCACCGCACACACACACACACCACACACACACACACACACACACACACACACACACACACACACACACACACACACACACACACACACACACACACACACACCACACACACACACACACACACACACACACACACACACACACACACACCACACACACACACACACACACCACGTCTCCATTGCCAATTGCGCCATTGCGCATCACTGATTTACTGAGCACATTTGGGTCCAACAGTGGTGACTCAAGCAAGCTGACTCCTTCAAAGCAGAAGAAAAGTTGGAGAGCCATCACAGATATAATTGGATTTCATTTCAACCATGCGAGTGGAAAAAAGACTTGTCACCACCCCGGAGAAAATCGAGCCAAAAAAATACAATTATTGTATTTACTGCACTGCATAGAGTCGGAGTGCTTGTGTACAGATGTGATTCACATTGTGCGCCTCCGCATGTGTTTTGTCAGTGTAGGTGTGTGTTGCACATCTCAATGCATAAATCCCCCCCCCTCACACACATACATGTCAAATGAATCCAGACAAAAAGAGATAAATGGGTTTCCCTGATGCTCTTTAAAGTGACGCATAAGAGAGGGACCAATTGAGCGACAGCTTCAGCCATGGCTCTCCACTTTTGGTAAATGAGTCTCCTGTTTGTCACTGCTGCACCGCAAAATGTCCATCTTGACAAGACCTTCAGTGTAGCAAGTCCCAAAACTGACAAAAAAGGATATTAGACATTCAATCAAAGATGAAGACAATGTATTAATAATAGAAGCATGATGTCTTGTTAGTGCTAGCTACCTAAAGTTTTAAGCATAAGCGTGCAGGCTAAAATGCTTCAGTAACTGTTACAAGAGTGTATACAGGGATCCTGCATTCACACTATAAGGGTGGAATAATAAGAAAAGGGAAAGCTTCTATTACTTTCACTTGGGAATGTTCACACATTACAAGATGGTAACCCACCGCTTGCCCTCTCGATTGCACCATTGATGTTACACACACATAAACGCACAACCCAGCACCAATCACTCAACTGAACATTCATGGTCACACCCATCTCATTATCAAATATAAGCGTGAGGAAAACTGGAAATGTTGCACAGGGAAAATAGGAGTTCAATAATTAAATGTGCACTAAGACCAAAAAAAAAGCTAAACAGTAAAATAAATGCATGCACTTGCATCAGGCATACTTCTTTTTGTCATTAATGGAGTAGTATGACATATTTTAAGACATTAACATTTTTTAAACAGGTATATAAGCTTTGTAAACAAGTCAACATTCTCATTTTTTGCCACGTGCATTTTTTTATTTTTTTTTAGAAAAACAAGATGTTAGCACTCAATTCTAGATAAATGACAAGCTGAGATGGGTGTATTTTGCAGCACCCAGATGCCACAATGATCTTTTAGGAGCGCGTCAGAAAAGTGTAGCTCCGTACGGGGAGTCGAGGCGAGGAAAGAGGGAGCCTGGGAGTATTTGATTTTCCATCAAGCGCCAAATGCCTTCAGACCTCCTGTTCACAGCCCTGACAGGCACACCTACATACACATCTTCGCATCATCACACCCCTGTGCACATGCAGACAGATGGGTGCAGCTGCTGCACACCTCTCTGTGTCTAACTGACATATATATTTAACCACCCACACATACTTTACATGGCAGACACGCACACAAGATGCAAATTGAGGCCCACTGACACACAGACAGACTTTCCACTCGCTGCTCCACGTCTGCAGGGCTGCCCCAAGATATTCAGCAGAGATTTGGGTGTTTAAGGCCCAGATTGGAGGCTTTGATCATCATGCAAGAGTCAGCTCACCAAAATGTTGACTATGGGTTATTTAGAAGCTGGAGGCTGCTTTGGACAAACATACCACTACAGAGCTTGCTTCTCTGGAATCTTGAAGCTGGATTTCCATCTCCTCCCACCGTATCCTTATCCCCATCCTAAATGTGCCAACCTTTTGTTTAGAGAGTTTTTATCTGGCAGAAAATGAAGCTTGACAATACACAGAAATGATAATAAGGCTCCTCTTCTGATATTTTGAGGCTCTGACCCAGTTTTGATTTCTTCTACGGGGGGTGTTGCTGCGATACATCGCTTCAAAACACAACTCTAAATCCTACTAACAGTGAATCTACTCTATAATTACAAAGAAACTTTGCCGGCGCAAACAAGTGATGTTGATGGTGGATTGCTGAATTTCATTTAAACCGGCCAGCCAAGTATGATATTTGCAACCTGCCTGGAGAAGGAAACCGTTGCAGGTATACGGGGAATTCTGCTAACTGCCATCCCTCCACGTGTTCTGAAGCGTGATGTGCGGCTGTCGCCATAACCCGCCCGACGAAGAATGAGACAGATGCGTAATGGTGTAGGAGAAGAACTCAAATGTCAGTCAGTAATGGGAAGCCTGTTATATTAATCCCAGTCAGGGGCCTCCTTAAGACTTCGACATCCTTGGGCAGGAGCGTCATAAAAAATAACGCAGTAAAGAGAACTGTGTAGCAATGCAGCATGAAAAATGCCCTCCATCTGCAGTGACTCAGCCAGTGAATCCAAGGTAAAGATGAATATGTTTGCCCTCTCTCTTTCTCCTCTCATCTCTGTGCTATCTCTCTCTGTCAGTCTCTCAGTCTCGCTCTCCACACACGCTTCAGTTCATAGTCACACACACACACTTTCTTTAGCATATTATCAGGCCTGCTCACATTCATCGGGTCTGGTGTACATACGATTTCAGTCATTGTCCTCAAATAGACATGTGGATTCATGCATGCTGGCTCAATCACCACCGTTTTTCTTTTTCTAATTCAAACAGTAGATGCAGGCATTTTCTTCTTCTACCCCCCTCCAGTTGGCTAATCTGTTAATTCTACATTCCCTGGGTGAGACAGACAATAAGGGCGATGGGCTTCAACGTTAAAACCCCCGGCTATCGGATCTACATGGTGAGACTGTCTATTGTTACCGGGCTTTCTAATGTAAATAGGCAGTGTAAACAACAATCACTACATGCTACTGTCCTAGATAGACACCACTGTGCAATGCAACACCATTAAGCACAAAGACATATTTATGCATGACTGAGTACACTCACATTCATACTTTGCAGCAGACTGTAGTGAGGCCAAGGACAGCACATGCATAAACAAGCATGAACTCTCATTTAGATGAACTTCATAATGTGGACAGTTCCCTATGTATGTCATTCAGTGTGCGTTTCTGGTAGGACATAAGACAATATTTCCACAATAGCAGCCTCCATTTTTTGAGGGGACGTCAATGTTCATTGAAGGTGTGTGAGAATAAAACCTGTAAGTGAAGCGTGAACGCAGCAATAGTAAGAGATCGGATTAGATAGATAGTAGTAGTAAGAGAGGTAAAGGTGTTACTAATAACATCTCTGTTCTTTCCCAGTAATAATAACTGTGGTTTAAACAGGAGTGCAGGTTAAAATCAGGCAAAGATAGGTTCAAAAAATGGCAAGTGTAAGATTTTGGTTTAATTTAAGTTACTTGCTTTTAAAGGACTATTTCCTAACTACACATTGGCTTACTTGGATAGTGTATAGACATTATACATACACATGCAGTAGAGCAAATAATCCTGTACTAGAATAAATAAAATAATGACATTTTCCTTCCACTGACATACTGACACCCTTCCTGACATTAAAACAAACCCAGTCATGCACTTCTCATACACATAAGAACACAAGAGTCACAGAAAGAGAGAGAGACAGAGATCGAGAGCGAGAGCGAGAGCGAGAGAGAGAGAGCGCATGGCAGCTTCTTCTGTGGCCTCACTCAGCCGTGGCCTGCTCCGATGCAGATGTGCTCTCTACCTCGTTAACCTCGACCAATGGGAGCTGCCCGCGCGCAGCTGTGCAGCCGACATGCTGCTCTGCCTCACCAGACTGCGGTGCTGGCAGGAGGAACTCACTGGCAGCGAGTCAACACACACTCACACGCTTGGACACATGTATGTACACATACAGTACACACACAGTGCTTAGACATGACTGGGTTTTTAAACAGGTTTCACCTCTGCTGAGACTCTGAGCATCATGCTGCACAGTGTGCTGACATGTAGTACACGCAGTCACCTTGTTCAAGGCCAGAAATAAATAGGTAATTTATTGACAGGGGCGAGATTCCCGACTATATTCAATTACACTTTGCGAGGGGCTTGTAGAAATTGAGATCCATTGCTATAATGTTCACAGTGGCTCAGCATCCTGCAGGGCTGCAGCTACTGCTACCACCCGCTTTCCAGTAACCATAGCAACTCAAGGTCAAGGGTTGAGTTCTGTTCAGTGGAGAAATCAAATCTGCTCTTTGCCTAGACAGCAGCTCTGAAGATTGATGTCCAGCAGGAGAGGAATCTGTGGAGCCAGTTGCTTTGGGGGGGGTTCAGGCAGCTCTGACCCGGGCTAAAATCTGCAGCCCATGTGACTGACTCGCTATCAGACTGATCCAAAAGGCTTTCCTGTCTGCTGAATCAAGATGTTTTTATCTGCCTGCGTGAATGTCTTGAAACATCAGAGGGTTGGAAATGTTGGATTTATTCCAGGGTACTCTGGGTCAATCAGTCTGTTGATTTGTCTCTTTTTGCCTTTTTCTTCATCAGAAGGGAGCCCACAGGTGGTCGCTTACTTTATCGTAGCTATGGCAACTGCCCACGGAAAGCCAGGAGTGTTTGGCGGATAAGAAGAAGAAAAAAATCCCTTAACCTACCTTTAGAGGGGCAGCTCTGTGGATGAGCGTGTGTTGTTACTACCTTGCTAAGTGTTTTTTTAGGTTCTGATGGACTTCTGACACAGAACAAAATGGACACTGCAACCCCATCAGCCCAGGTGGGCCACGTTCATTCCCCTCAAGGCCAGTCCACAGATGGGCTGAGCCAAGAGGGGGTGAGTTGCGTGGGTGGAGGCAACTGGGCACAGTCCTGGCACGGAGAAGCTGAGCCATCTGCCTGTCAGGACTGCTCCATTTCAGACCCCTGCTCATGCTCTCCTGTGTTCCCACCACAGATGGACAGCTTTCAGAAGGGTGTAAGTCATGCCTGGGCTGCATCACAGTGACACCAGGAGGGCTGTACAGTCTGGCTATCATTAAAGCAAAGGCTGAACCAAGAAAGGAGGATGGAGGGAGAACATAGGAGTAAATCATTTGTGTATTTAAGCAGGTTGAAAGGGGTTAAGACGCAGAGCAGGGACCTGTCAGTAACTGATATTTGCACACACACCGTTAAGTAAACGCTGTGTGGATACCATATATTAAATGTAACAGCCCACAACCCCTTTTCTACAACAAGCACACCCACACAGCACCAGCACTTTATTCTTCTTTTTGTCCTTGTTCTTTTGCTCCTACACCATTGTGTTTCTGTGTCATTTTCCTTTCCACTTCACTGTCTCTTGTGTGTTCCCATGTAAACATACACAAATGCAATGTTGGTACACACAAACACACATTTCATTTTCTCACCTACTGTAGGTGTCCTGTCTGTCTGTTTGGCTGTCCCTGCAGCTCTCTATCCATTCAGCTCTTTTTATCCGCACCTTTCCTTCATCACTTCATTGCTTTTTGACCTTTTATCTCTCTTTTCCTCTCCTCTCAGTGCTCGCCCCATCACTAATCCCTTGGGATGCAGTGCAGCATCTCTGACGGGGGTTTTCTGGAAGTGGATTTGTAAGAGAAACACCAGTAAGCCTCTCTCTCCCCCTGTCTTAATGGCAGATTAGAGCCTTGCTCCAGCACTAAGTCGACAAACACAGAGCCGTGGTGGAGCCTCGCAGGCAGGTACAGGAGTAAGGTGGAGCAGCTCGGGGAGAGACTCGACATCTGTCAGAAAAGTGGGAGAGAGAAACAGAGGTAAAAAGAGGGGGGAGGGCAATCATCGTAAACTAAACATAAGCTGCTTAATGTACCACCTGCTAATTCAATTTTTCACAGGAGAAAAAAAAACAGGTATGGTGAAACACACATGAACATGAACATGATTACCTTTCCAAGTTGACCTTTTTCGAGACATTGCGTTTTATTCCTGCTCATATCGGCGGTGTATTTTGGTCCCCGGTGCAGCAAACATAGACCATGTTTGCAGTTAATATCACATGACACAGACAGTATTTTTAATAAAAAGTGAAAAGGTTTTTAGAAAGAATGTCCTACCATAAAACTATTCATGCTATCCCGTTTCATGACATAATGGGACTTTTTTACAGTTTAAGATGCAAATGCATATCTTGAGTTATATAAAATGAAATCTCTATATTTCAAATTATATTAATATACAAAATCTCCACTGAATTCTAATTATTATGTACTTATTTTTTCAAGCTACTGTATATTCTATGTACATTTCATGAGACTCAAGGATAAACTAAAAGCAGCATTTGGAGGAGGATATTTTACTTAGCTGTGCCAGCTTTTAGAGTCAGAGACTTTAAACTAGCTGTTTCTCTCTGTGCTAAGCTAAGCTAACTGACTTTGAGAGTGGCTTTGACCTTCTCATCTAAGTCTCTGTAAAAAAGCGATCAAGTGGATCTCACAAAATGCCTAACTATCCCATAAATCTTTACTCTTTCTTGTGTTGCTGAGTGGTTAGAACACATACTATACCTTCTAAATTTTCCTTTTCTTAACATTTCATGTCTAATAGAATTTTCCTAATAAAAAAGGGCGCAGTAACAGTTTGTTTCAAATAAGTAAAATATAAACGTTAAGATGAGCGGCGCCACCATGAGGAGACTTTGAAATGTTGACAACTATTGGATGGATTGCTATAGAAACAGGTACAGATTGGGCCAATAGAATGAATGATCGTGCCTTTGCTGTCAGAACTCTCCATGATCTACTACGGAAGTAATTCTTTAATCATGTTACGGAGTTGTGATATCCTTTATCCGATTTATTTTCATTGTGATTCTTTATCACAACACAGTTATTTTGTCAACCTTACTGCTTTTCACGATCACTCGATCACTATATATGCTTTTGTTTGGGTGCATGTAGACAGAACGTACCTGTAACCATCAACATAACCACACCCACAGCCACGCCTCTAAAAAAAATAATTCAGAAATCTTGTAGATCATTACTTAAAATAAGTGTATAATAAAACCACTACACCCAAAAGGTTTTTCTGGACCATACACTGAGAACCAGCTGTCGACACACTGACAGCCTAGATGCCTTCATCTGCTGATGGTGCAGATGATCAGACAGCTGGATGTTGCTGCCTTGTCGTTCCTCCTGCCGCTGTATGACACAGAGGGACTAACCTAACCTCATGTGCCAGGTAAGGATGGACTGACAGCAAAACAAGACAGACGGCTCGTTACTGGGTCAGCGCTGTGAACCGGCACTGCGGCTCACACATCTGACCTACATTACGCTTCACGCAGCCTTGAAGAGCTGCGCTCCAGTATACAGGAGTGTGTAGACAAGCGTTTGGAAGACATCAGATAAGCTACAGTACAGCTGGACTGAGATTGGACCTGATGTGTACGTTTTCTTTACTTGCTTATGCATTTTTCTTCTTGGTTAAGGGATACAGTTATTCTCCAGTTTGTTGTTACAGTCCGTGATTGTAACAACTGTTTGTTTTATCTGTGATATTCATTTAAATCATGAAGCTTCCTGGATTTTCATGTTTGCACCTTTCCTGTTCAAAATTGACCAGCGCTATACCTTTAAATAAGTAAAACACTGATTAGAATCTTATCTTCTTTTTTTTTTAAACAACCAACTAAATTAATTCCTACTAAGTAAGCATTTATTTGAATATTGTTGTTTCTAGGTATCATTAACTACCTAGTTTTGGGCAAATGAGCAAAGTTAAACACATCATATGACAAAATATGTTTAAAGTCAAAACTGACCGATGCTTTAAATGATGAAACACTTCTTTAAGTATCTTTTTTTTTAGATTCAGCATCCATCAGTTGCTTCCCTCATAACTTTTTTTTTTAAATAGCCAACTGCCATCCTCATCACGGCTGTGATCCAAAATGAAATCAATATGGCTCTGCCACAAAACGATATGGGAGTAACCTTATTTATTCAGGAAAGATCAGTGTAGTCTCAAGTCATGTTGGGGTTGGACAAAATATGCTGTCTGAACCCGCAGGGGATTTCTTTCGGTTGTAATGTGTGGTTCCCATAGGGGGGATTGGGATATATGAGCGTGAAGGAATTATCAGTGTGATGTTTGCAAATGCCAGGAATGTGCAGCTTTAAATCTTTATAATGTAATGCCTGAAATATTTGGTTCCTGAAAGGGGGGGGGGGGGGGGGGATGTTGCAGGTGTGTGTCTCAGTTATTATTTACTCTATTACAGCTTTATACATTAAAGTTCCTACATTGTGATTTTTGTTTTGAATCCTCAAAGATTAAACATTTTGAGGAGTTGTAATTTTTGTATATCAAGACACCTCAGACTGTGTTACTTGTAAAGTAAGCATGGAGATAAACACATGCATGTGTTTGTGTGTCTCCACCAGTGACTGACTCTTATCCCACATGTGTAACTGTTTGTTTTGATGTGTGGACCCCTCCTTTGTGGACAGCCTATTAGTGGGACCAAAGCACATGTTTTCCTTTTCATTTGAAAGAGATCAGGGGATTTGCACAAAGGCAACCCAATTTAGACATCTCTAACAAAGCTTGACTTTCTTTCTGCCTGTCCTCTCTGCCTCACTCTCTGTCGCAAATAAATTCGCGCATTTGCATGCTCTTTGAGGGAGTACTATCGGTTCTCATTTAAAAGCCCAAGCTGTGAGAAAAGGGGATAGTGGAGGCTAGCAACTAAAGGACACAATTATGGGGAAACACAGAGAGAGAGAGAGAGAGAGAGAGAGAGAGAGAGAGAGAGAGAGGAGAAGAGAGAGGAGAAGAGGAGAGAGAGGGAGAGAGAGAGATGAGAGAGATGAGGCTGAGAAAGGTCCCCCAAAGAAGTTTAAGTCTGCCCTGTTTTAAAATGCTTTGATCTCTCACTGACGCGGCTCACCCAAGAGGTAACACTGTTGCTTTATTAAGGACCTACTCTCCTCTGCTCTGAGCTCTGTCAACACTTTTTTTTTTTTTTGGAGCTCAAATTAGCAATTCAAATGGAGGCTATTTTGATATGCTCGCCAGCTCCCTCCCCTCGGCTTTCCAGGCAGTTTGACAATATTTTTGTTAAGCCCCATTTCACCCTAACACAACTGTAGCAACGGGGGAGAGAGAGTAGATGGGTAGATAGAGGGGAGGGGGACGGAAGGAGAGAGAGAGAGAGAGAGAGGGAGCATATGCAGCGAGTGCTAGTGTGGGTGTGGAAGGTCAAATAGGAGACAGAGTGGTCCTTGCCATTTGGCGTGTTCTCTCCGCTAAGCTACTACGTGGGATAATGACGGTTATTGGAATAATATGGTTCCGTTTAAAGTGGAAAGGTTTAAATTCATTCAGGGATTATAAAACAGTGTCACCCCGCCATTTGACAATGAGCCTTTTTTTATTTTATTTTTACATTGGCTGGCTGACCTGAAGGACACCGTGTACTGCTGATCCCAGGAGCGTAGCCAGCAATGGGCCTGGCCGGCACTGGCACACCAATATTACTCACTGGCCCATCTAGCCAAGTCTGATCAAAATCCATTTTGTTACAAAAAAATTTCAAGTGTATGTAAGAAAAGAAATGAATATAAACTTGACATATTGTTGACTTGTTGGATTTGTTTATTTAGTCTCCAGTTACAAGACATAAGTTGTACGAAGTCTCCGGAAATGTGTCAGAGTATTCGTTTTTCTTTGTTTCTTGTCGCTGCCGAGCAGCAGATCACTGTCTGAGATTTGGAGCTGTGAAAGCCACTTCCCAGTATATCTTATATAGTATATGTATAACAATGCTCAGTTAGATGTTTTCATTCTTGGATTTCCCTTTACTGTGTTTTTTTTTTTTACTGCGCATTTGCTGACCATGGTACTGAAGCCACAACGGCTGTAATGAACGCATGGCTGAAAACTATTTTCGGTTACGGTTATTGTTGCAAACCACTTGCCAATAAAGATTTATGTGTGTGTGTGTGGGGGGGGGGGGGGGGGGGTGTACTACACTCCTGTCAGCTTTGGTGTATTAACCAATCCTTTCTTCTGGGTTAACCTGATGAAGCCAGTCTAGAGAGAGTGATTGAGGCAGCAGGAACATCCCATAAAGAGAGAGAAGTTGCACCACAATGGCTATAAACATTACGATTAAAAGGTACTTTCAAGCGGATATAAAACTCAAACGCTCACACCCAAGGTTATACTAATTTGAAGGCGTTCACACACACACACACACAACTTCTCACTCTCCCAAGCCCCTTCTAGACGACATCAGAGGGAAGTTAAAAGTTATTTTTCTCTACCTCTCTGTGTGAGATGTGGGGGGAAATGACAACAGCTAATGAAGCGAATGATTTATCTTTCTCATGAGTCAGCTCGGCCACGGATGCCGAAAAAGTCGCTCGGCTGGCACAGCCTATCCAATTTTACTCCATCAGATTGTATGTTTGTGCAGTATTATCAAAAACAAATAGAGGCGGGCGAGGGAAAGTGACAGTTAATTGCTAATTCAATATGCCTGCGTCCTGTCAATCAGGTCCGACTGATTAGCGACACTTGTTCATCTAAATGTGTTGTATCACCTCCTTGCCAAAATATAATGTGATCCTTTCATGCGTGGTGGGCCTGGGCTGTGGTGCAGTGCTAAGTCAGCGCTCTAGTTAATAAGTCCTTTTCATTAAACAAGCGTTCATTAAACATTCATTCACTCATCCTAATTTGCATTTTCTCATTATAAAAGCATTCATTAAACATTCATTTGTTCACTTGTTCTCATTTGCACGGTTTCAAATGCATTCTTGAAGGAATGAATAGTGCAGAAAAAGGCAGAGAGTAAGAGAAGGACAGAAGTGAGGATGAGAAAAGAGGTCGACGAGGAGGCAGAGGAGTTTATTACTCCATTTGAACAATCTGCCCTGTTAAATGAAATTAGTAATTAGATTACGTTTCCTCTCATCATTATGTAGAGGCCCTCGCCATGTAACACAAATTGCCTGTTGCACAATGCAGGGCCACGATATGAAAACAAATCATTTCTGAAATCAAAGCATGCAGAGATGGAAAATATGTATTTGGTCGTGGTTGAATAACGCACGTACAAAAGCAAACATTTCATTTTGAAGATGATGGGACTGGATAACAGTTGCCTCACTCTATGCAGTTGTCCATCTCACCATATCACAAATAATAAATATTGCAACAATATGCAATGAGGTCACACATATGCCATTACATTGCATCTTTTGATTTCCTTTTTTATTTGATCCATATTGTATGACCCAACCCTTCCCTACATGATTTTCTCCCCCCTCATGAACACATCAAAGACATCCTCAACAAATCCTCTGTGAAATAGAGCAGCTTTGCTCTACACAACATTGCTTTGGGTGCACCTCCCAGTGAGTGTTGTAATGTAACAAAGTACTTTGTTGCTGTACTAGAGTACAATTTTCACGTATCCGTACTTTACTTCGTTATTTATGTTTATGGAAACATTTACTCTACTACATTTACAAAATAAAATGCATACTTTTACTCTCACTACATTTCCCCTAAGCATCTTCATTACTTGCATGAAATGTTTTCAATCCGAGTGAAAGATTCTTTTACACAAACAAATTAAAATGGTTTGAATTTGATGTTCAAGAAGGATGTGGAAACGCTGAATATTATGCTTTACTATGCAGATGCAACAATAAAGTTCAGAATCAACGTTTTTTCATTTACTTCTAATAATTAAGTACATTTAATCAGAAAATTACTTTTATATTAAGTACAGTAAATATCAGATACTGTAAGACTTCAAGTACAAGACTGCTGCCAGTACATTACTGTATGATTTGTGTATGTTTGTGAATACCAATGTGATACATTGAACACCGATGATGCGGCGGCGAGAGATCATCCTTACATGTCTCCAAGCCTGGGAGCATTCTCCATCTTCTCTTCATTACATTCCCCTTTCCTTTTAACTTGTGCCGTCAGGGGAGACATCACTCTGAGTGACAGGTTGTGTGATCCTCCTTCCGGGCTTGGTGGGAGAAGGAAGGCTGTCAACATAAATATCATTCCTGGATTCGTGGCGGACATGGAGCAGCCATGGCCACCATGAATCTTCATCCATGGCAGAAAAACAGGCAGAAAAACATGAGCCTATCAGCATGGCTGAAAACCGCACCATAACCCGCAAACACCACCCTCTTCCCCCTCCCCTCTGCAAACAACATGATCAATACTCACTCAGTTAAGTGCTTGTTGTTGATTGTTTGCCCATTTTTATTTCCACGCAGGCAGATAAAGCAGACAGCCTGCCATGTCATCCAGTAGCTTTTCTTCCTAGTTTGACTAAAACAAGCTCAAAACACTTTTCTATGTACTGTATCTGCACACATTTTAAGTAGAGGTCTTCAGGCAAACTCAAACCCATTACCCATCTCAGCTCCAAACATGAGAGAATGGAAAGCATAAGTAAAGCTTAATATTTATTAAGATTATTTTTTGGGGCATTTTTTCCAGGTCTTTATTTGTACAGTACAGTTTAGACTTGAAAGGGGGGAGAGAAGGGGAATGGCATGCAGCAAAGGGCCATAGGTCGGCGTTGAACCCCCGGCAACTGCGTTGAGGAGGAAACCTCTACATATGGGAGCCCGCTCTACCAGGTGAGCTAACCAGGCGCCTGCTTTGAATCATTTTTGTAGTGTTCCCTAGACACAAACCAGTAAGATCCATAAAAAGGAGCTCCACAGTATTGCAGGTGAACGATGTTCACCCTTTGAAATAAAAGATTATGAAATATAATTTTTTTTAAGGATGGTGCTGCACCCTCAGAATGGGATTAGTAGGCGTAGTACTATTTCGCCTGCAGGATTGCACCTAAATAAAATAGATTATAGGTTCAGTTCCCTTTCACTTATGGTTAAATATGATACAAATACACTATATTTGAACTTACGTATTTATTCTTGCTCTTTTGCAGCAGCTGCTGTGTTGCTTTGTTAGTGAAATATATGTTCAAACTTGCTGTATGTGCGCATGAGTATTTACCGACCAGTTTGTTTGTGGTTGTTACCGTGGTGATTCGTAGAATCATAGCTCATGCTGCTTTTTTAAAGTGGTGATGCATGCGCTTAACTCTGAGTCAAGCTACTCTTGAACCAACTCTAATCAGCTGTTCTGGAACTGAAAACTCAGAGTTTTCCCATCTCCTCCTTTATTATTTATTTTCTGGGGCTGTGGCTGGAACCAAGGTTGATGGGACCGCTCAAAGTGAACCAAAACAGTTAGGGATCAATCTGTGTTTTGAACAATGAGAGTTGTCTCCCTTAGTTTAGCTACTGGAGTCTTTCTTTTTAAGATTAGTAATGTCTTCTCTCAAAAAGAAAAAAATAATTTTAAACGTTTCAAAGTGTGGATGGCTGGTACAAACTACATGTTCTAATTTAAGTTCAGTTTCAAACAACAATGTTATTGTTAGTATTTTACTTAATTTCCTTCAGTTTTCATTTGCATCACATTTACATGCCATTGCTTTGACACCCTTAATTTATACGGTATGTTATCTTTTTTTTTGTTTAATTATACACCCAGATGCACACACTGACATTACCGTTGCAGCTCAGTAGGGAGCGAGAAACCCCTGAGGCTCAATATGTTAAAGAAACGTTGGCACAAACATCGCACCTATGACCAAAGTCACAAAGTAAGTTTTAATGAAAAACTTATCTTGAAGCTCCAATTCACAGACCACACTACTTTTAAACACCCAGAACCCAAAATAAATACATTTCTGAGCAATAGTTCACCCAAAGCCTTTACTAATTTTTAAAACTCTAAACCTTTTTTTTGAGAGTTAATGGCACTGAGGGCAGTGCTTTGTACCAGTTAAACTGTGTAAACTCATCTGTAAAATAAACAGCACCGACAAAAGGTACAGGAATTATAGAGCATTCATTGTCACAGCCAACCTACAGGCAGCAACTCAAGGCTAACACTACTTCTCTTTCTCACCTTGTTCTGCCAGGGCCAGTTACAGCAGATGCAGCTTATTGCACTCGGTCTTCCTCTCTGGGATGTTATTAAAGATTACAAGAGATAATCGCCCTGGCATCATGCCGGATGCAGGATCAGGAGGCACAATATCATATACTGAACAGTTCACTTGGGGAATACTGGGCCGCTTCGACCGGTGGGATCTGTCTATATGTCCGACAGCTGTTAAAAGATAACACTGCGCTGCCAGACGCGGTGGCAGAGGGCTTAAAGGTAGTCTAAAGTCTGTGATCTAGATGTACACAAAAGGGTCAACCCATCACCAAAATTCAAAATACAGGATTGGAACCTGCTGCTAAGACTCACAAATAGATTAACAGGCCCATAAACACAGTGACTTAGGCTGAATCCCATTCCTCCCCTTACCCCTACCCCTGGCCCTTCCCTACCTTTTGCGCGTTCACGCGGCACCTAGTGCCGGTCCAATACGTATTACGAGCTAGGGTAGGGCAGGATCAAGGCTGTATACCCTACGGATCTAGTGTGGACGCGACCTCACTAGAAACAACAGGCAGTGTGTGCTGCTGCATCAACCAGAGAGACACATGACTGTAAGTACTTTCAGGTTTAAATAATTGATTAAAAAGTTACGACAGTCTGTTTTTGTGGTCTATGCAGTCCTGTACATGTGTACACCATGTTCCTAACTGAAACTTTTTAAAAATCGCTAGCTTGCAATGCTAACGCTAATCGCTAACGCTAATCGCTAACGCTAACGTTGAACAGTCCCAATATTTCTGCCTTGAATGGACTGTATAGATCGCATAGATTGTATAGCTAGATATATATTAACGGTCTATGATACATCGCTACGTGCTTAACATATACCGCCCTGTCTCACACAGGAGGACACAGGAGGACACAGCAGTGTCCAGGTTGGGGCTGCAAACGAGCAACTTTCCTAATTCATATGTTCATGTTGTACCCATTCATTATTGCATTGGTAGCCTACTATTATTGTAATAATATTAATTAATTCTGTTCATTGTTCATGCACTGTTATATTGTTGTTGGTTTTGATATGGGACACTGATGATATGTGAGGGGGGGTTACTGGCCAAAAGGCTCCAGACTGGTCTGGAATATCAGAGCGCTGTAGCTACAACATGTAGTGGTGTGGGTAGTTTGTTTGTGGTCTTGTGTGTATTTTTTTAGTTTTACCACATGAGTGCCTTTATTGTGTGCGACATGTTAGTTATGGTTCTAATAGTTGACAATGGTTCTGTAACATTATTTTATGTAACGTTTTTGCCTGTTATGTTCAATTTATCACCAATAAAGACAGATTTTTGTCAACAAATGTTTTGTGAACATCAATGACATTCAAAACGGTGATAACTGAAACAGATATACACACACCATGTATAACAGGGTGTATATGTTGTATATGTACACATGATGCATGTGTATACACATTGTTATTGCAAACAGACCTAAGTACTACACAGATAAGACTCTGCACTACCAAAGTGAACCTAAAATAACTATAAAATATATAACACTGTGTGTCCAAACCCACACAATCAACAGACCTAGACGGCATCTTGGAGGTTTGTGATCAATACTGTATGGTGATGTCACCAAGTGGTGTCCCAATTCATAGGGGTATGTTTTCACCCCTTACCCCTACCCCTTGGTTTCAAGGCCAGGGGTAGGGGTAAGGGCCAAGGGTAGGGTAAAGGGGAAGGAATGGGATTCAGCCTTACACTGAACAACTACATCTAAGTAATGCTTTTTTATGCGGTTTACATCAATAATGCCTACAAGCAATAGCTTGATATTTTGGGAAATATGCCCATTCACTTTTTAAGAGTTAGATGAGAAGATCAATAACCAATCTTCTCGTCAAAATTTCAGCAAGAAAGTAAATCGTATTTACCAAACTGATAAACTAGGGCTGGGCAATATATCGATGTATCGATATCGTGATATGAGACAAGATATAGTCTTAGATTTGGGATCTATTGTAATATTGTAATATGGTAAGTGTTGTCTTTACCTGGTTTAACAGGCTGCATTACAAAAAAGTGATCTCATTTTCTGAACCTACCAGACTGTTCTATTATTTACTGTTACCCACTAAGTAATTAAAATTATTTCTGGGGAATGTTTATCAAAAAACTCATTTTGTAAATAACGTTTTTGTAGAGTACCAATAGTAAACCATACAATATCGTTGCAATATCAACCCTGAGGTATTTGCTCAAGAATATTGTGATATATTTCTCAATATCGCCCAGCTGAAGCTATGATGAACTATTCCTTTAACCAGGGCCACATTTTTTATTTTTTTTTTAAATCGATAAATAGTTGACAGACATAAGAAAATTATTACACTGTATGTGTAAATTTAGCTCAAATTCATAGTAAAAAAGTTGCATCACCACATTGTCGGCACACGTGCCAGTGTGTGTATGCATACAGTACACATCCACAGGGATTTGCAAGTTTATGTTCCCTGCATTTAAATGACTTTCAATGGCTGCAAAACACCAGCTGAAAACATGGCATTCTCGTCAGCAGAAAACACAGGGTCTCTGCCTATCTATCTATTTATCTATCAGTCTGTCTGTGTGAGGCAGCTTATCAGGGGGCTATCATTGTCTGAGACACAGCCATGGACACCTGCTCTGCAGAGTCACACACCGGGAGGAGGGGACGCCACCTGAATACAAATCAGACTGTCGAGCACAAGGAGGGGCAGGGATGATAGGGAGAGGGGGAGAGGGAGAGAGAGAGAGAGAGAGAGAGAGAGAGAGAGAGAGAGAGAGAGATGTTGCAGGCTTTGGTTAGGAAACTTAACAGTTAATTAGCAAGGATGCTCATAATGCTATCTACTCTAACGGCTGCCCTTCCCTGCAAACAGCTTCATTGCTGACTGCAGGTGCTAAAGAAAATCATCAAGACAATAGAGTCACACAACAAGCTATGCAATGAATAGACTTCTTTTTTACTATATTGATTTTTCATCTCATAGGTTTCCCATTATTAATAAATATGTGTCAGGAAAACAGCAGCTGTAACAGCAGCTTTTTTTTTTGGGTGAATTCACATCCAAACAGTTGGCTGCTTTGCTCGCCTGGGTTGCATAACGGCCACAGCTGACTCATAAACACTGCAACATCTAATTAATATTTTGTTTAGTACCCGGAGCAAGGTCATTATCGCAACACTTCAGTTGTAATCACGGCTGCTCAGCACTGACGCTGTACAGGCAGAGGGTGAGTTATAAATATTATTATTATAAAAAATATGTTCCTCTTGGTGAAGGCTGTTTGATTTTAAACTACAGCCTCTGGTAGAATATTAACAGTCTGTAGCAAATGAAGAAACCAGTTTATAACTTCTGATGTCTTTTTTCATTGTTGGAGGAAGGAGCAGATTACACCATTATGATGTATAACAAATCTATGACTGACAGAGTCTGATATTAAGTTTTTGGTTCAGCTGAGAATGGCAGGGCAATATAAAATATTTACCATCCCGACTTAGTTTTGAAATAAATTTGCATTAATAAACCACTGAACTTGTTTTCTGTGTAGTTGCACAGAAGTCAATTATATAGACAGGCCGGCCCTAAACAATTTGGTTGCCCTTAGGCAAGATTTTAGGTGGCGCCCCCTTGCATCACTGTCACAGTTAACTGATGTTAAAACTAACAGATAGCGCTCCTATTTATTGATTAGCCAACTATGTCATGCTAACGGCTAATGTCTTATCGATCATTGTTCTGCAACAGCAAATAATATCATTATCCATCACCTTTACTGTAACATTACCTCTGTCTTGTCACGTTTTTCCTCCTCTACTTTTTCTTTTTTTTCCCTCCCCTGGGCCCAGACAGTTTAGGACGCTTTGACATATGAGATTTAGATGCAGGTAAAGAAGTCGGGGCTTGTTTTTTAATTAAGGTGACGTTATAGTAAGGTGACCAGATTTCTCAGACAAATCCGGGGACATTTCAGCTCAGAAGCGTATGTTACCTCCAAAACAAGTAATGTTTTTTATTTGTAAAACTTAAAACGGGAACACTAGACCTAGAGCTTTTCTCATTAGGGGCTGAGCCCCCCCAAGGTATCATCCTAGACCCACCCCTGCTGCTAGTTCCTACTCACTCCACTCACACCTCAAGATAGAAAGTCCTAATTTTCAAGATAAAAGGCCCGAATATTTCAGATAAAAGTCCTACATATTTCAGCTAGAAAGTCCTTATACTTCAAGATAAAAAGTCCCTAATATTTCAAGCTAGAAAGTCCTTATACTTCAAGATAAAAAGTCCTAATATTTCAAGATAGAAAGTCTTAATATTTCAAATATAAAGTCCTAATAGTCCTAATTTTAAGATAGAAAGTCCTAAATTTCAAGATAGAAAGTCTCATATTTCATAATGTTGTAATGTTTACTGAACTCATTTATCTGACAGCTTTTGCTTTACTGCTCAAGCTTGTTTTCTGCAAACAGCTCCTTGAGAATCAGATACAATAAAACTATTGAGGACAATTTTCCTTTGACATTGATGCAGTATTAAACGAGATCGCTGCAATGTAAGTTAATAGATAATTGTCCAGCTTGTATTTACGTTCATAAAAGTTCTTGTTTAGGCTGCTGACAGACTCAGATTAATATTCTAAGTGTCTGACAACATTATGGAAAGGATTTCTAAGGAGCTCGACCTTTCTGTTAAAGATTAAGATCCTTTTTAAAACATAAAAGTCCGCGAAATTGCGTTCGCTAAACCCACCAGACTCCATGTAAATATCAGTGATTTTTAACATCGTAAATACGCTCTCAAAAACATCTCTGAGCACCGCTGGCTCTGGCGGTCTGGAGCCTGTGTTGGGTGTGCGATTATCGGCTACGTTTTTTTCTTTCATTCCAATTTCGGGTCTGTCAGTCACAGTGAAAACCGGGGACATTTCCGGGAAGATCCAGCCGGGGACAGGTAGCCAAATAAGGGACTGTCCCCGGAAACCGGGGACGTCTGGTCACCCTACGTTACAGGTACAGCACAGGCCGGGCGCCCCCTGGTGGTTTGCGCCCTTAGCATTTGCCTATTCTGCCTAAGCCACAGGCCGGCCCTGATTATAGAGTAGTCCATTATTACCTTTTTTTTTCTTTTCTTTTTTAAAATCAGATTTAGAGCTGTTTTTAAACTTTCTCCCTCTTTCTATTACTGTAAATAAAATCAATAAAACTGTGTGAAATAATATTAGTCCTTTTTAACCATTGCATTTTTGAGATCTCTAATGACAATTTGTTAACCTGCATTTGGTATTTCATGAGCGTCAGTTTCCAACGATACTTACAATACAGTAATATGACATGATGGTCAAACACAATGTGAAGCAACATAGTCTGACGCATGTCATATTTGTATTTAATCAGAAGCAGTATTACATTTTTCATTGGCATGAAAATAGACAAAACAAGATCAGGGTTACTGCAGAGATTAATTAATTTAACCAAATACAAGGATCACAGCACATCCAGCACAACCTGATGTTTTCCAGTTCTTTATACATATATTACAGTATTAGCTGGTACAAGCATCCCACGACCATGAACCTTAATCTCAACCAATTTTCCAGAACAAACACAATGTCACCTCCCGCAAATGCAAATCCTCCTATCATCATCATCATCTGAAAAATTCATTAAACACCCCCCTCCCCGGCCCTACCCCTACCTGTCTTCACTAATGGCATGTTGCATGCATAATGTATAAGAGTGATTAAATATTATAGATTTTGTAATGCGGATCCAACAGTGTTACAAAACACAGGGGGTTGCTGTAAGTACTCTCTGGCATGCATTTCAATTTCAAAGTGCATACACCTTGCATGGAGTCACCTGATCAAACATGTCAAATTGAACCGTGCATCAGTGACAGTGAAGCCGTGGCGGTCTCGTGGGGCGATGCAGGCTTCCCTCCCCATCACTTTCTTCCCGGCATTGATTCGATGTGAACTTGGACCATCTGTCCTGTGTTAATTGCACATGCTACTATGTATCCTCAATGGTGGGCTGAACTACAGAGAGACCCAAAATAAAAGTCTGTGTTTTCTCTCACAGCATGCAGTCCCCTGCTTTTTTTTGATAATGGGTGAATGTGAGTGGTTCAGTTACTCACAAACACAGTTGGTTACCAGGCAAGTGCCGTAGAAACATGACATTTTGAGTCAAATTTGAAAAAAAGAATACACCTGCTTAATGGCAGATATGCAGTAGTAATCAAGGTGCGTATTCAATAAATAAAGGTCTGCGCTTGTTCTCAGTCTCAGCTTTGTTTTAAAAAGCTTTTGTTGACTGTCTACAAATGCATCCCTCACATTTTATATGCAGTTTAGAGCTGCGGTAGAGCAGAGTTTGGACTTTCTGAATAATAATAAGTGGCTAAAGGGGAGATTTAGTCAGAGTGCATTCATCTCGCTAGCTTGGCTGTGGGTGACATCGCTTTCCCTTCTCCTGCTCTCCGTCTTTTTTCCTCCACCGCGAATGAGCACTCATTGCAACCAGCAGGGCTGTCCCCTCTGACTTTAATATTACATGGTTGAGATGAGAGGGAACACAGGCCAACAGTGAGAAGGAGAAGATATTTTGATCTTGAATGATCAGGAACAATCCCAGAGCAGCTGAGAGGAAGGAGGTCGGCCAGAAAGACAGACAGACAGACAGACAGACAGACAGACAGACAGACAGACAGACGACAGACAGGACAGACAGACAGACAGAGAGAGAGAGAGAGAGAGAGATGGGTTGGAGGTGGAAGGTTTAAAGGACGGGAGAAAGAAAGAGCAGAAAACAAAAATAGAGAAGGCAGTAGAGTGCTAGATAGGGCAAAACTAGGAAATAAGACAAAAAAGGAGAATGAAAGAGATGCAATAGTGCAAAAGAGAAGGCGAAAATGTGGATATAAGACAAGAAAGAGTGAGAATGAAAAAGAGCTGTAAGACGAAGGAAACGCTCTGATCTTCCGTCTCTCTACGTGAGAAAAGGAACAAGGTCGTCCTGAGCAGGGGAATTGGGAAACAGAACAGCCACTTCCCAATCTTGACAGGTGTCATGTAGAGTTCCACAGTGCATGATGTTGGCTTTCTGACACATACATAGACATTCAGTTAAAGTGAAATGCCAATTCTTCACTGCACTGTACTCAGCTGGGGTTCCCAACAGCTTTCAAAATTTGTAGTGTTTTTTTCCCCTGTATAAACATTTGGATGTGAGTTAAAGCAATAACGTAGGTTATCCATTAACTTAAATCACAACTAATCATCCCGTTTTGCAGTCAGATACAATGGAAAAAGTGATTTTAAAATATATTGTTAACAGTATTTCACTGATTTAGCAGTGCACTTCTATGACATGGTCAGACTCAGGTTGGACAGTTTGAATTTGCTGCATCGATTTTGATACTATTTTCAGAGATAGTCTTAATTCCATTTGTCTCCCTTGTGAAAAACACATTACCCACAAGGCAACTCGACACTTGACAGCTCGGTCAGGGATTTGGATGCGTTTTACTCGCATGTCTAATCGAGGCTAATGCCGCCTCAAGCTGCTTGCCTCAAGCAGAGATGAGGATGAGGATGCAGAGGTCTGGTACACTCACTTCTCTCTAACTCCACAGCCCCAGATTTATTTAATTATATTTCTATATCATTTTCATTTCACCTTGACATCTGCCGCTGAAGGTGGTTTGCATTCTGAGCAACATGCCAAAAAAAGGACAAACAAGAACGGTTTAAGTCCTCCATATTGCCTATTCAAAGTCAATGTTGAAACGTACAGTCAGCATAGGCAAAACGGGTGAGACGACGTGTTAGCTGCCTGCTGGAAGCCGAGAAATCTGCCTTCACGCTGCTGGCCCATTTATTTCTTACTAGCTAGATAAGATCGCAATCATGAAACAAAAAGTGTACAATATAAATTTCTTCTTTTTGGTTCCTGATTATTTTAAAAGGAGAGCAATGGACATGTGATTCTCAGAGTATGTACATGAATGCTGTACAGTGTTGAATCTCATAAGGTCAGGACAGTCACAAGAATTCTGTCAATTCACTGTGATCCATCTCTTTAATGTCAAATAGCACTAGGGGAAAACGGGTCTACTAAAGTTGTGCAGAGCTTCCTGTGCATGTCTGACAACACAGCATGCAACACCATCTCTGTTTCCACAGCAGGAGCAGCAGAGGATGCCAGGCACCTCTCCTGAGAAACAATTAGCCATGAACTTCAGAGGAGAACAATGATTAGCATGTGAGCGTCCGGATTGGGGGGGGGGCGACTTGAGTTTCCATACAGTTACACTATTGATCCCCTACATGACCAAGCACCAAATTACATAACATTTGTGGTCTCAAGATGCCCAGCCCCCACTGCGGTGCCCCACATTGTAAACATCAGCGCGCACACACACCTGCTTTTTTTCATTTGATATTTCTTTCCTTCACTGCAGTAACCTCATTTGGACCACTGGGCTAATTAAAGGGTCCACGAACCAGAGTAAAAGCCTGCCATATGCTCTCGCCAACAGTAACTCCAGAGTGTCACAACCTGGAGCATCAGACATACTGTAGCTGTTAGAGCAGAACTGAAATACATTACAGCCTTTACCTTGCCTCAACCAAATCTTATAGTCTCTTGAATCCCCATCAACTACTATTAATTTAATATGATACACATATTGTGCTTTTATGGTGCATAACGACAACTGTGCCACTGTGCGTTACACCTTATATGCAAATAAGATGTATTGCTGATATTTCATGTTATCGCAATTTTCAAAACAGAAGACAACAAGCTTAATACTGGTATATAACAAATGACAACAGCGTCTCACGACAGTTTGTGAAATGGTCACGTTATTTTTAATCTATTGATTTGTGTACATGGACACGCGGTCATCTTGTTTATTTTTGACATGATCCACGGTCTCTGTGGAACGCAACAATGGTGAAATTAAACGCCACATGCAGGAGATGGCGGTGGTTGCCAGGACACAATCCAATGTCTCTGGGGGACGCAACATTGGTGTTTAGGAAAAGAAGAATGGGGAAAGGATCATGCCCCACGCTGGGGCATGATCAGCGGTCTCTGGGGGACGCAACAACAGGGAAAACGCCACACACGGGCGACGCTTGACAACAACGGGATGATTGTGTTTAGGAAAACAAAAATGGAGAAATTAATTGTCACACGAGGGGTGAAAGTCCTGTGTTTGACCCATCCACCACCCCAACCACCCTCCCTGCGCGGCTTGTCAGCTTTTCATATACTCATTACCATAGTCGTACTTTGATCACGCAAGATCACGTCCCCATTGACTTCAGTCTCTCTCTGTTTGAACATCACATCACTATGAAGTATAGTGGTAGTAAATCATCTGATGTCGAATCATGACGAGCAATGAGTTTTGTTTTGAAACAAAATTTTCAACTGAGCCATGTTGGTTTTGAAAAAGCAGACTTTTCAGAAGGAAACGGATCACGGAAAGTTGCCGTCTGCCGATAGCCAGTAACCGTTATGGTTAAAACTGTGATGAACAATGAATGATTAGTTTAAAATTCGTGCTCACCACCACAAAAAAAAAAACTATATGAATGTGTATTACCAGTATTTATTCAGAGTTTATACTGCATAGAGAAAGTTTTGGCGCCAATTAAAGAGGTTTTAGCCAGCGCCAGAGGAATATTGCCAGCGCCAAAACGTCTGATTTTCAGCTGCCAGCGTTTGCAGAGTGAGACTGTACCGGACTCTCCGGTTTGATTGGTCATAGTTTTTACAGGATTACAGCAGCTACGGATGATATATCTCTTTCAGAGCCCATAAGTTATGTATAGCTGTTGGTTGGGAAAGATCATTTAAACACATACACACACAGTGGGGCTCAAAAGTTTGGGCACCCAAGGTAAAAATTTGTATTAATGTGCATAAAGAAGCCAAGAAAAGATGGAAAAATGTCCAAAAGGCATCAAATGACAGATTAGACACTCATATAATATGTCACAAAAAGTTAGATTTTATTCCCATCATTTACACTTTCAAAATAACAGAAAAAAAAAAAAATTATCGACAAAAGTTTGGGCACCCTGCAGAGTTTATAGCATGCACCGCCCCCTTTGGAAAGCTGAGACCTGAAGTGTCATGGTTTGTTCTCAATCATCGTCTGGAAAGACCAGATGTCAATCTTAACCCTCATGTTGTCTTCGGGTCAAATTGACCCGTTTTCCCAGATCAGTTCTTTTTAATTCCCCAAAATAACATGATTGATTCCACCCAACGCTCTTTGGCAAGTACACATCTCTACTTTCATTAATTTTGGGTCTTATTCAATTTTATAGCATTTGAAAAACAAATTGAAGTGTTTTTGAAATAGTATTGAGTAAAAGTTGACATATTCCAGTCTGTGATTATCATCAACATCCATTCCTTTAATTTTAGTCTCGATAATTCCTAATTTCCGCTTTTCTAACTCAAACGTAATTTCCTTTAAATGACGTGTATTGACCATAAATTCCAAAAATAATAAGTTAGTGTTACGTAGTGTTGAAAATGTCAAAATTAAGTGATAAACATTGGGGGGAAAAAGCGTCAAAAGTGTTGAAAAATGGGACAAAAAACGTGAGAAAAATTTAATAAAAAGTTGATTAAAAGCATCAACAAAAGTGTTGATTTTCGGGAAGACAACACAAGGGTTAAGGTTTTAAATGCCCAGACTCATCTGACCTAGCCCCAACAATCAGCACCATGGGTTCTTCTAAGCAGTTGTCTAGAAAACTGAAACTGAAAATAGTTGACGCTCACAAAGCAGGAGAAGGCTATCAGAAGATAGCAAAGCGTTTTCAGATGACAATATCCTCTGTTCAAAATGTAATTAAGAAATGGCCGTCATCAGGAACAGTGGAAGTTAAAGCAAGATCTGGAAGACCAAGAAAAATATTAGACAGAACAGCTCGCAGGATTGTGAGAAACGCAAGTCAAAACCCACCCTCCATCCAGAAAGACCTGGCAGGAGTTGTGGTTCACCATTCCACTATAAAGAGATACTTGTACAGATATAGACTTCATAGAAGAGTCATCAGAAGAAAACTTCTTCTAAGTTCTGAGGTTCAAGTAGAACTTTTTGGCCGGAATGAGCAAAGGTACGTTTGAAGAAAAAAGGCCACAGAATTTAATGAAAATAACCTCTGTCCAACTGTTAACCCTTGTGTTGTCTTCTCGTCAACCATGAAAAAAAAAATAGTTTTTTCAACATTATTATCACTTCTTCCCACATTGTGTCACTTTTTGAATGTTGCGGGTGCTTTTTTTGATGCTTTTGGTGTTTTTTTCCAACGTTTTTTTGATACGTTAGGGTTAGGTTACATTTTTTGTGACAAAAAACAAAATTAAATGAAAATGGGTCAATTTGACCCGAGGACAACATGAGGGTTAAGCATGGGGTGGATCAACCATGCTTTGGGGTTGTGTTGCAGCCAGTGGCACAGGGAACATTTCACGAGTAGAAAGAAAAATGGATTCAATAAAATTTCAGCAAATTTTGGACGCTAACTTTATGTCATCTGTGAAAAAGCCGAAGTTGAAGAGAGGATGGCTTCTACAAATGGATAATGATCCTAAACACACTTCAAAATCCACGGTCGATTACACCAAGAGGCGAAAACTGAAGGTTTTGCCATGGCCTTCACAATCTCCTGCCCTCAACATAATTGAAAATTTTTGGATAGCCTTGAAAGAGCAGGGGAGGACAGACACCAAAAAATCTCAAAAAATGGAGTTTTGGGGAAGAAAAAAGGCGAAGATACCCAAAAAGAATTGAAAGATTTGGGGGTTACAAGAAGGTTTCCCCAGCTGTGAATTTGCCAAAGGGGGAAGTACAAGGTATAACTCTGCAAGGTTGCAGCTGCTTCCCCCAAAAGGCAATTAAGCATTTTTAATTTACGTACGAGGGGGTTTTTGATTCATTTTTTAAGTAGACAGAGGTCAGAGGACAAATTAACGCTTTTGTGTTTTTGGCCAATACAGATACCACAGAAAAAGACGAAAGCTACACGTCAGGCGGAAAATTTTTTTCTTACGTTTGTCAGTTGTGAAGCACCTTTAATCTAAAATAGGTGGTATAAAAAAATATGCATTTGTAACTTTTTAAAATAAAAATTTGTGCTAATTGCGCAAGTTAAAAAAAAAAAAAAAAGAATAAAATTGCCACGTTTAAAATACCATTACTATTTATAGAGTGGGTGTGAAAAAAATGAAGGAATTCGGAAAAAAAAAAAACAGTTTTAAAAAAAAAGCAAGCAAGATTTTTTTAAATAGTTGATTTTTAAAAGGGAAACCTTTTCTGGGATGATTTGCTTAAAACAAAGCAAACTGCTCCTTTTTTGAAGTGAAATTTACTCAATCCTCAATTGTTAATTTAATAAACCCCAGACCCACAACCCCTTAACACCCGTCAGCCCCGGGGCACCACCCGTTGTCGGCTGGGACCATTGTACAATAGAGACTCAGGAGAAAATAAATAGTCTAAAAAATGAAGGGCAAATAAAGAGAGTAGGGTTTTTTAAAATATGTAAAGAGGGCATGTCCCCGGGGCTACACAATTCAGACAGGAAAAATAATTTAAATTTATGAAGGGGGAAGGGGAGTTTGAGCTTCCATACAAAGAGGGTTTGGGGCATTTTTTTTTTTTAGAGGCCCCTTTAAATTACAAATCAATATTCTTTTTTTGATTAAAATTCCCGGCGTTGCCTGGTCTTGTCTATTTGGGCCAAGGGGGGTTGACCAAAACTGGATTCAATTCCTTGAGGCAAGAGTGTCAAACTCAATTCCACGAAGGGCCACGCTGGAAAACAAGAACCACATCCAGGGCCAGACACGTTTAGGCTATTCACATGCTAATATTTAATTGTAAAAGTCAAGCATCTTTTATTATATTATTGTATGTATCATACAATCTTTTCACTTACAGCTTGGTCGACACAAAGACCAAAAAAAAGTCAGCAAAAAAAAAAAATAACAGCTCAAAGAAAAAAAATTTTAAAAAACCAAAAAAACAAGCCAAAAAAAAAGTGGCAAAAAAGGTGAGGGAAAAAAAAAAAAAACTGAAACCTTTTTATTGTGCCTAAATGACATGCAGGCCAGATTAAAATCTTCAAGGGGCCGGATTTGGTCCACGGGCCTTGAGTTTGACAAGTGCCTTGAGCAATTTCCCCTCTTTGAGTTAAAATGCGGGGAACCATGGGGGTGCACTGTGCGAAAAAAAAAAAATAAAAGTTTGACAGCAAAATTCCAAAAGCAATTGGGGGGTCTGTTCCCTTCGTAGACTGGGTGTGAAAGAAGGGTTTCGTTTTAAGTTTATCCTTTTGTTCACTGTCCAGCTCAAGGCTGAAGGCCATACGTAGCGTGCAGCGCCACTCCTCCACAGGATTTTCCCCACCCGACCCAAAAATTATCGACAGCAATTTAAAAGCAATTTTCCCCTGGGTTGGTCTGTTCATTATCTGACCCAGTACACAGAATTCACCGAAGCAGGAGCAAAAAAGAGGCCCCAAAGTGAACATACAAGAATGGGTAGCTCCGGGAAACCCCAAAACCTCAACTAGACGCCTGGGTGCAGAGCCCCCTGCAGGTGGATCCCTCTGTAAACAGGAAAACACTTGGTGAAATTACGGACTACAGATTGGACTTTTTTCCCCAAGCACATAAACTACTAGCAAAAATATCTGATTCACTTAAATAGTCCAATTCACTTGTGTCTGTCTCTTCAATAACACACTGTGCAAAAGGCATAGACTGGTGGAAAGCCGGTGTTTGTCATGTGAGAAGTAAGTTGACCTGCACCATGTGAATTAGTCTGTATGATCTCTTTTCATGAAAAAAAAAAAAAATTTCCACATTGGTCCCTATCCAAGTAAAAAAAAAAGATTAAAAAAAAAAACATTTATTCTTTATTTATTTAGGAAAGTTTCACTAAGAGAAATAAGCTTCTAATTGGCGGCTCCACGGGAGCAGTTGGGGTCCAGGGGCCTTGCTCAAGGGCACCTTAGTGGTGGAGTCGGCAAGGCTGCAATTTCACTCTCCCCACCCATATTTATCATGGCGGTCCGGGGATTGAACAGACAACATAACAACACAAGCTTGCTTCTCTAAGCTCGAGGCCACCACTGCCCCCTTTAGACCCCTGCCACCATACTGGCAGGTGAACATTTAATACCATTCACCCTTCCCCATTGAACACACAACAGTCCCTGCCCCTTTTGAGCTCTAACAAATAACTCCTCTTCACGGCCAACGTGCGTCTTTATTTCCACACACAATTGAGTCATGATGGGATTACCCATTGTGTGTACAGCTGCAGTCAAAGGATTAGGAATGACTATGGATGACTACAGATGATGGCAGAGAAAACCCTGTTCTAACCAATTGCACAAAACCAGGCACTGCCTCCACAAATGCCATCTTAGAAAGCCACCACAAGACCTGCAATCATACCTAAAGCAGATCTGCAAACTCCTAGAGTATAGTGAAAAAGAGGATACATAAAACCCAGGAAGTGTGGTCTGGTGGAATTTAGGGATTTGGAAGAAGAACCCACTTTATTAATCCCCAAGGGTAAATTACATTACACACACATGCCCAGGAGCTATGCATGCACTAAGAGAGATGTCAGAGTGAGGGTCATTAAAGACAACCTGAGCAGTTGGGAAATCGGTGCCTTGCTCAAGGGCCCTGGAGGCAAACTGGCACCTTTCCAGATGACGGTCCACACTCCGTACTTGGTCCGTATGGGCAGTTGAACCTACGACCTTCCGGTTTCCAAGCCAAGTCATTCTGCTTTATCTACTAAATTGCAGATAAAAAGGCTTTTAAACCAAATACTACATAACCAAAAAAGGTTTCCGGAGTAATGTGACCTGGAATTGGGGAGAATTATTGCACGGGTAGGCTGACCACTGTAAAGGGGGGGGGGGTTCTCTAAAATATGTTTACCTCATTACTTTATACATTTAACATAAAAATCCAACATTATTATAGCATTAAAGATATGACAGAAAATACGGAAAAGCATGTGTCCACTTTATGTACATAATTGCGTAATGTAACCGAGTTCAGAAACGTTAGCTAATGCTAGCTAGTTTCATGAATATTACACATCCGGAAGGTAGTTTTAACCAGTCAGGCAGGGGCTACTGTGCCGGGTATCAACAGATTGTAAAAGTACAGATGGAAATGTTTATCTGATTCTGTGAAAGATAGGTGCTTTAAAGATACCAGAGAACAAAGGCTGAGAAGAGACAAACATTTCTCAACGTGGCTATAATATGTTCAAGATGGCATCCGCATCTGAGTTTTGTAGCACAACAAAATTTCCTCATCAAAACCTGTCACCCTTCTCCCTTCTGTTGTTCATACCTTTGTGACAACAATCACATATTTGTGACGGCATGTCCCTGTATGCCAGCACTGGAGGCAAGCAATGTCAGAAGTGACTTGTGATGACTGGGTTTGCAAGACACACCATTATTACGACTATCACACCTCAGGCAAGTATGTGCAAGTATGTGTATATATGTATGTGTGTGTGTCTGTGTGGAGTGATAACAGGGTACACCTCATGTTCACTTGCGCCTTGTAAGACAGAGCTGCACATCTCTGGCAGATAGGCCTCATATGAGTGAAGCAGTGCAGCTGGCGTCATGGGAACAATGACTAGCAATGCCGTTATTACACCTCACTACAAACTGGTAATTTTGTGTAATTCTAGTCTGTGTCACAACAGCGACAATGTGCATTTCAAGGCGCGCTGTCATTTTTTTGTAGAGGCTGTGAGCTAGTGGATCCACAGCTGATGAGACACTATGCTTTTGGGCGATGTGCTCGTAAAACACCCCGACCCCTGCGGGCTTGAGTCACACTGAGAGGCAGAGATGTCAGACGTGGTGGGTGATCAGCAGGGACAGTGTCCAGCCGTCCCATGCCAGCACAAAACTGTCATTGGTGTGTGTGTGTGTGTGTGTGTGTGTGTCTACATCCTCTCTGAAGACTTGAGGGAGACACAGTGACTCACAATGTAGATGGGAAGGGGAGTGTGGGAGAGAGAGAAGGATTGAGAGTCACTCATCATCACACGTGTGCCCACATCATCCCCCTCCCTCATTACAGCCCACACCACCCACAGAAACTAAGAGCATGTCCACTCCGAGCTTATTCACACGCTCACGCACACATATGAAAGAAGTAGCTTCTAAATCAGTGTGTCAGAGGAGCTTATCCATAATGGGCAAAGCAGGCTGTAGCATTGAAGCAAGCACTTATTCAGAGTAGCTATCCTGTATAATACAGTGCTCACAATTAGAGTTGACTATCAGAGAAAGTGGTTAAAAGCTTGTGCAAATTATCATGTTTCAGTGTCTGCAAAGCAAGTCCTGCTTTCTCGCACAGATCACAGCATGCAATATTCTACAATTTGGATTTCACAAGTTGAATAGGAAATGCCTATTTTCTGTCAGGTCAGTCAGTTATTTGCCCATGCATGAGGTGTTATGAGCAGACTAATGTAGTATTGATGCCTAAACATTAATAAGCCTTTGTTGCGGAGGTAAAATAGTCAGTTTTTCCAAACATCTAACCTGCCTGCGGTACAGCAGCAGAGTGATGCAATTTATCCTCCACACAGATAGAAAGGCTTTGGCGTGCAATTACAAATTAGTCGAGAAATTAATTTCAACCCAGTGAACTGACACAGAAACGCACTGAACTGCTAATCTGGGAGCAGGAGGGCTAAAAATCCTCTGGAATTTAAAGTTTAATGGATTAATGATGTCAAGGCTCTCAAGTGGATAGGACTGTAGCACAAAGTAACTCTGGAGGAATTAAATTGCTTATGGTGTATGTCAGAAAGCAAGCCTAAGGAGTCTGCTAGTACAGTGGCTGCTCCAATGTGGAGTAACCCACTTCTGTGCAGTTTTAGCTACCCATGATGCATCAGAGCTATTGTCGTTAGTCTTTTATTTCACTTTCCTGGCTTTTCCTTCCCCACAGGGTCTGTGAATTCACCAACTCATACTAGTCAGTGAAAAAGGTTTTTTTTTTTTCAAAGCCAACCCATGGACACAGCATCATGCAAGGGCACATGCAAAATCACTGATCACCCAGTCAGCGTGCAGTGATCAGTCATAGCCAAAGAGTCGAAATCCAAAATAAGTCATAGGCCTATTTCTGATTGGCCCACACACAAAAAGATTAACAGCGTTTTAATGAACTTGGACCCAAAGGCAAAAGACTGAATTAATCATTTTGGCAGGAGGAAGTTTATTAGACAGCCTATTGTATTCTTCTTCAAGCACAGTTCACATGTAAACTTTAGCATAAATGTCTCCTTATGCAAACTGCTATAGAAGACCCAATTCTTGAAAAAACGGTACTTTGTCTTACAGACTGAAGGTCTCTGTGGGAGCCGGTATATGACCAGATAGAATTAGTAATTGATTATAGGAGAAATAGGATGATAACTGAGACAGTTGAAAATGAGCATTGTAATTTCTATTTTTATGAATGAAATAAACTTCTCACATCTCACACACACGCACGCACAAACCTTGTACTGTACTCTTGATGGTGACCAGATTGTCAGATTGTTTTAAGCTAAAAACAGAAAAGATAGGTACATTTTGCAAATGTAACGTTTATACATTACATCTGTCAATAGACAGATATCAATAGAAAGAAGTGAGTACTGTAAGTGTGAATAGACATACATTTGCCCTTCTTGGCACTTTTGTATTATTAAAGCATTGAGTTGGACATATTTTAGCTTTCAGTTTCCTATACGTACTTAGAAGTTGATGTTAACACTTTTGCTTGTGGGAAACTCCAATTTGACATTAATGCACCATTAGGCATTATTAATGGCAGCATTATTAAGCAAATTTGAAAATAAATGGTTGATGAAAAAACTAGGTGTGTAATATAGCCTATGCTTGCATTTATCTGATTTCATGTTATTTAAGTACCATCTTAAATCATTGTTTATGTACTGTTTCTGTGTAAATTTAGGCATACAGCGAGTCAGGCTCTGGATGTCCTCACGATGTGACTCCTCTGGGATATTTCTGGACATTTCTGTTGGTTATGGAGGTTCAGTACATAACATGACAAGGATTTTAAGAAACAGCCCTGTTTATTTCAATTGCCAGTACCCACAACCTAGTTTTTCCTCTAAGGAAAGCCTACTCATGTATTTAGCTTCCAGTTACAATTATAACCCCTTTGAGACACCCATTACAAAAGGAGACTGCAAGAGCATTTTAATAAAAAGCATGGCAAGTCTATAATTAATTTATTATATATATATATATATATATATATATATATATATATATATATATATATATATATATCTTTTGTCTCTTATTTGTATTGGTACCTTTTATCTCTTCACAACTTTTATGATTTTGCTCTTAGGTCATTTGGCTGTGAGCTACTGGATACCTGAATTTCCCCAAGGGGATGATCGATCCATCTATGTCAAATGAAGGCACAGTGGCGGGCTACCCTATTGTAGGCGCAGGAGGTTAGGCCTAAGTTCTGCCCCCCACTCACAGGTTTGGGGTAGTAAATGCCCTTGAGCAGAACCACTGGGCACCTCATCAGGGGACTCTGCAACATCCTAAGGGAAATCAACTGCTGTGGCAATCATATTCAATACAGGCTTGATGTCTTTCCATTTGCATTGCCTCAAAAAAAAAAAAAAGAAAAGGCCTGTTCCAAACGGTCACCTACGCTACCTACCCTCTGTCCCTGATCTGGTTGGTGGTAAAATCAGATCCTGTGTAACATCTTTTGATAAAACCTTACTGGTTTATAGGACTGAAGCCAGGTAAATTAAAGATTCAACATCAGTGTAAAGTAAAAACCACGTACAGAAACCTTAAGCAGAAACATCGCTGTGGCTAGTAAAGCAAAGCTGGTACTCCATCCGTAGTTGTATAGTGTTTGTTGTTCGATCCCTGTTTGAACACAAAATGACATCTTTAGAAAGCAGCTTAAGACCAGTTTTTTAGTCTGATATTCATTTAATCACATTGTTGACTGTATTCCTATGTATTTTATGCTTTTGTGTTTTGCTATGATTTACAGTGATAATCTATTTATTTATTTATTACGCCTGTGAAGCACTTTGTGACTGTCTATGATAAGTGCTATATAAATACTCTTTACTTACAAAATAGTCATGTTGTAGGATCAGTTACAGTAATAAAAGCATATTTGGAAATCATCATCATGCCATCAAAGGACAAATAACTACACACAGTACTGGCTATGAATCACCAGTGATCAAAGTGTTAATACTTATGTTAATAAAACTTTTTTTATGTTGTAGTTGATTGTTCTGCTACCGGGTTTTCCCTTGTAACCTTGTATTTAATGTCACAACTCTACGAATCGCGGGTAATTCCTTTAGTCAAAGTCTGTAGAAATGCTTATGGAAAGTGTGCATAAAAGGGCTTAAAATGTCTGCAAGAGAAGCCTCCCACACTTGCCAATTTGACAGTGCACTTAGCAGAAACGTGCCTTATAGTCAAAGAAAAAAATTGTTGTTTGTTGTTAACTTGTTAAGTTATAAGAGTCTCAGTTTTTATTTTACATTAGCTAAATGAACTTGTTTCTTTGTAAACAATGTAAAAATGCTCTAATTCAAAAACTGGGAGGTTAGACACAGGGGGATACCAATGCCTATCCCCTGTAATTGACCTCCCAGTATCTACTCCAGCACCTACCACGGCCCCTCTTCTCCCCTGACCTCCTGACCCCTCCTCCATATTGCCTCCTCTCCCGGTTTGACCCCTTCACCCCTCCTACAGTCGCCTCACAACTCCAAACCCATCTTCATGCCAACAACCAATTCAAACCCCTCCAATCTGGTTTTTGCCCCCTCCACAGCACTGGAACCACTCCTCAATGACCTCATCACCTCTGCTGACACCGGTTCCCTCACCATCCTTATCCTCCTCAACCTGAGTGCAGTCTTTGATACTGTGAGCTATTACATTCTGCTCACCCGACTCAAAGACCTCGGTATGAAAAGGTACTCCGCTCATACCTCTCCACTTCATCTCTTTCCATAACCACACCTCTGCCAAAGCCACAGTCACTCAAGGCGTTCCCCAAGGCTCCGCACTCGGCCCCCTCCTCTTCATCATCTACATCCTCCCCCTGGGTTAGATACTTGGAATGACTGCATACAGACTCATTGTCAAGTTATAATATGCAGAGTTTAGCCATTTAGTTAATGTTTATGTTAACCTGGATGCAACAACCTCATCAAACTCAACAGCAGTGAAACAGAATTCCTCTTCATAGCCTCCAAATCCACACTCCGCAAAATCAATAACCCCACTCTCACCATCAACGGCACCATTGTCTCCCCACTGCTGAAAGACTCAGTCACGCCTTCATCTCCTCCCGACTGGACTACTGCAACTCACTTGTCCTTGGCATAAGCTCCACCAACATCAACCGACTCTAGCTGTTAACTACTTCCCTTGTAAAGCGACTTTGAGCCTTAGTAAAGGGCTATATAAATTACATTTATTGTTATTAATTCAGTCACAAAAACAATAACATCCCCACTGACTGACAACATTCATTTTTCTTTGATGTTTAAACACAGTGAAATAGAAATGTTAACTCAATATGATTGGACAGTAAAAACCCATTAAGAGCAACTCCATTTTGCTAGTTATGTCAGCTATAGCATACGCTTTACTGATTTAGTTGGAAGAAAATAACCCACCCTGTATTTTTAAAATGACCAAAAAGGACAGACATATCAGCTAAACACAACCTTGCTCGGGGCAACACACATACAGTCGACCTGGTCCTTCTAATTCCTGTTGCGTGCTTTTCTCACCTAGCAAGTGTCTCCCCAGGGTAGGTGACAGAGGTCATGCTGCCGAGAACGTTGGGCCTGATGTGAAAGCAGAAACCCCGGGGACAAACTATGACAACCAACACCAACATCATCATCACAACTTCATCTGTAGGACCTCCATTGTATGTAACCATGGCGACAAACTGAAGGAGCGAGGGCCACTGGCCCTCGAGGTTGGTGCAGTGCAGTGGCATGCAAACTGCCGCGCTACACCGCTATGTAAGGATTTTATTAGAAAGCGTCCCTCACAGCGAACACCAACATATGTTGTAGATGTGTTTCACCTTTCACTCACGACACTCGTTGCTTGCCATGTGTAGAATTAATCATCGAGCAATCGCTGCCATTGAAGTCAATGTTTGATATTCAACCAGCCGCGCCATGGCGCACCCCAGAAGAGTGTGTGAAGCGGTTCTCCGCTACGCGCCAGGTCTATTTTCACGCGAGCCATTTGGACAGCCGGGCAGGAAGTAAAACAGAGACTATCCAATCAATTCACCAAGAGACCCCCCAATATCGTCTCCTCTACACCACCACGGACAACGAGATTACAATTAAAAACATAAAAACCCAGAAAAGAAAAGGAATGGAGTTAAATTACAGGAGTACTTGGAGTGGAATGTAGATTAATAGACTAGTTAATAAAACACGTTTGTTCTGTAAAGTGCTTGTAAAAACAAAATCTGGGAGTCGGGTAGCAAGATGCTCTGCTTCTGGGGCTCCCCCGGTGTGGTACGGCGTGTAGCAGAGGATGGAAAAAAACCGCAGAGCAGCGTGAACGCAGCACAGACGCACGCAATGAAGAATTTGAGTAAGAATGACACTGAAATACATTTATGATCCACACAAGCTTTTGTGTAGTAAGCCACACATTTTCACTGTGTAGTTTTAATATTGGAGTCATGAGTGGAACATAGTGAATACAGACAGTCCACTTATAGAATATCAGAAACCGCACACAGTTTCTCTTTGCTTGTTTTCCTACCATGACACGTCATTGCATGCCTTTTTTTAGGCTTCCCCCCCCCCAGGCACATTACCTAATATTGCAATGTTTGTGCCAAGCACCATAAATCACAATCACAAAAGGCAGCTATATGAGAGACTCATATTAATTTAAATACTAATTAGCACATTACAGAGACACTTGAGTAATGACTTGTATTCCTGGTGAATTAGGTTTGCCTAGCAACTATGATAATAGAGTTGATTCAGTTGCAACAGAGAATAATGATTTGCGCTTCAATAAAATGGCATTTAGTGCAGGGTTCTTTTATAGTGTTTCGTATGGTGTTTCCATTATTATTGATCCAATGACTAAAAATGAATTCTGATATCTGTTTATCTGTATACTCACTTTTCAATCTTTCCTGATCAACTTTGAATCAGCTGCTAGATGGCTTAAAAAAAGTAGCACATCCCGAACCAGTCCACTGAACGCATCAACATCTCAGTGACACAGCAACCAAGTCGACAACCACGGGCCTGTTGCACAAAATCAGGATAAGGGATTAAGCCAGGATATTCAAGTTATCTTGGATGAATTTAGGTTTGACTTGGTTGCACAAAACCAGGTTGAATTAAACCCAGCCAAGTAACCATGGAGATGTATTCTTTGCGGCTAGCCTGGTCCAGAGCAGGCTAACAGCCAGGCTAAGAATAATCCTTGCTTCTCATTTGATAAATCAGCTGCCGCTCTGATCCGAAATAAACATATTTAAGTTATTCCGTTGTGTCTTCTACATCTGTTCTGCTTTATTTTTATTAACGTGCATTATTTGTCACTATAGTTGTCATGAGTTTGATTTAAACCCCTACTATTGTAGTTGTTTAGATGGTTAGAAATGGTTGCACTGGCACCCAGATGCGGAGTGGAAATCGGGAGAGTCAGGACTTTTCCCGTTGGGCCGGTAGAGTCTGCCTGCTTCATAACCTTCTCAATTAGTCTCACACCACTGGACCGATAACGTGGCCTATATACGTACATAGTGTAGTTTACATTCATCACACCGGGAACACCACAATGCTTCTTAATCTTTTTATTTTGGTGCTGTCACTTGTCAGAAGAATAAAAAAAAAAAAAAATATGAACATGAATAGTGTTTTACATATATGCTCGCAGCATGTATTGAAGTCACCTTCTTCTTTGTCTAGTTTTTGTCCCTTTCCAATTGTTCTCTATGAACATTAATTGTAGTTATTTAGAATAAGACATAGCTTATAGAGAGATTTGTGCATATGGTTGTAAAACATGTTCACTGATTGTGAATAAGGGTTTCAAATTAAGCCTATAGTCCTTAGGGTACATTTCCCGAGGAACATTAATTCCCTCTGCTCACTTTTAAGGCAAAGTAGGCTAAATAATAATACAGTTTATTTATATTGTGTTTTGCATGGTATACTCAAAAGACACTTTACAGTGAAACCAGCACATTTATCACATGAAAACAGAAACTAGCATATTTAAAGCAATTAAAAACTGTAACCTACAACTTGTAGTGACTAGTAGGCTAAGTAGATATTTTTACATTCTTACACAGTCAGTCGGTCCGCTACAGTCTGTTGGGCTTTTTCTCTCCGTTTGATAACAGCCGAATTTCCCTTTCTGCATATTATATGCTTCATCTCCTCGTTACTTTCCATTAGAAGCTGCTGCTCATTGGGTGAAACATATGCTGCATGCGTCTTCTCCATTTCTGCATCAGTAAATCTGTGATCGATACCGTGGTCTATTTAAGAAAGCCATGAACGTGCACTTATCCCAGCTATCTACACCTGGCTTGACATAGCTTCACCTGTTTGTCCTGGCTCGGCAAACGGCCAACCGATTAAGCCGCAATGAGCGGATCAAACTAAGTCAAGCTGCGTTTTTTCACAATCTTTATTCTACTTTCGTGCAACAGGCCCCAGATATCAAAGTAACAGAGCCTTACTGGGATCGGTAACTAATTTAATTGCGTAATTTTAACGTAACCTACACTACTTGTTCCTAAAAAAAAAAATAACCACATTTATAGTGTCCAACATCAGGTCAATATAGCCAAATATATCATATGTTGCCAAATTGATCTACTAGCTACATCACTAAACATGTGTTGTCATGAAGGTGCATTTATGTTTCTGTTCTCCGATAACTTTGCTATGATGAAATAGGGACGTTAATTACAGAGACAGAAAAGAAATGTGAAGCTGCATTCAACACACTGTTTTTGCACCAAAATGCATATCTATGCAAAAGGTGTTGGGATTGTTTTTTTTTTTTTTATTATTATTTAGCTGGCTTAATGCGGACATGGTATGAATGGTTGCTAGGAAATGTGTCTTTATTTCATGATAGCTTTGCCATTAGCTACCATTTTTGTGTCCTCTCATGTTAAGTAGCGCATTATCTTATTTTTACCTAGGAGTCAAGGATTAATTCATGAATGACATGAGCTATTGACATTAATATTCAATTCTAGGCACCGGTATGTTGCATACTTAGTGATTGACGTCGACACTGGATGGGTGTTAAATGCTGCAGTCAGGATTTCGTGACTGAGATCATGTGTATGTAAGCCAATGTACAAAAATGACTCCAACAACAACAACAACAACATGAGATATGGTTTGAAAAGTCTGGAAGTCAGAGGCACACACCGAGTAAGGTCACCTTCGGCATCTGGGTTGTGACTCATTCATCAGCAGGGGAAAGGTTAGGCTACACGCTTCTGTGAAAGTGCACGTCATGCATGATCATTCTTTTCTCTAGGCTGAATGGTGCGCATTCTATCCTGTATTTAGTCAACAAGTCACATCTCATCTCTGTGTGTGAGTGTGTCTCAGCTGTGTCCTCACATGAGAACACAGTGTGACCCAGTGAATGTGGACTCAATATTGTATGTTTGTGTCTGCACTTATACCATATGATTATTTCCCCTCGCACAACTCAAGGTTGGGGTGTCAGAGGAGCCATGAGCATGGGGAACACCTCAAGTTTTCTGAGTGTCACATCAGGCAGCAGCAAATCTCAGATGACAGAGAGGCACAGATGAAATGAGTCCATGAAACATTAAGCAGAAGCTTCCCTGGAGGAGACTGTTATTCATCTACATACATCTTCAACCAAAGGCTTATCCAATGTGGCATGTCTGCTACAGCTTTTTGAATGTCTACTTCAGCCCTACACACCACCTTAATCAAAAGTGCATGGGAATGGGACTTCTGCGACAGTGGGCTTACTGAGGGTAAGGCATGGCCGAATTGATTCCAAGTGGCTGCCAACATCTTATCGGCCTTTTGCTAAGCACCCTGCTAAACTGCCCTGTCAGGATGCCATTGTAGCTCAACCATGAAGAAGATTTAACTGCACCCAAATCACAGCTACAAGTGGGTTTATTGTTTTGTCTAACACTGGAAGGAAGTGAAGGGGGTATTGGGTTGTAGGAATTATAATTAGTGGGGTAATTTATAGAAAAAGAAGGAAATGAGAAATAACACTCATGAAGACAGAGGGGAGGGATGGGAGAATCTATGACAGAAGATAGTAAATCCGCATTTAATGCCGCGGTCTCAAATGGTATCCGCAGAACATCAAAGAACCTCCTCTACTCCCCACTCATAGAAAATCTAAGAAAGCAAAGCATTCAGAGGATTATTCTTGCATCGCATATGCTCAAACTGGCGGGATCCTCCATTCCTCACTAACAGACCCCCTCCCACACAGAGAGAGAGAAGTGTGTGGGAGAAAGAAGGAGGCGAGCTAAAGGAGGATAAGAGCATTGGGAATAATATAGGATTTAAAAAAAAGAAAAAAAAAAAAAAAAAAAAAAAAAAAAAGGTAGGAGTCCATAAAGGACATTTGGAGAAAAAGTGAAGTAATGAGGAAACTAGATAGATGTAATAGGAAAGTGAGGGTTAGAGTGTTTGCCATTTAAAAAAGGACAGATGAGGAATCAGGCTCAATGAGAACTGGCTTTTGAAAGCATAATGAATCTAGTGTTAAATCATAAATGTACAGAGACTATAGGAAATAGCAAGACCGAAGACAACAGTATGAACTGGAGTTCCTGGTGAGTTGTGAGATCAATCACATAGGGGCTAATAAACAGACTGGCGAAACGGTCCAGCGGTCGAACTCAAAAGCAAACAAGATGCAAAATGTTGCTTTGCTTTCTGATGGAACACACAGTAGGCCAATAAAAAGGTCCCTTTAGAGAAACAGAAGACATTACATACCTGTTTAAGGGTTAAGTTGTAGTTGTCATTAAATTAAACTGACATGTGTGTAAAATTGGTGAAATGTCCCTTAAATGAGTATTAAGAGTGTTAGAAAAAACATTCTGCCAAGAGTAGGGACTTCATTTTGTAAGAATGAGCTAGCTAACAGGAAGTATAGAGCAGACACCTGTATACAGATACAACTGCACACTGAGAATACTCAGTCCATAACAGACCTCGGATAAAGTGCCCGGGAAAAGAGGATTGCAGCTCTGCATTTACAGATTATCTTTGGAACGATGCAGAGCAAAGAGAAACCTAGGACTTCTGTTAACAAAATGAAGGGGGGGGGGGGGGGGGGAAAGAGCATCAGGCACGCTTAACTGAAAGGCTCCTGCAACCCAACCGGGTCAGATAAATAAAGAGGTTTTAACCTAATTTCTCACATCCACCACTGCTCTGGCCGTGCCTGACCGCAGCGAGCAAGAGACACTGTGTATAAAAGTAATGGAATTAATCCAGTTTTTCGACTTGAAATACACAGCTGGAGCCATATGATAAATGCTTTTAGTTGAGGCTGCACATGAAAAGAGGCTGTCTACAAACACATTTTCAGCCAGTGTCCTGTTTTCCATGAAACACTTCAAATGTGCACTACAAAACAGTGAGCACATTTGGTCTGAATATTTTTTGTTTGAGTCTAACAAGTACATTTTAACAAAAGAACACAAATATGATAAGGACAGCAGTTGCAGTGACTCCATGGTGGCAAAGACAAAAACCAAATGAATATGCATGACAGAGAGCAGTATTAGCCCTTAAACTAATTTACTTCCACCCTGAGTATAATGACTCATCACATGGAAAATGATGGTAATGGTTTGATCAAAAATCATACCATGTAGGTTTATCTAAAGATTACACTGCCTCCTGCTGGATAAAGCAACACTGAGAGGTTATAGTAGTTCAGTTTACCTGCAAATGATTGTATACATTCTATATTTTTACAAAAACTGCTGTGTCATGAATACATAGTCACAATGATGCAAACAGGCTCATTATAAATGTGTGTGTGAGTGTTTTGCCCCAGCTCTATTTCAATAATGTGTACAGCTTTAACTGTACAACATTATAACCTTTTATTTTCAAAATGATCCATTTGTTAAAAAATAAAAATCTGTGAAGTCACTCAGCCAAACACAGGAAAGCATCTGAATGTCAGTGCCATATATATTAAATTAGATTCTGTGACCTGACAAGAAATATCAGCCGTATTGCAGGTCCTGGTCCAGTCCGGTCCCCCCCCCCATTTTGACCCATGTTACTGTTAATCAATTGCTCATCTTCACATACTCAGGGTACCTCTGAGGTGGATGCTTGCTCTATGGTCTGAGCTCAAATCCATCCCAGACCTTATTTTTTAATTTCCCTTTGTTAGCATTTGATAGAATTATGCTTAATTCTTCTGTAGAAAAAGTATATAAGTATATAAGTATAATATATATATATATATATATATATCTAACCCCCCATGTGTAAAGTTCTTGTACAATTCCAAGACTCTCCCTCAAACTACAATAGAATGCCTTTATTGTCATTATACACATGTGCAGTACCTGTGCAATGACAATGAAGCAAACCCTTTACAGTGTCGACACGAAATATAAAAATATAAGAATATAAAAATATAATGCATCAGATCGTAACCAGTCTAGACCTAATCATGCTTCAGATTACTGAACAAAGCAGCAACTTGAGGAGAGAACTTGGCATTTCAAAGCCAATTCATGTCATATTCTGGACGTAAAAGCAGAATTTACTTGTAATTATTTTCTTTTTACAACATTTTCCTGTTGCCTTACAGTTTCCTGCCACGTACCGGAAATTACGACCATGACTTAAACCTTTAAAAACACGGTATACTTCCAAACAAGCCATCTAGCCCTAAGTTACACAAGTTTATAGCGACCAGAATTTGCCCCAAATAACATGCAAAGTAGCTCACTCTACTTAAATGATGGCTGGAGGCACAGAGTCGAGGTTTTTTTCAACTTGCAATGTCTCTTAGCTAGTTACCACACAAAGAATGGTTCAATTTTTTTTTAACATGATGCATAGGCCTACTAGAATATTACACATTGCATAAAAACAATTTCCTTGCGGCCGTATAGCATGGGTATGGCTCGGTTTTTATCACAACCGTCCAGGTAAGCCTTATTGTTTGCATAAACATTTATAAAACATGTAGCTAGCTAGGCTACAGGCAGTTAGCCTAGCTACTGTGTAACCCGCCCGCATGGCGTGTTTTAGGTGGGAAAATAGTGTTACAATAACTAATGTTACTTTGAACAAATTCAAAACCAGAAAATTGCAAACATTTGCATAATGCAAATTCCCCACACAGATTAGTTTAATACAGGTAATACGAGTGGCACATACCTGTTCTTCTCAATTTACGGGTACAGCTCCGTTTGTATGCGCTGTCAGTTTGGGTAACGGTAGCTATGTGTAGCCCCATCTCCCCGTTGTCCTGCTGCTTTACTGTTTGGTAATCCTCTCAGAAAGAGATTTTGAAAGCCTTTTCTTGACCGGGTACCGTCTTTTCCTAATAACACACCGGAAGCAAAAAGGCGTCTTCTCGAACGTTAACTAGTATAATTTCTGGAGATCCACCCTAAATTTGATTGTTTAAACCAGCGGTTTGGTTTATAACAATGTTTTGCGGTTGGTGGATACCTAGCTACTGTTTTATCTCAATTTTACTTAAAAACTAATGTTTTTAAAGTTTTTTTTAGAATATAATCCACACTGTTTAGGGTTACCCCATCTTCTTTACAAGAAATGCTGCGAACTTCTGACAAGCGCAGATCAGATGACAAACAGGCTGATAGCCGATAGTATTGCAAAGTGGCAACCATAGACTCTATATTATTGATATATTTATATTAATGGTCTATGGTGGCAACAGACAATCAATCCCACGTGGCATTAAACGTGTTCTTTTATTGCCATGCATCTGTAGTTTTCCCACACTCTGGGGACTTGACATTCAGCATGGAGCTATCCCCACATAGAGGCCTCCCAATTTATGTAAGCCATTTAAAACAATAATATCCAGCCACCGACCTTGAATTGTAGAATGATTAATCAACCTAGGATGACTTGTCATATTAATTCAGAACTAGCTTATTTTAATTTATAAATTAGTAACCTGCCACTGTACTTTGCTCTGCAAGTAAATATGTCATGACTATTTTTAGTTTTGGAAAACGCAAGAATCCACTAAAACTAAAACTTACTGTTTTTTGCCCTAACAACTAGCTACATGCCTGATCTTGAGTGCAGTTGATGAAAGATTAATCTCTTTTCTTTAATCACATAAAAAAAATGTACTTCTTGTTTGAAGTCCTTTCATGTTGTAACAGGACCATCTTCCTTTTTCTACTCATTCAGGTTCACTGGATCAATATAACAATAGAACATATCATTGAACAGTTTCTTTTGTAGGTCTATTTTCTTCCAATGTAACAATACAAATGCTTTGATATGTCTTCTGTCTTCTCACTCTGGCATCTCTCCATTTAGTGCATGTATAGGTACTGAGCATGTGTGTAATTATTCAGCCTGTGTAATGTGTCAAATAACAACAGAGTGTAAATTGTAATTTCCCCTTGTGGGACTAATAAAGGATACATTATTATTATTGTTATCTGTGCTTAACACCCCACATACATTTTCGGTAATGGTTTGCGTTTTTATTTTGGAGATGAACTGACTACAATTAAAGCTCGTAGTAGCCAAGGAGAAGTGGAGGATTTAAAAAAAAAAAAAAAAAGACCAAAAAAAAAAAAACACAACTCTTCAAAAGAGGAAATTATCTTGCTGCTATGCCATGAACTACTACAAACCAATATTTTTAGTCACTGTTCCACTACCTTTTACTGTGACTATTTTTTGCCACTAATCATTTCAACCCCAACCGGCCCGTCAGACACCGCCTACCAAGAGCCTGGATCTGACCGAGGTTTCTTCCTAAATGGGAGTTTTACCTTGCCACTGTTGCTTGCTCTAGAGGAAACTACTAGAACTGTTGGGTCCTTGTAAATTCTGGAGTGTGGTCTAGACCTACTCTATCTGTAAAGAGTCTTGAGATAACTCGTTATGAATTGATACTAAAAATAAAGATGAATTGAATCTTCACTGGATGCCACAACCTTCTGAACATAGCCACACTAAGAAATACAGAGTTGTGTGGAGCTGATGTCTGTCTTAATTAGCTTTGTAGCAACTCACGTGGCAATGGCTTGATTCTAACGGATGTTCATTAATATAAAAAGGCACGCAGTAAAGCTTGAAAAAAAAAAAACTTCTTTGCTTGTGTTGGTTCTCTTCTTTGATAGCTCCTCGCTTGAACCGGACGTTGTTCTGGCCCTGCTTGCCTACCGTCTGAAAGCTCTTATTCCTGCCCTGAGGAGCCAAAATCAAGGAGAGATCTCAGAGGAGCTATGAGGGAGAGCAGCCTTCCCGGAAGCTGTGCAGCTAAAAGCTGGTGCTATCTCCATCCATGCAGCTGATAAATCCAATGACATGAGGGCATCTCATCCCTCTATAAACACATTTTCCCGTTACCTCTTTCTTCTCGTCTCTCCCATGCGTCCTCAGTGGGACGGACTAAGACGCAAGGAAAGGCAGCAAGTGAATGAACCGTGGATGCGGTTATATAGATTTGTTGTTTACAGGGTCAGTGTGCAGCATGTAGACAATAAAACTTAATTGAATAATTTTGTTAGTGCATAGGGTCAACAGTCACAGTCAATATTTCCAAACAAAAGAGAAAAGCTTTAATGGAAAGCTGGGAAGACATTTCTTTGATTTAAAGTATTACAATGAAAAAAAACGTGACAAGAACATAAGCAGAAAACAAAAGTGAGGGTGAAGGGATTGTCTCATATCAAAGCTTAAAGCTGCTTCTGGCAACAGAAATGAACATCCATCTATCTTGGAAACAATTAGGCAGTCAGTGAGAGGGAGTAGACTTCTGTCAAACAGGACCTGAGAATGCAACGTTCACCCCAAATGTCCCAGAGTTTTGTTTAGTTTTCCTGTTCATGATGTCCTGTATGGTAGAGATGGGCAACGGTTCACTCCTGTCCCTCCGTGGGGCCTGTAGCAAGTCCACCACCGCGCAACTGGGCTTTGGACGCCTGCGTCTTAATGCCCGTTTCTCCGCCCTGGTCTTGGGTGGAGGGAGTCCGTCACAGATTCGGGTGCAACCTGTGGTGATGCCACAGAAGGAGGGGTCATCTGAATGCGAAGATCCCTCCGAGCTGCCTTCTGACGGCGAGTCTCTAAACATAGGTTGAAGTAACCTTTTCTTAAGGGGCGACGGGTTTGCGGTGACGGGTACACCATTACATACAACAGCTCCGTTACACAGTTCTGGAGCAGCATGAAAAGAGGGTTTGAGAGTCTCCACTTTCTCTATGGGTTTCATCTTACGGCGTCTCCTCTGTGCGGGACAAGGTTATGGAGAAAAATAAGTTAACAACTGTACGATACAACCAGTATTTCAGACTGCATTGCAATTAATTAATCTTTACACACCTTTCTGTTAGCTGGACAAAGACTCTGTGTCTCCTCTGAGTGCAGCATTTCTAGGCCTGTGAGCACAAGGTTAATGTTAATTTCTACCAAGATAGGAAATGGTTCAATTCTGAAATGAAGACATAGGAGAAAACCTTTGAAATTATTATTACCATGATAGCACTTATGTAGCAGAACTGTACCTTCAGTAGTGGCGAGTGAGTGTATGAGTGGATAGGATGCACTCCTCTTCAAGCCCGTCTCATCACAGGAAGAGAACTGCCTATTAAAGTAACAATAATGGTTGACGAAAAAGACAGCATAAAGCACCAAGTCACGGTTGTGTCATCACTTAAGATTCCAGCTGTGATGCTCTTGGTGATTAATTGTATCAATAAACTGGCTTAATGAGTAAAAGCGGTTGAAGGCACAGAAACCTTTTGCCTATTAGCCGTTATAGCCCATTTGGAGATGCCACTTAATGCTTATTCACACTTACCCTCTTCACTAGAGCTTTGTCCTTGCCACTACGATTATAAAGATACATCTGAGCTTTACTGGATCTAGATATAAAGATAGTATTTGTACATGGTATACATTTTCAGTTGAAAGTAAAACAGTAAGATTGTCTTGCTACCTTTCAGGACAGCAATAGGTGTAGCTCTTAGATATGGGCGGCTCTGGTTCTGTGGTTGGAGGAGTAGTGGGGACGCGGCAGTGGTTGGCACACAGCAGCAGGCCAAGACACAGACACAACACCAGAGACAGCAGCAGGTAGTTCTGCCTCTCTGACACCTAGGTGAGACAGACAATGGATTTTATAAATAACAAAACAGCGGCATTGTGTGATGCGACAAATGGAGAGACAGAAAAATATAGTGAAGAAAATATTGGAATGTATTTCAGAAGTTTGGATCAGTAAAATGCTAACGCTTTTGGTAGCCTTTAATGATGTTTCTCAAATTATGTGTCAGGACCCATTTGTCATCCTGATGGCTTGGTCCAGAAAAAGACTACATTGACTCAGTTTGCTATCAGGGTGAAAAAAAAATTGTGATTACACATAAAGGCTTTGTGCCTGGAGCATTGTATCTACCTCATTCTGCAGCTGGCTGACTCTGACGGACAGGTTAAGAACCAGCTGAGTCACATCCTCCAGCTGGCCCTGCAACTGCTGAATAGACTCAGTCTGACGCTGGTCCTACGGGAGGAAAAGGACAACAACTGAAGCAACTACACACACACATTCACATCATTGAAATGGTATGTGAAGCATTACATATAGTCATTTGACCCAAATGGCAACTGACACTAATATTGATTAGTGTATTAAACCTAAAGCAGAAAGCTATTGGAAAGATACACTTGAAAGTGAAGCAGCAACTCAAATCTGTGGTGATGTTGTACTCATCCCACCAAGATTATTAATTGCATTTTCAATCAATATAACAAAATGATTTTCAGACAACTCAAAAGGTCAGACAAAAAGCACATGGCAACTGGCTGCACAAACCTATGTGCCCTCTCACTGCTCACCTGCTCTTCTGCTATTCGAGAGGTGTTCTGGAGTTTAATGATGGTTTTGTTGAAAGCCTTCTGCATCTCCTCCATCTGCTTTCGATACCTTGAATCAAAACATGGAAGTCGTAACATCAGCCTCTACTCTTTTTATACACCAACGCCGGCAACCATACAGTACGTTTTGTATTCCTGTAGCATTGGTGCTTGTCTCCGTTTCTCACCTCTGGCTTAGCTGCTCCAGGTAGCGTCCACTGAGTGACATGTTCATCTCCAGGGCCTTGATGCGGTTATTGAGTCTCATGAACACAGACTCCTTCTGGCTGGAGCCATGCACTGGGTTCCCGTTCTGCTCCGTGCCATTGAGGGGCTCTGCATAGATGTCTAAGACAGACGGCGAGGTAAGAGAGGAAGGCCTGCCATCTGACGAAATAATGATGTCTTCTGCGAAATCCTCCGTTTTAGTTTCTGTGATGACCGAGTGACCACCAGAGGGTTCAAGTTCTGTAATGATGTCTGGAGCAGGGCGGGATACTTCACTGTCAGGTACAACTGGTGGGTCCGGGTGACGTTCTAAACGAGGGGAGGTGGTGGGATGGAGAACTTGGGATTCATCTGCCTTATCTGGGGTTTGAACAGGATTATCTATCTCTGGTTTAGAAACCTTAATGTCAGACTTCTCTTCTGTTAGTGCCACTGAGGCATCATCCACTGTGGCACTGACAACGGGTTTTACATAGGCCGAGTTACTCAGAGAGGCTGAAGGCTCAATGTGCTTCTCTTCAATCGGCCCAGTCTGGCTCTTTTCTGGCTTTAGCTCCTTCGCTGGTTCCCCAGGAGACAGCTGTGGAGTCTCCACAATAGGGGAAGGCTTGGCAGAGGATGAGTCAGTGGCAATAGGCGTAGGGAGGTTTGATGTTTGCCTGGGCTCCGGCAGAGTAAGTTCAGACATTGACTCTTTATGAGATTCTACCTTGTTTCCTTGTGGCGTTTCTGATGGGCTCTCTGGCTCCTGTTCAGAAGCTTGTTCTTGTTTACGGGGCTGATGTGTCTCACTGTGGGGCGGCGGAGGATCAGGGCAAGCGGAGGGGTACAGGGGTAGTTGCCAAGTGGGTGTTTGGATGGGAAGAATCATTGGCTTTCTGTTCATGGTTTGGCATTTCCTGTTTTTGGACAGCAGTGCTGAACACTGCTGATGGAGATACTCCTGGAGGGAAGCTGCGCAAGAGCAAGAGGAAGGAAGTGAACAGTAGTTTGGGATTTCTTGTTGTTTCTCATGCGGATCCCTTTTCTCTTTATCTTCCTCTAACTCCTCCTCCTTATCCAAAAGGATGATTGTAGAACTAATATGTTCTTCCTCATCTTTCTCTAAAGGAATGATAATGTCTTCCTCCACTGGGGGGAGCTCTTGTTTGCTTGTATCAGCGGTAGGTGTCTCTGGTACGGAGGTCTTTGAGGACGGGGCTACAGTTGCAGGGATAGCGGGGTCTGGTAAAATCTCTTTCACTTCAGAGTCTGGACTAGAGAGGGAGAAGAACAATATAGAACATATTAATTACAGTAAAGGAATGCATAACAGAACACATTAAAAGCAATTTTACATAGGTTATTAATGTAGACTAAAGATAGATCATAAAGCATTCATGACACTAAGTTATATTTACCACTTTCCCTCCATTCCAACAGTATAAATAACATTTCAAATGGTCAATATTTAATTAAATTTTTTTGTTTAACTCTGACAAACAATGCCAGAGTTAAGGTAAGTTGACGGATTAAATGCACTTTCAGTGATGAAAGATGTAATAAGATTCATGACATGTACTCACACTGAAATAAGGTCTGTAGTGGCAGTTTGAGAGGTGGTTCCAGGTTGGGGTGATGGCTCAGTCATGTTCGCTTCCTGTGATGAAAGGTTGCCTACAAAACGTGAACAAAAAACAACACAGAGTAAACATGCACATATTTATCATTTAAAAAAGTCATGGCCAACATATTGTCAATAACTGAATAAATAATAATAGTGACTGGATCTCCTTCAAAAAGTAAAGGCTGTGGAAAAAACTGGATGTGAGAACTGCTATGCAGAAATGTCAAGCTTATTGTGTTGGTCATACCTTGCAACTCTGGGCCTCCGCCAAGAACATTGACAGCAATATTATTAACCATGTTAAAAATTACATCTGAAGAGAAAATGGAAAAATCAGAGCAACAAGTTAATACAGCAATCAGGGTGTAGGGTCATTGTAGACATCTTTATGCAATAAAAATACATGTTTGGTATACTTACCCTTTGCTGATCCAATCAGATTATTGGATGACTTGACTTCACCAGGTGCATATCCATTTGGATAATCTGTAGGGAGCAGTGCACTTAATAACACATCAATCTCAGAACAAAACCTTAAAAAGACAACGATAAGTGACCGACCACCCCCACACACACCCCCACACACACCCTCACACCCACACCCACACAGTTTAGTGTGACAAATGTATTACATTATCCCCAAACATGATACAAACTGTACCAAATGGGTTAGTGTGTCTTTCGTACTGATAAATGTCCAAATGTATACATATTTCTCAAGTTTTACCCAAGTCATCGTCCTGATCATCTGGCCTTCCTGGGGGATCAGCTATCTCCTCATACTCCTCCACCATGCTTGTGCCAAACACCCTGGCGAAAAAGGACATAAAAATTAATTAAATAACCAAGCTCATGTAACAGTGAAATCTAATCTATCTAGCCACTTAAAAGGGATCCATTGTCAAGTCTTTGACAGCCTGTAGGGGGCAGAGAGCTACACTAAAAGCCCACAACACACAGGCCATATAGAAAAGGAGAGTCCTTTTCTCCAACATTAGAAAGTTCTGATTTTTGCCATCCCTTTTGTGTGCAAATTTCAGCCAGATTTATCTTTACATGCTACAGAAGTGGAAATAATACCTGCTTATTATGCATTCTCTCTCCTTGTTCCCACCAGAGGCTTGATAGCGTGGTATGGGTGAACTGCCCATGACCACATGCCAAATATTACATAATATCCATTGACACTATTAAGAGCTCATGCATGATGCAACAAGCTACCATTTGGAAAACAAACTTTAAGCCAATTGGTTTATTTGATGTTGATTGAATAGAAAAATAAAATCAACCAAAAAGATATACAAAGCACAATGATAAGAATACAACACATCCATAGCAAAATCTACATGTTCCTTGAACATTTTACATATTAAAATCATGTTGAGAGCATGTTAGAAAAGACTTGAATATTGCCTGAATATTACATACCTTATGAGACTGAGGGGACAGAAATGTTCAGAGCCAAAGTGAGAGACCAGCTCTACCTAGATAATAATGCAAAAATTATTCAGATATTATAATGGAAATGGGTGCAGTATTGTACCCTGCACAAATAAACACTCTCAGCAGTGGTTGTGTAATTTAAAAACAGCAAAGCGGTGATTTTTTTTGTTGTAAAATCAATAGAATTGGCTAAAATGAAACTTTGAGGGACTGATTGCCAATGTGAGTACATCTGAAGAACATCTCAGTAAAGGGTAAGTTAGATGATCTGACATGCTATGCTTTATTATGGGAATGGCAACTGGTGGGTTTCATTTTATAATGGGTTATCAAATGTTCATTATGTGTGATATGATTGTATTCAGAGTATTTACAAAAGTTGCAATGGGTTATTAGCAAGCATAGCAAGTTAGATCTGAATCTGTAATCACACCACACAGATAAAGAAAGACACAAAAAAAACTCCATGTTTACTATTAAGCTCACACATTCACAGACCTCTACAAGAAAAGCAGGCTAACCTTTATGTACTTGGTGAACATCTGAAGCATGAGAGACATAAAAAAGAGAAAAGAATTAAAGAGACATGCATTCAAAACAGGACCTGAGAGTGTGTGTTGGTTTTTATTTGAGTCTCTTCATAGGCAAAATGCCCAAACGTCTAAATCTAGAATGTAAAACATTGTCCAAACTGGCCTAGTTACATTTTACATTTCATAAATGTGCTGGTACTCTTATACAGAATAATGTAACATACTGTATGATCACACAGAAACTTTTATGTACAGAGGTCCAAACCTCCTATAATACTCTCATCATTCTACAGTAAAGGGGCCAAAACTTAATTCAGAGAGAAAGTATACGGAAACAGCAGTTAAAATGCTCACCAGCAATAAGAGATAACAGCATTTCCTCTGCAATAGCACAGAATAGAGACAGATGCAATGATTGTGTGACAAGAAAAAGCTCACCTTCACATATTTAGCATAAAGATGCTCATCTAATGGGAAACTCTGAACTGTGCGTTCATCCCGGGCGTGAAAGGTTCCCAGCTTTAGCCACTTGTTTGTTGGATATCTACAGGAGAAGATTCACACAACACAGATAAAAACAGATGTTGACAAAGTTTCCTTTTGGGGACTTGAAATTTGGAAAAATTAGAAGTTGGAAAAAAGGTTATGAATTGCAATATTTAGCTGAACCTTTAAGGTAAACTAAGATATTGCAGGCGCCTTTCTCTCTCGCTTTCTCTCTCCATCTCTCTGGGAAGTACACTAAAAGTGTGGCTGGCCCTCCTACCTCCAAACGGAAACAGTCCTGAGACAAAACATTCCCTTTTCATACAGCTGACTAGATTCCCTGAATCTGCAGATACAATTAATTATACATGTACAATTTTGGTTATTTGAGACTGGACGAATATTTTCATCCCCTGACCTGTGACCTAAGAATGACTGATGTTGTCTAAGCTTTCCCTTTGTCTCATCATAACACAACATGGTGTTTTCGGACATTTCACCACAGCTGCAGTGCATACCTATCACTGATGGAGACAAGAAAGTCTTTGGGAGTAGAAGAGAATAGCTCAAAGTTAGCAATGTCCAGCTGCTTCATTTGGATGGGCTCACAGAGCTCAATGATGAACCTGGGTGAGAATGAAAAACAAAGCTTTAAAAATTGGCTTCAGGTGGAGATGAAAATAAATATTTTAAGGTTGCATCTGTAAATAGAAAGCAGGAGAGGCTTGCATACTACATACCAGATTTTATTACTACAGGGGTTTAGCATGTACAAGTCCATGTTCTCCTTCAATATGGCTGAAGTGCTCTGTATGGAACAAATTCAGAAATCAATATGCACGCATATTTGTCATTTTATCAACATCCAACAGAGTAAGCAGATTCTTCAGTAGTATGTAGTATCACATTACCTTTGCCTCAGGGTTAGCACCAAGGATCTTGGCTCCACACTCCACTGAGGCGTAGTTATTGAAGTTCTTCTGGACCTTCTTCACCGTATGAGGAGCCACATTGTTGGAAGTATGAGTAGACTGAGCTATTTGGAGGCCAAACATAATAAAGGAACATGGGGGAAGTTTTCAAAATCAGTCCTTAAGTTTCACACATGCACCAGAATATGTTACGTTCTGGATCATCAAACTTAAAATTGCAACCTCACTCTTTTCATTCTCGACCTCCATCATCTTCCGCGTCCACTCATCAAACGTGGGAATGTCCTCAGGGTCTTTGCTGCTCACGCTGGAATCTGTGCCTGTGGTAACAGGGGAGCTCGGGTCCTGTCAAAGATAATGAGAAAATGGGAGCTAGGGAACCTCCTTTGGTAGAGAGCAGAAAATAGTTCACATGCTATCCGAATTCCTTACTTGCTCTTTCAGCCCGTGTGACGTGTTGGCCTCCAGATGCTGTGTTCTGTGACCAGTCTGAGAACTCATTGGTGGGTCAATGTGGGTTTTAGTACCTGCAGTGTGAACATTGGAAGTGTTCTCCACAACCATTGGAGGACTGTGGTAACAACAAAAAAAGCATGTTGGTTTGTTTAGTGTCAAAGAACCGTTTGTCTTTTAGTTTAGAACGATAACCAAATTCTACAGTGGTCAGGCTCACAACTAAGAGTGAAAGCCAACTTGACAAATGTTATTTCTATCTTTTTAGCTCACTGAGTAGGGCACAGGATTCACCATACCCACCTATCATTGTCATATTGCTTGGTCTCTTCTTCTTCTTCTTCTTCTTCTTCTTCACAGTCAGCTGGAGGGAGGTCAGAATCAATGACCTCAGGTGCAGCTACGTCTGCTGCATCATCTAAAAAACTGAGATGAAACAATCCACGGTACACCTTTTCAGCATTATAATTTGCAGGGAAACGTCACAGAATAAATAAATATTTTAAAGGAAGTTCTTCTCATCAGTGCTGTAACCTGAAGCAACATACAATTTCTAAAACACCAGAATGACATACAGCAAAGCATTTTTGTGGTGTTTTTCCAGATAACTGACAGATTGAATTAACTGAACAGTAGGGCTGGAACGGTATGGATTTTTTCCTACCGCGTTTAAAAAGCAAGAAATTCCCGCGGTGGCGCAATATACCCTTAGACTGTATATTTATTACAGTCTATGGGTATACCCCAACCCCCTTACGAGAGTAGCGTAAGTTAAAGCGAGAATGGCAGTGAGTGATGTCAGTGCCCATTTCGCGCAAGGAGAGCGAGCAGTAACGGAGAGTAGCGTATGAGTGTCGCTGTGAGGTTACAAAGTTTACGTAAAGTGAGTTAAAAATGAAACAACAATAAAACAACAAGCTACAGCTTCTCAGGAAACGGTGGCTTTATCGATTGTTAATACTGCCGGTAAAGTCAATGGCGTTACCCCCGAAAAAACATTGGCTTAAACCTTATGGTGGTGACCCATAAGTCCATGCAACGCGCTCCACTCCATTCCTATGGGTGACGTCAAGTGGCTTCAACGTGCACGCAAAGCATTCTGGGCAGGCGGTGCTGCATTTGAAAAAATGCTGCGCATCAGAAAGCTGAATGAAGACAGATTCAGCAACTGTATGGCCTATTTCTCGATTAAAATGTTTTCAGAAACACGTTTCAGTGAGCTATTTTTGTAAAATATGACTTTGTAGTCCATCCGAGCCACCATGACAGTGGTGTGAAATTCTGGAGCAGCCAGACCCACGTGACACGTTCGTCCAATCACACAAATGGATTAGCAACAGAAGCGTGGTGTCGCAACGTCATACATCCGCGGTTGATGCTCCACGCTCCTGACTTGCAGCTGACTGGACGAATGTGTCACGTGGGTTTGGCTTACAAGAATTCCTTGACTCCATGTAATACGCAATGTCATCAAACACAATCCATGTTATTATAATCAATGAATCCACGTCAGACAAAACATGCACACGTGCAGGCCCATGTTTTCTTTTTTGCGTTAATGCAGTAACTGTCCCAGCCCTACTGAAAAGCTATAAATAAGCCTGGAGGTAATCATGTCTTGCCTATCTTTAATGTTGTCTTGAAGGTTAAGGATGTTGGAGTTGTCTTCAAGCTTAGCAGCAAAATCAGAGACCGGTTCAGCGGAAGGCAGCAGGGAGGCTGAGTCCTGGTCTTGACTGATGGAGGTTTCAGGATTTTGATTTTCTGAGCTTTGCTCAGTTTCTGGCTCAGGTTGTGAAATTCCTTTGTCTGCCTCCATCTCTTCCTCTACAATAGGCTCCTCCACCTCAAAGGCCTGATGGATACACAAAGAGATACTTGAGCTAAAACGGTTGGCGCATTAGCCAGAGTTGGATTTATCAACCAAACACTTTAAGCTTCAAATGTTCCAGGAACGATCAATAAAAAGGACTGGATGGTATGATGCATAGGATTGCTTATCCAGCTCTAAAGCGGTTGAGCTGGTCTGGAGGAAACCTTTGTAAAACCTCAGCTTAAACATGTCTCTGAAATCATCACTCACATGCATTAAGCAAACGTCACAGAAATTATTTGTACTAATACATTCATTTTTGCAATAGTCACATCTTTGCTGCAACTATACCGTACCTCTAAATACAGTTTTTTGTCCACATCCTGTGTTGTCTGCTCCTTGTCTTCCTGATCATCCTCTATCAACTTCTCATTTTCAGATGGGGACTGGGCAGGTAGGACCCAGCTTTCCTCAACCTAGAGAACACGAACACGAACACACACACGAACACGAACACATACACACACACTTATTTGGATCTAAAAGGCATCACAAGAAAAAAAAGACAAGCTCAAAATACTCATTGACAAGGGGACGGGTCTACATGGCTCACATACTTTTACAGGTCTTTCCATTTATAATACTCAACACATAAGGATAAACAAAGCATCTCCGTCTCCATATATGCATGCTTCCTGTGATGGCTTAGACAGCAAACCTTTGAACGTTTTTTTTGCACTCATTGACAACATGAACAAGTTTGTTCACAGAAGCCAAATCATCCACAAATCTGACTAAGAAACAATTAGTTTTGCTAGTCCATTAATTCAAATACTGTTGTGCAACTACTGATAATCTGATATGAGTCTAGCATGACAGCAGGATTTCTGTGTGGTTAAATGAGCTAAAAATATGTAATGAAGTGCATGGTCACATGAGCTATTTCATACAGCAACTAGTGAAACCTCTGGGCAATGAGGTGGGTGGTTGTACTATGGTAGTATAAAGCTGACGCTACCTGGTGATAATGGATCTTTTCCTCTGACTCTTCCTCCGTACCGACGTCCTGTGAGGACACAGGCCTCTGGGCCTCTTGGTATGTGCAACCGACATAGCAACTAGGGTACCTACGAGACAAACAGTGAAAGACAATCAGTGTCATAATACCATACAAGCCAATTTTTCTAAATATGTGTCACTTGTTAATGTCCTGATATCTACAAAAGAAGTATAAGTACTGTATAGGGATATTCATAAACTCTTGAATTAGGCATACTTAACAGTTGTATTAGTCTGCAGTGAGTCATACTGACACATTGGAAGCTGGAGCCCAATGTCCCAGTGTGACTCACTGATAAAGTCCCTGCGGCCTGTACCCCAACAAAGACAATTTCTCTTATCTGCTGGCCCACAGGGGATGTTGTCAAAGTAAAGAGACACACCTTTAACAACTTGCATATTGCTCAACCCAACTGTAAGGCCATGAAAAACACAATATTTAAAAAATGTTATTCATATTTCAACATGTTCCGTTTTTGTCTGAAATCTGTATCACGTCCACATGTTCAGTGACAAAAAAGCCAAATGAAAGTGAAAATAAAGAATGAATAACATTTACTTTTTTCAACCCCACACTTCTGTTGGCTAACACGGTGTCAGAAACAATTGTCAGGTTCACAGTGACTGTGCTCACTCCGGACAGGAAAACAACACTAATTAGCAGTAGCAAGGCTTTAAATAGTTGCAATGGGTCCCTCCTCCTTTTACAGTCTCAAAGGCCAAACTCCAACACTGACTGCAAACCTGTCAACAATCCAGGTCATTATCTGGATTTTATTCTTGATTCTAGGTCAGGTACTTTACTTGGCCCCTGGGCATGGCTGGCGCAACTCCTTTGTTGATCTGACTCGAGGGGCTAGACTAGCAACAGACATTTTACTAAACAACAGAGTATTTGTTTCCTAATTGAAAGCTCCAAAAGGAGCAGTGTGGTGTTAATGCATAACTTGCTCATTAACAAACTGGTTATAGACTAAGAGTTAAAGAAGTTGACTTAACAAAGAAAAGGGTAGGAAATGCAAGAGGTTTTTAGGTGTAACCTTCATAATGAATCATTTATATTTATTAACTTTGCGGCAAGCCTAAAATGCTGTAGCTTACACACAGTACAGTAATGACTTTTTCAATATTCAAGTTATTTAAGTTCAAGAATAGGCAAGAATTGGATGTAAGTGTTTAGAGATAGCAGACATTGTTCAATACTTAAAACATTGCTTTTACAAAGCAGATTGGATATGAAGTTAAAATAGATAAACATGTCTCCCACAAGTGCAAAGAGCATGTGTATGTGTCAACTCCATCGACTTTATAAGGTCCACTTTCATCAAGATTGTCTTTGAGGCACACCTCTGACTGACCTGTGACTCTCAACTTCTGTCACATCAACATCACTTGACATGATGCATCATTGATTACTCCAATTTGTTACCTGTATAAGAATCTGATAAGATTAGTAGTCTACATAACAAAATGGTGTCACACGTATGATAACTAGGATTTCATGCCCTAAAGGAATTAGAGGTAGAACAAATAATAAACCAGTCAATATTCCCGGCAGTCCCACGTGCCAGACTTTGTATCAGTATGTGACTCAGAGCCAATGACCAAGCTGGAGTGAGAACAGGTTGACGTCACACGGACTGAATGAATGGCACGTTCATGGACATCGGAAAAACATTTTTCCGAGTGAAAACTTAACCATTCACTTCACTTCCTGTAGGGAATCAGAGCTGGGAAACTCGGGCTATATTTTGCTAACAGAGTATCCCAGTTGGTGACGTGTTGTTGACAACTGACGTTGTCAATCGGTGGCTTTGCTTCACTGAAAATATTTCAATGACAATAAAATGTTTATTGTGGACAAATGCCTCTGCCTAAAAATACACAGACATGACATGTTTCAAATTATTCATATTTACGCAGCAGATTGTGGAGAGGCAGTGGATGCGACCTAGAGGAAAAATGCTACTCGAGCCCTGTGACACTAACTAGCACTGGTCACTCCTGTCTGAAAACACAGAAAGGACAAAATGTTGCATTTACTGGTAAACCTAGAGACCGACGTATAACCGACGGCTATCTGTTGAATTTTCCTCACGTTACTCTGTCCTCTGTGACTGCCTACATTTAAAAACTAAGCTGCACGGTGCAGGGAACAACTCTGACTGGCACATGATCAGACAGTGGTTTACGGAGCGGTAGATGGGCTTTGCAAAAAACTATGAAATGATGCATTTAAAAAAGAAAATTTTAAATTGATTAAAATTTGATTAATTGTGCAGCCCTAGTACTTTATCAAACCCTATGAATTTGTGCCCCAGGCTAGGTTAGGAAATTAACTAACAATGCAAAGATCAACAAGCCACTGACACATTGTATGTTAAAATTTGATTCATTCAATAAATTAAATCCAGTCATTTTCATATTTATACCGATATTTGTCCTTGATATATTGATATATTATCCTGAGCCTTTATGGTAAGGTTAATTGGAAATCTCAGCCCAGAGTAATATTTACCCCAAAAAAAGTTTACTTTTCATTTTTAAAGAACTATACAAAAAAACCTTTTTTTTATAACTTTCTCTGTCTCCCACAACTTTGTTGCAACAAAACATACAAAAAATACATTGCAACATTTATCGCAGTTCTTTACAAAAGCTCATCAAGACATTAGGCTTTTTGGGCCGCAACAATCCCAAAAAAAGGCCGCAAAATCCTGGAGGGACTGGTATCTGGTGTGACCACCATTTGTCTCAAGCAGTGCAACACATCTCCTATGCATAATTAATGTGGCCCGTGGAATGTTGATCCACTCCTCTTCAATGGCTGTGTGAAGTTGCTGGATATTGGCAGGACCTGGAACACGCCGCCATATACACCGATCCAGAGCATCCCAAACATGCTCAATGGGTGACATGTCCAATGAGTATGCTGGGATGTTTTTAGCTTCCAGGAATTGTGTACAGATCCTTGCAACATGGGGCTGTGCATTATCATGCTGCAACATGAGGTGATGGTCGTGGATGATTTAAGATCTGGTCACGGTATCTCTGCATTCAAAATGCCATCAATAAACTGTACCCGTGTTTGTTGTCCATAACATACACCTCCCCGTACCATAACCCCACCACCACAATGGGCCACTCAATCCAGAACGTTGACATCATCAAACTGCTCACCCACATGACGCCATACACGCTCTCTACCATCTGCCCTGTACAGTGTAAACCGGGATGTATCCGTGAAGAGAAGACCTCTCCAAAGTGCCAGACGCCATCAAATGTGAGCATTTGCCTACTCAAGTTGGTTACGACAAAGCACTGCAGTCAGGTCAAGACCACGATGAGGACGACAAGAATGCAGGTGAACTTCCCTAAGACGGTTTCTGACAGTTTGTGCAGAAATTCTTTGGTTATGCAAACCGATTGTTGCAGCAGCTGTCCGGGTGGCTGTTCTCACGTGTTCTTGGAGGTGAAGATGCTTGTTGTGGAGGTCCTGGGCTGGTGTGGTTACACGTGGTCTGCGGTTGGATACAGTCAGCATGCCAAATGCACGCTCCTTCAAAACTTGCATCAACTGTGGCAATGTGCTGTGTAATAAAACTGCACATTTTAGAGTGGCCTTTTTTGTGGCCAGCATACCTGTGCAATAATTATGCTGTCCAATGCATTTTGATATGCCACACCTGTGAGGTAGATGGATTATCTTGGCAAAGGAGAAGTGCTCACTAGCAGAGACTTAAAAAGATTTGTGAACATTATTTGAGAGAAATAAGCCTTTTGTGTACATAGAAAAAGTCTTAGCTCTTTGAGTTCAGCTCATGGGAAAAAACAAAAGTGTTGCGTTTATAATTTTGTTCAGTGTATAAGGGCTATATGCCACGATATGATGACTATGGCAAAATCTCTGATGGTGGCCAAATTCATATCAACTCCCACTGACAGTAAATATAAGCCAATCCTTTTTGAGAGCAACAATTAAAAAAAAAAAATATATATATACAGTCTTTGTGTCCCAGTTTGACATTTCAGTTAGCCAGCATGCACAATACCAGGGCCTTAGGGTTGTTAAACCTGAATGTAATACAGCTGTTTATCGTGTTTGTAAGTACACCTGTGCTTTTCCTGCTATGACATGTCTGTGCACTGTGAATAGGTGAATTAACATCTAAAAACTGACATCATTCTGCAGTCTAAACATGTTGGCATGTTACTAAATTTTACTTTGTCAAGAGTATATATACCAGACATTAAAAGGTCAAACATATTATCACCCACAGCTTCATTATAAAATGAGAGACAAAGCGTTGCTTGTAAAAGTAGGGCAGGTCAACACCACTAACATAGATCTTAATACCGTATCATACCCCTCCCTCCCTTCTCTCGCTATCTAACTTATAGTACAGTAGTCAGTGTGTGTTATGTTTTCTAACATAATCCTTGTTTGTTACATCATGGCTACAGGACATAATCATCCTACATAATCTCCCTCTCTGCTGCAGATTTTACTGTCTGTTGCATTGTTTTTTTTAGAGCAGCTCAAGACCCATCTGTTTAGACTTGCTTTGGTTTGTTTTGAGCTTGATGTCTGCATTTCACATTTTTTGTCCTGCTTTTCTGCAGGGGTTCTTTCCGGGGCCCAGGTTTGGTGAGAACTCTGAGTTTGTTGACCCTGAGATGAGAAAAACTCTGGGTTTTATTTCAGCCTGAGAAAGAGGGGTTACTTAACCTCAGAGTCAGTTACTATGGTAACTAACCTAGTTGAAATCAGGTTTTCCTCAATAAACCTCGAGTTTCTCTTAGGGCTGCACAATTAGACGCAATTTCACCGAAATCGCAATATGGACTAGTGCAATATGCAAATCGCAGTTAGGGAAAATATTTGTTAAAAAAGGCAAAATATGTGTCAAAACCATTCTAAAATAAAGTATTGTGGTGCAGCAGTGACGCCTACAAATTGTATCCTACACACTAAAGAAAACATATTTGTTTGGTACAGATTTTTAATACATTTAACAAAACCAATGATCCCAAAATGATAATTTCCACCAATATTGTCAATCATATCGCAATATCAGTCAAAATAAATCACATTCAGATATTTTTCTAGTATCGTGCAGCCCTAGTTTCTCTCAGTCTCCTCTGACACAGCGCACTTTTATTTACATCCAACAGATTATTTGCATCAAATTACATTTTTTGCAAACGGTAGTTTTCTTTACATGGTGATGCGGAGCATTTAGGCTAAAGTAAAGCCACTGTATAGCATAGCGCCGTCAGAGGAATGTGACTCACTCTGAAACATTTTTGTAGTGTTCCTTGGACACAAACCAGTTAGAGCCATAAAAAAGGAGTTCCACAGTATTGCAGGAGAATGACGTACACCCTTTGAAATAAAAGATTATGAATTTGAATTTTGTTAATGATGGTGCAGTAGACTCAGAATGGGATTAGTAGGCCTAAGACTTTTTTGCCCGCAGGATTAGGGCTGCATGATATAAGGAAAGTATCTAATTGCGATTATTTTGACTGATATTGAGATTGCAATATGATTCACGATATTGAAAGGAATGATCATGTTTGTATCATTATTCTCATTTTCATTGACGAATATTAAATCTTAAAAAATTAAAATGATTGTATTGTGATTTTTGCGAGGATCTGTACCAAACCAAGATGTTTTCTGTAGTCTGTAGGATAGGATTTGTAGTCCGGGACGTCTCGGCAGCATCACAGTACTTCATTCAGAATGGTTTGACACATACATTTTGTACTTAACAAATATGCACTCCTCTGCAATGTGGATATTGCACTAGTCAATATTGCGATTTCAATAAAACTGTGATTAATTGTGCAGCCCTGTGCAGGATTCTACCTAAATTAAATACATTATAAGTTCAATACCATTTCTCCAGTAATATTATACTTACGATTAAATATGAAATTAATACACTATATTTGAGCTTACTAATTGACTCTAGCAGCAATTTTCTCCCACGCAAATTCTCTCTCTTTTGCAGCAGCCGCTGTCTTGCTTTTTTATTGAAATACATGTTCAAACTTACTGTATGTGCGTTGTTACCATGGTGATTCGTAGTCTCATGGCTCCATTCCTGCTGCTTTTTATAGTAGTGGTGCACGGTCTTAACTCTGAGTGAACCTACTCTGAGTTGACTGAACCAATTCAAATCAACTGTTCTGGCACCGAAAATTCAGTTTCCCATCTCAGGGTAAATCAACTCAGAGTTTGTTAAACCTTCTTCCTGAAACGGGCAACTACTCTTGTAAGGTGCTACATAAAGAACTTGATCATTATCATCATCATCATCATCATTAGTAGTAGTAGTAGTATTCTTGCTACTACAGTGTTCTGTCAGATTTACATAGACCTAACAACCAGGTTTCAGGAGGATGACGTGAAAGGCCAATAATCCTATCAAGAGCCGATGAACCAAATCTGTACGTCGGCTAGCTCTGTGACAGACAGTATACAGTCGTGGGAATCAGCCATTGTTTTGATGTACGCGGCAGATTCATTTGTGTATATTTCACATTTGTGTGTATTCATGTTGCTGACATGAATGTTTTAGTCAAAAGTAACGTACGTCATACAATTTATGTTTGTCAGTTTGTGCTTAAAGGAGATTCATACATGACACAAATTTGTGGTGGCGGAATAAATGTATGGGGGCAACTACCGAGTGATCTTGTTACACATACTGTATGCATGGAAAATGACATGGAGGGGTGACTGTTAACGTTGTGTGTTGGACGGTTAGCCACTAAGTCAAGTACAAATTGATAATTAGCTAGCTGTGTTAAACATCTAACAGGCTATTACGTTGGGTCAGCAACTTAAGCTAATATAGCTAACTCTTAAACAAGTCAGAAGTTTGCCAGGTGCCACATAACAGCATCATGTTAACGCTAACGCTATAGCTAGCTAATGTAATGCGTCAATAGATTGAAACCTTGTAACGTTTATCAAATAGTTTGTTACTTTTTCTCAGCTAACTGCATGTTAATAATAACGTTAACGTTACTCAGTTCAAATCGACAAATCAACTTACCAACAGTATAACGTTACAGCTACACAGAGCCACACTGACACAACTCGCCATAACAGTGGTGTCATCTTCATCCCTCTCCTGCCGGGACAGACATGCTCGTCGTACTCAGAAATAGCGTTGTATCCTTTTAGCAAAAGGTCTTGACAGTCTCTTGAGCTACAACATACATTCACTCGCGGTTTCCTGTTAACTTAACGCTAGCTGACGTTCGCTGTTTCACAGCTGAAATGTGATGCTAGCTCGCTGTCACCCACGCACAACCTGCTACCGATTGTAAGTACGTGTCAGCGGTCAACTGTCCAATGAAGAGGCAGAGAGGTTATTGCGCAGTTCAAACTGTGTGCCGGGAGCGCTCGTTTCACCAGCTCCGGTTGCCCGAGTGGGTGGTGCTTTTCTTAATAAGGCTTTTAGGCTGAATTTCATTTCTCTATCTTACCCCTTCCCCTTGGTTTAAACTCGAAAAAGAGGTTAACGCCTGCCTTCAAATGTTATCATAATTGTGATAATTAGGACTCGTGATGACAAAATGGTCCCACAATAGATATATGACTGAAACACGTGTCACCGAGATATGGTGTTTAGTGGGTGGTTAACATAGACCAGTGGTTTTTAACCTGGGTTCGATCGAACCCCAGGGGTTCCGTGAGTCAGTCTCAGGGGTTCGGCGGAGGTCAAGACACACACCCGACTCATATGATTCGTAATGACACGCCCCGCTTGGCCATCATCAGAAGGGTTCGGTGAACGCGCATATGAAACTGGTGGGGGTCAGTACCTCCGACAAGGTTAAGAACCACTGACATAGACGAAAAGCCGTATCAACAGCAACAGCTGATGGGAAACATACTGACAAACATTATTTGAATTTTAGATTTTTTTTTTATAAAACACGCGTTTGAATCATAGACTGAATATAACACATTTAAATACGAAAACATTCTGTACTGTACAGCCATGACTAGTAAGAGAGGAGGTTGATGGGTAACTGGGATAATGTTGTAAAGCGACCCGCATTGTGCACATCAAAGCTTGTTTTGCAAAAGTAGTATCATGCAACAACTGTTTCAATAGAAGAAGTGACCTGTGGTAATTCGGCCGTAGGGGTTCACGTTCCACTTTTTTTAAGAACAAAAATTATGCGAGAGTAGGCCTACTTCCGAAGGCTTGTCATAGACTGTTATATTTACAGTCCATGAGACAGATGCATGTTTATTTTTAGGTCACCAGAGGGAGCCATCTACGCAATAGTCAAAAAGGGGATTAAACGACCTTGGTGTTATGGCTTACGGGAGGAAATATCACAAGAGTCACTATATGGCTAGACTACTATGAAAAGGGCACCTCCTACATGCACTTCAGCTACTGTAACCCCAGGGCAGTCCCAATAGGACATTAACATGCTACCTAGTAAATTATTTATTGTAGCTTACCTGTTTTTCCCTCTGATCGAGCTCTCAAACTCCATTGAAATCAAAACACTCGGTGCAAACAATGTGTGCTAAATGACTGAAAAAACTGTACATAGGCTTCTACTGCCATCACATGACTGGTGGCAGTGAAACGTGCTTGGACTCTGCAGTAAATCCCATTAGGGTTTTTTGTCTTCTATAGAATGCATTATACATAGTATTATATACACACACACATTACTACCAAATCCTACCAAATGAAATTACTTACTACAACTTGGTCTTGAAGAAGTAATTTGGTATAAGTTTATTTTCTTACCTATAATTACTCTAGTTTTGCTGTAATATTCATACAATAGGCCGTCACAGAATTTACTGTAAAATTACTATATTTACTTACCGAGAATACATTGTTTCGGTATATATCAATAAGTAAGCAAGCAAGCTGTAGCATACTATTCATAAACAACATATTATTAGGTAAATAGGCTTCTATATACTAAAACCCAGTGTGCTTCAGCAATAAAGAGTCAAAGTGAGACAAAGTGAGACATTATGAGGAAGAAGTTTATTGAGGAGAGATACAGAGACACAGAAAATAACAACTGATGCAATTCCCCAGTTTATCATTTCGGCCTTTTCCTAAACAATGCCATCTCACTACAAATGGAACTATTTTGTTGTTGGTCTTCAGCAGATTTTTTTTTTTTTCAACTTTCCAATTTTCTTCTTACATTTAGCTTTGGCAACACAGAATTGTAATTCATGCCAGTAAGGCAGTCTAAATTAGAGAGAAGAGAGCATTTAGTGAATAGAGACACAGATAACGATTAAAGCGCTAGGATCCGTGATGGTCTTAATAGTCCACAAGTACAGTATCTCCTTATCATTACCTATATACATCAGAACACAGTTTAGGCCCACATACACAATAACAAACTGACAGAGAAGCACTTGAACATTGACAATACCACCTTAAGCTCTGATGGAGATGCTGACTGACTGGCTTTGATGGTAGTGAGAAAAGAGAAAATAAGAGAGGCTTGAAGAGTTGAGAAAGAGCGCTAGTTTGTGATGGGCATGGAGTTGCATGTTTCAAACCTGAGAAAAAGGCTAAATGGAAACATGTAAATGCAGGTTCTTTGTTCGTTCAAGAAGGAACTTGTGTTTTGACACATTTTTTGTCGTTGTCCTTTTCACAGGTCAGCATCTGAATCTGAGCTTAAGGCTGCAAGGGTCACAACTTGACCATCGATACAGCACAGGTAGACACCTATGACGAGGTTAAATGCATTATTGAGGCTGTTTCCATATGGAGAATACTGAAGGTGCTCCTCAGCCTTGCTATGTGTGTATGGCTGCTACTACAACACAGGAACAACTCACAAAAGTCCAACATTAAATCTACCCCCGAGGGTTTGTATGATTCATCATTGATAGCTTTGACATGAAAACAAATACAACTTAAACGGCAACAAACGTGCAGATGGACAGCACATGCACACGTATCCTCCTCACACACTTGTATACATGTACACTGAATTACTTTCCACACACACACAACACACACACACACACACACACACACACACCACACACACCACCACACACCACACACCACACACCACACACACACACACCACACACACACACACACACACACACACACACACACACACTTAGATACAACTTCTGTTCCTAGGAGAACATTCAGCTGATAATAAACACTTGAGGGGCATTAAACAATAAATTAACACAATACTAAATCAAACCCAGCCTACATATAGGCAAATTAGTCCCTCCCTTATGTATACATACACACAAAACACACACACTCTACATCCACACACTCCCATGCAATAAAAGCAGCTTATGTGCCATGCTGCATTTTGGAATGAGTAGGGCAGTATAACTGCTAAGCATATTTTCATGTAGAAGCAGCAAGTGGGGGTAGTGGCTGACTTGATGAGGGGTTTGTGAGAGGGAGGTTCCAGGGACTGATACTGGGTAGTGGATCTGCTAAGCAAACTTGGACCACAGGCGAGCAACAACCGCACATACACATACACCACAAGACAAGTACCATACTGTACATAGATATATGGGCATCGTCACCTGGCAGGAAATTGAGGGTTGAGGGGTCAAAGACTTCAGTCTCTGCACTAAGGAGATACCAGGATGGCAGAGCCATGGCTAATAGAGGAGGGATAGAGTGAATGAGGGAGGAAGATAAGTGTATGAGAAGCCCATTTAGATGTTTATGGTGGAGCTTGTCTTGTAGGAGATGGCGGGGGCCGCCGACTTCAGTAGAGAATGATGCAAGAAATAATGTGTAATGAAAAGTGTAAGAGGAAAGGACAGACAAGATTTTCCAAAAAAGAATGAGAAAGGAACAATGAGAAGAGAATAGTAAATAAAAAGAGACAAAAAAAGAGACAAGATTAGTATTCAGTCTTCACATAAATTAAACAGACGCTATGTTTTAAAACTTAAATGTCTCACACACAGTCAAAATTATTGATGTAAAGATTGTTAAAAACAAAAACGAGTAGTTAAATGAGAATATCAATACCACTTTAAAATTGCAGTAATGGGGGTCTTAGTCATCCCTACCCTCATAAAGACACCTGAAGAGCATTTTGTGCATCTCCCCGACAAAACAAGTTCAAGTGAAGGTTGCATTTACCTGGGGATGCTAGGAGGGGCCCTGTTAGGGCGGCTGGGAGCCTGAGGGCTGTCAGCAATGTTATTGAAGGGCCCCAGGGGTCCTGGGCGGTTTGGTGGTGGCGGAGCCCCTCGGGGAGCCGGGCGCTGGCCTGAAGACATCCTCCTTGGGGCAGTGGGGCTGGATGGAGGAGACCTGAGGAAAAGGATACAGTCCCAAACAATGTTTAGGAAAGAAAGAGCCCAGCTAACAAAAGTTTTATTCAAAAATGTTACAGAATGCGTGTATAGGATTAGTTCAATTCTTGTAACTTTACCTGCGACTACCAGGTCCTCCGACCCAAGAGTTGTCAACAGGCGGAGGCATGGGGACAGTGATGGTGGAGGTGGAGATATCACCGATGATGGCCAGGGCCTCTGTCAGGGCCTGGTGGGTCCGCAGCACCTCATCCCTCCTCTGGGCCTGCTCCTGGGACTCGTCCATCAGGGCATTCTGGTCACCTGCAGAGTACAGCTGGGCCAACAGCTCTGCATTGATGAAGTCTTTCACCTAGCAGCAGAAAGAGGTGGGGCAGGATGATGACTCAAAATTATGAAAATGAAGATAAAAAGTACAGGCTTTCTGATGGTTATCATCTAACACTATTAGCATCATTAATAGCATTGGTACATTTACTTTAATACAGTAACAGCAAAGGAAAGCTGTCTTTACAACACATATAAATGAACATCTGAGTAATCCTTTCTTACATTGTTGATCATGAGATGCATTATGGTCTTGGGCATGAGGTCCCGGATGCACTTGTTGACAATAGCCATGTAGGAGTCCACCAGGTTACGAATGGTTTCCACTTTACGCTCCAGCTGAGGGTCCATGGAGAAGTTCTCTGTGGCGGTGGTGGTCTCACTCTCAACCTAAAGAGGGAGGAAGGAGAAGAGAGACAAATAAAAAAAAAAGGTTAAATGAGAAAAGAGGGGCCTACATTTACATGAGATACTGGGTGCTTTGAATGAATGTGACACACACACAGGATGCTTACAGTTTTTCAGATATAATACACGCATGCACTGTGAAATGTAAATGTTAGAAAACTTTGAAAATGTGTAATGTCCAGCATGGCCCTGCATATCTTTTCAAATTTGGAAGGTTTCAAATATTCTAAAGATTAGTAAAATAGAAGGTAGGAAATGAAATAATAATATTGTAAAAGTGGACAGGTGAATACAGTTAATATTAATACGTTAGGATCAGACATAAAAAGGGGAAACAAAGCTAAGAAAAGAAAGTTACAAATGTAACTACAGTGCTATGAATCCTGGACGACTGCCAGAGGCATTAAAAGATCAATTAAATGGAGAATGAATGTGTTTGCTAACCGCCACGACTTTCTCAGGATAGACCCCGGCACGTAGAAGAGACGATTTCCAGCTGTCCACATCATCCTGAGAGTCGCAGGCCAACTCCAGGGTGCGATTGTCCTTGTACACATTCCTAAAAACCATGCCACAGGAGAATATGCAGTCAACACCAAGTGGAGGACAGCCTTTAATTAAATAAAAATGACAATTTGATCTAACTAATGATTAGGGATTCAGTATTTAGGAACATGGAGACAGGGCTTCCCATTGTTAAAAAAAAAGTGTTCCACAAAAAGATATAAACTCTGACATCTGGAAGTATTGACAGTATTAGCTTATGTGCCTCCTTCCAAGTGGGATATTTTGTTGTTTAACCCTTTCTTGGGTTTCCAGCCAAAAGGGATGAAGAAACTGAAGTACCATAAAATGTTTTCCAGGACGTTCTGCACCAATCACTAAAAGTCCAGCCCTGATACTAAACATTATATACAGTTTTACAGATAGGTTTCAGTCCTGTCAGAGCTTTTCTATTATCCTCAACCTAGTTTGACAACATCAAGGCTTTAAAATGACTCTTTATTATAACCTCCAAGTAATAATTCACTGTAAAATGTCAGGTAAACAACTTCTTTGTGATTCTTGAACACACTACATTTAAATGACAACCTAAACTGAGCTGAAGATCTTTTACAAATAGGTGCAACTTGTCCAGCCTGCAACAATGCATTCAGTACATGCAGACATACATACTGTACTAAACACATAATCCAAAACATATTTCAGCAGCCGCACCAGCACACAGGCCTTGGACTCTCAAACTCCATCTACCGCATGGGATTGCTTTCAAGAGTTTTATTTACAGCTACATGAAAATAAAATAAATGATAATGTTACGATCTCACAGCTGACCTTGATTCTGTATTGAAAATACAGAATATGTGCTTGCTGGACATGAAACTCTTCTCCACATCGCGGACTTTCAGGTTGTCCAGAGGGAGCATGTACTTCTTCTCCTTCTCCTGTGAATGAGGAAAACAGAAGGTATGCATCATGAGCGCATTTTATGACCAATGCAATTTGCTCCGTTTGTTATTTTCATGAATTCTTGTGCAATGAAATTGGTGCAAATTGTGCAAGAATATGTCCATAAGAGTAAGGTGAAATCAGGTTTTTAAAGGGGGGGGGTAAGCGAAAAGAAAGGGGGTGACAGGAGGGAGGAGGAATGGGGGAGAAATGAGAGTGGAAGGTAGGAGGGGGGAGTGGGTGGAGAAGGGGGAAGCAGAAAGAAGGGAGAAGGAGAGCACATGTGGAAGTCATTAGAGTGTGGGTCAAGACACAGTCGTTCTTCACGGTGCGTTGTGGCGCGGAGAGCTGGAAGCTAAAGGCTGAGTAAACTGGTTAAGGCGAGGAAAACACAGGTACACTGGTATGTAACCACCGGAGGTCCAGGGCTCAAACACAATGTTCATCATCTGAGGTAGAAACTCGAGGATGGTTACGACACATTCCAAGAGGCCCTGTGATGTATGCTTCGGTTGGAGAAACTCCTTTATACACTCCATCCTAGCCTCCATCTTTCCTAACTCTCTCTGTCTTTTTTTTTTTATCCCTCCCCCTCTATATTTTCTCAATATTTTTTCTTTCCATTCCAGAGGGGCCCACTTCCTGCTTGATTTTTTTTTTTTTTTGGAGGGAGCGAGAGAGGGAGAGATTAAATGACAGCCTGGCGTTAAAACTCAACATCTGGTAGTGCTTAGCAGCACACAGAACCAGGGAAGGAGGGAGAAGTTAAAGAGACGGCGGGCGAAAGGAGGAGAGTCCAAGAAGAAGAAGAAGAAGAAGAAACACAAAAGTGGATTTGCAAAAGATTTGCAGAAGAAAGGCCAGATCTGTTCTGATGGTGCGGGAAGAGGTGGTAGATGGTCGCAGGTAAGAGTTAAAGAGGATGAGTGGGGAAGAAGAAAGAGAAGACAAGTAAACTCTGCAGACTCGGCTACGTTGTATTCCCCAAGGGGTCACTGCAGCCCTTATATGGTCACACGGGTCCCCTCCCTCTTCCTCTCTCTCCTTCTTTCTTACTCACTCACCCCCCCCCCCCCCCTTCCGTCTCTCTCTTTCCCTCTTTTTGTAATATCCCCTCCCTGAACGTGCAGCCAGTCTGTCCCAGTCGTCTGAACGAATATGCCACGTCAAGGCTGGATACTCTTCATGGCCGGCGTGACCAAAACGGACCGCGAGGGGACCCAGAGCTCAAACGTCTACCAAAAAAAATAAACACGCCAAGAGACGTGCACCAAAAGGCTGGGGAAGGCGGCATACACGGATGAGGCGAATTGCAGTTTTGAGGGGTTTTCGATAGACGGGATCCTTGCTGCCAAAATGGAGAGGGGCGAAGGGAGGGCAGAGATGAGAGAGCCGCCCGCAAGCATCAGGAATGGCAGAAAACAGCACACAAGGCCTGGCTCTTAACTCCGGCTCCGTCCACCCAGTGTTCAGACTACCTGTTCATTATCATACTGGTGTACAGTAGTCTGCACATTGGTTAGACTGGGCATGGACCGTCTTCTGTCAGTCTGTCTTTCTGTGTTGCTCTCTCTGTCTTTCTGTCTCTCTGTTGGTATTTCAAGTCTCCAAGATGTGTTTTTTTTGCATCTGTTCCTTCCTTCTCCCCTTTTGCTTTTTTTTAAATCTATTTTATAATCTGTGATTATGTGATCTAAATTAATCTGTATTTTGTCCTAAGTGCATTCTAACACTCACCACTTCCTTTTCACTTCTTTTTTTTGGAATAAACATACATTACCACTATAACACTAACTGCAGATTTGACAACATGCTGTGAAAATTAAGGGGTAAAAGAATCTTAATTGTGAGCTGGGATGCTAAAAAAAAATTAAAAAAAAGATTTAAAGCCCAAACTCACAAAATGGTCAAGCTCACAAAATTTTATAACATGAATGAGTAAGTGTGCAGGCTGCTGGCCTGGTGCTCTGATGAAGATGTGGTCCACTGAAGGGGTGGAGCGAAGGCGGCTGCAAAGCATCTAACGCAGGCCAAAGGAACGAGGGACAATCAATCAAGTGGAGTTTGAATATACAGTCAGACACCTCCAGTGAAGTTATTTCAGTGGGTGGCCAAAATTGAGTTTTAAGGCTTTGAGGATGCAAACTAGTGCTGTGGTGTCAAATAACTGCAATTGTCTGGTAGGATAAGTGCTCTGCAGATGGTGCATGAAATACATCAGCAACAGCCACAGTGTACATAAATATATGTACACACAGGATGTGTTACATTTGACTGCTCAGTTAAATGAGTGTTAGTCTATTGTAAGCTCTTCTGTTGTTGGTTTGTGGTATGGTAAGTCAAAGAGTGGACTGTGGAATGTTACCCATTATATAGGGACAAAACAGTCACTCAGTGTCATAGAGTGATAGCTGCTTATGAAGTTGAAGGTCAGAAATGGAGATATTGATATTTAATAGAGGGGTTCCTTTCTGCAAAACATTGGAGTCTGATGTTTGGATCAAAAACTTGATCGTGCATTTTGAACGTGATTTTCCTGCTAAGAATGGAAGCAGTTTCAAAGTAACTGCAAACCACACCAAGAGAGGGAGAAGGGTGTGTGTGTGTGTGTGTGTGTGTGTACATGCATGCATATGCAACTATAGAAAGTTCACAGGGTGTAAACAGAAATATACAAGGCAAAGCCAGCGGAGTCTATAATTTCCTACATTACCACACTAACGTAGCGAATGTGATGTCTGAGGGCTGAGTGTGCGTTCATATATTTTGGGTGTCTGAGTGAACATTTGGTTGGGATTGGGACTGTTCCAAATTTGCAGAGAAGAAGCAAATGCCTCCCAGTGGAAAGAGGTGGGGAAGGAAGAAAGACAGAAAAGAAGGGAAACTCAGAGACAAAGGGAAAGATGAATGGAAAGGAGAAGTGAATGACAAAAAACCATGGCCAAACTCTTCACATACGTAAGAGTGACTCTTCGAAAGTTGCTCCCAAACTGTATATTAAGTTGACCTACATTAAAGTGGACCCACATGTAAAAAACCTACTTTAAAATCCAGGCTGAAGCTATCTCTATCAATTTGTCTTTTTGCACAAATACAGACTCCACTCTGTGTATCTCTTGTGGAACTGCACCCCAGCAAGAGACTAAGCAAGGTCTGATAAACAAACAACCATGCAGCAACAACACCAACAACTGGCTGAAGGAGTTGCAGTGTGTCTGCCTATCTACACTTGCTGTGCAGAATATCCTCCAACCTGTACAGCAGGCACAGACAGGCAGGTAGACATCAGCCCGCCGAACAAGCCAGCAGCACGGATGAAATGCTGCATCCTGTTGATGCAGAGTGGTACAAATGGTGAGCTTTTCTCACAAAACAGTATGCTGTTGTTTGTCTTTTTGATGTGCAGTATTATCAATGATAATGAAAATTTGATTAATAAAATTCTGCTTTAAAAAACAAGTCATAACGAGTCATTTATTAACCATCTATGAAGTTAACTGCTGGTTTTATTCTGCACAACATCTGTATATTATCCATCAGTCTTAGTTGATTACATAAAGATCAATTCCACAAAAACTACCTTTCCCATTTTCAGGACTTTTCATACAAGTAATTTATTTTCCACCAGGACACAATCAGGCAAAACATAGAACTGGCACATATTTATATCGGACCCACCTTTAAAGCTGCAGTGGGTTAAATGCAAAGTAAAGCCAGTATTTGAAGTATAGTGAGACCTCTTCCTGCAGCTCTCCCTCTCTTCTCTTTGTCGCGCAGGCAATCCATGCGCAGAAAAGCCTATAGGAACGCTCTTGCTCTTTGAAATGACCTTGAGTTGACCAAAGTCTACCGTCACGGCTCGATTTTCTGACGCCAGAACACAGAGCCAAGAAGAGACTACTTGAATTACACTATGCTGAAAGATTATTATGGAATCTTGGCCCCATGACGCCACCAATAAAGTGTTTAGCACCCCATCCTGATCTTTTGTAAAACTGATTGCAACTTTAAACTGACCTCGTCATCCTTGAACCAGGAGAGGCTCTCGGCAGTCAGCACAAACCAGTACTCTTTGGCTCCCCCCTTCATGATGCTGATGTTGTTGATGGTCAGCCAGCCTTTGCGAATGACCTGATGGGAGAGTGAGGTCAGAAAGTCATTCAAGTAAAACACACACACAAAAAACAAGAAGACGACAGGAGCTCTTCATCCATAATTATTTAGATTTGGAAAAAAAACATACATCTACAATGTAAGACAGGTGAGTAAGAGGTGGAGAAGTAGTGCAAGAGAGTTGCAAAGAAAAACTCACGCACACGGTCTTATTTGTAAAAAATATAAAGTTTTAATAATAGGCAACGGTACTGGCTTGGAGATGGTCCAGTACTAAAACGTTGCCTAGGATTAAAACTTTATAGCTTTTGCAAGTAAGACAGTGTGCAGGAGTTGTTCTTGGCAGCGATTAAAAAAAAACAAATCATGGCGAAAGCTAGCCCAAAAGAATCTGTGCAGGTAATCAATGCATCGATTGCGATGAAATGTGTATGAAGACCCGGTTAGGTGTGTCATTGTGTCTTTGTGACTCACTCTGAGCCCAGCATGTGACTGTGTCTCAGTGCAGTCCCATTCAAGGAACTGTGTGCTTCACAAGCAGAGGCCAGTGTTAGCTTGTTAAGTGACCATTGTGTTAAGTGCTTCAAGCACACAATAAAGCATGTGTGTGTCAGCTGTGTTAGGGGTAATAACACGACAAGCCCCTCACAAACAGGCCTTGGGGCACAGTGACCCAAGGCCAAGTGATTATTAGGTAAGATTACTGTCAGTCTTGCACCGCCTAAGACTCACTAGGGAGGTTACCCAAATTATTACAAAGCCTTTCTGTCATAGGCAAAAATTACAGGGCTGTTTTGTGGCTGGATCCTTAGCAGGATACTAAAAGAAATCTCTTACACTTTTAGCCTTTGAGATGATATTTTGCCAAAACTGCCAAACCAGGGATAATTTAATGTCTAGTTGGCAACCCCCTGTAGTCTGCGGACACTGGTGGGTGGAGGGGGTGTTAGACAGTAAACGGTTAGAGAGAAAACTCTTACAATCAGGCCTGATGCGGGAGGAGAGGAGGCCTGCAACAGGAAGGAATGTGGGGGATTTAGAAACCTCGTGGCACTAAAAAAAAAAGCAACTTTTCTAGTGCAACTTGTTTTAAAGAAAATGGCTCTGCCCAACAGTAGCTTACTCAGCTAATTTGCCATTCTTGAACGGGAAAAATGATTATGCAGCAGCGCTGGAGAGCACCACACAATGGGCAGAAGTGTTACTGCAGGCACAAATGACATTGCAAACCATTACCCACAATGAGCAATACTCACCAACAGACACCCATAAGAGGGCAGCTGAGATTCTCACTAAGGGATGGGGATGAAATGCAAAGTGGCACCTTGATGACACAGGAAGGGTTCAAACAAAGGGAAATGTCTCAACAACAACACCGGTGATGATGGTGGCATAAAGTAATAGAACCCAGTGTAATTTTACTGAGATAAAAATCATAAAACCAAAGAAGCAAACAAACCACTGTACACAACTGATGTAATGTGCCATGCATGACTAAAATATAAAATAATAATAATAATATCTAAGAAAACATAAAAGATAGAATGTATTGTATGTAACATAAAATGTGTACAATGCAAAAGATTGACTAAAAAGAAAGAGTGTCTTGGATCAGATCTCTTTCATTTCAGCTTTGTTCTCTTTTATCCTCCCTGCAGTAGCCATCCTGCTGCTGTGTGGGTGTGCAGTACTCCCTTGACCTTGTGCTCCGCTGTTTAATGTGTGACATTCAAGACATGACAAATGTTCACCTGATTTCCTGCTGAACTCTGGCTCTTATTAGTCTGACTGCTCCTCTGCTGCGCGCTGCGGTGGAGAAACAACAAAGCAGAGGATGGCGGGAGAGACAGGATGACGGGGTGGGAAAGGTGTGTGTAGAGGAGGGAGAAGGAGAAAAAACACAGGACGGGGGTATAAGGAGATCTCCTAAACATTTGTTTTCCTAAATATTTAATCATGGCGGCGCTAACAGATGTAGTCTTTACTTAGCAAAGCCAATGAAGTCTTCGTGGTTAGTGTTGATGTAAGAGAGCTGGATGTCTATCAACAGCAGAACCTGTAAAAACACAAAACATTTACCATGAAGTGAGAAATTCAATAGTTTTTATGGCTGGGTACCGAATTTTGATACTTTTTAGACACTGAACGAATTGCCTCCTTAGTATCAAGTTTAAAAAAATGCCTTGTCATTCAATATTGATGATTTTTAATACCTAAGGAAGCAAATCTCATCAGCGTCAGTGAGCCAATGAGCATGCAGCATGCTTCTACCAAGATCTAATCATTCTGGTGATTGGCTGTCTACACGTCGTAGAGGTATGCAGGAAAAATATTACATTACGCTCATTTATACGGTAAATATGTAGCACTAGCTGTTTCCCTCTGTTTCCAGTCTTTGCGCTAAGCTAAGCTAATTAGCTGCAGGTTGTAGCTTCATATTTACTTTAAATGTATTATATGCCATTCAATATGTGTATTAATATGAAATCTATTTGATCAATTGGTACCTTGTTTGTAATTCCACAACATTACAATGACAGATATAGTTTTAAAAAACTGGCTACTAGCATAATGTGCGCATACATGTCGCAGACCTTCCCTCATAAACAGATGTGTATGGCCATAATTGCAAGCTAATGAGTGTTACCTGGTCTTTGGCCCGACTCTCTCTGTCTCGGATATGACTAGTCACAATTCTCTCAGTTTCCTCGCGCAGCATGGGGAAGCAATCCAGCTGAAAACACATCACACGGCTTATCACTCACTTCAATAATGAGGAATGTAGAATAATGTATACTAAAAACCACACTCAAAAACAAACTGAAAACATGAGAATGCTTTTTTTTCTTCACCCATGCTTTATCAAATAGCCTTCCTTTTTTCCTCCCTGCTTCCCCTCAAACTTCCAAACCCCGATGAACCACACGAGTTACCTTGCTGGAGCACTGGCGCACGGTGTTAATCAGTTCCTGGATGACCATGTCCACACACTTGACGCAGGGCCCCTTCAGCTTTATGACCTGCTTCTTCACGATGGCCTCAAACGCCATGTCTGGGGTGAAAAGTCCCGTCCTGAAACCCACCAAGAGGAAGGGAACAAAGGTTACAATTGTGAAGGAAATTGTTTTCCCTTTATGGTGACATCTGCTTAAGCAAAATTTGTTTTGATCTGTATTTTAGTTCATTATGCAGTCTGTGGTTGCAGTAATAAAGGGGTCTGTGCAAAAAGCATGTATTGATGTCATGGTGGATACTGGACCTGCTATTGTTTGTTGATGAATTCATGCTAATGTGTTGTTGTTTTTTTAAATGTCAAATTTCTCGCATGGGTGGCAATTCTTTTGGTTGTGGTAGCTAACCACTGCTGAACCAATATAGAAACACAGAGAGAGGCTGGGCTGAACATAAGAAAAGAAAGAAAGAAAGACAACATGCTCCTCCCTTGTGTATAAATTCCCATCCAAACCATGTATTTTAACCAAATTCTGTATTTTATTTTCTGTTACATCTTGTTATGATGTTTGCCACATCAACATCATTATATTTGACTGTCTAGGTTGGAAATGAATGTATTTATAGCTTTGTAATACTAACGAGCAGAAAGACAAGTGTAATTGGATCACTAGTTGGTATATTTCAAATATTTGGAAGAATTGGGGTAAGTCTTTGGGGTAAAAATGATGTGGCGGTAGTGCAAAAGCGTTTATAGTTTGCTGTACACATTCTTACCTGATACCGTGGATGTTCTTGATGGCATAACTGATCTCGCGACGCATCTCCTTCTCATCACACTCCATCTGAGGGGAGAGGGGAGAGAGGGAGAGTGGAAACACTGAATACAGAGAACAAAAGTAAAACTGCAAAATATGAGCTACATCTTGACAAGAGAAAGCATGAGAGAGATGGGAGAGAGAAAGAGAGATTGAAGCTGAATTTGTACTGATTTTGAACATGTAATATAGTGAAGCTGTTTAGGGATCATTCAATAGAAAATAGAAGAGAGAAAATATAAGAGATGGGTTGAGTTGGGAGGAAACAGGACAAAGAACAAAGAAAAGGAGAGGAGAAAATAGACTGCAAATAGTGTAATTTAGTTTTATATTCAACCTTAAAGACTGAGCATGAGAAGAAAAAAAGTCTACTGGGGGTGTCATTATTTCAACTTGTTCCCTGTGCATTTTCCTTTGTTTTGCGATTTCTTGTTCAAGAAATGAGCGTCACTATCTTTGGGTAAGACAAAAAAAGGCAGATGAGTCAGTGCCGTAGCTATAATTGAGGACATAGAACTCTATTTTTCAGAGAATTAAAGAGTTTTAGCTACCTGTAGGGCGTTTACATTCCACAGTTAAAAAAAATGAGTGGGATTCCAGTAGAGATTCAATACATTTATCTTTGACTACTTTAAGCCAACAGATCTTCAAATTGAAAAAAAGAAGCCATTCGTACTTGAAACAGGTTTGATAATTGCACCTGAGCCAGACTATTTCACTTGTTTTCTGCAGTGCCATCTTCTTCTATGTACAACATTGTCACCTTAACCAGCTCAAAGGGGAAACGCTCGTGGAAGATGCGGTTGATTTTCGCTCCACCAGACAGCTCAACTGTGTCAACCTGATCCCCTGAGCCCTCAATCCTTTTCTCAAAGTCCACAGAGAACTGCTGCACCATCCTAAAAAAACAACAAATATGATAAATAAAAGACCAGCAATGACTTAGTATGTAAAATACGAGCTGATAAGCAATGGGGGGCCATGGGAGAAAGTAATTATCTCTTCAGAGGTCAGATATTGTGCAGGATACTTCGTTTTTTTGAACTAAATGTAAATGCTCTTGTGAAAAAATGGGGCACTGACTGCAACAGCTGCTTGGTTTTGCGGGACGGGTCATCGGGTCGGTATCCCCGGTATTCCTCGGCCTCCTTGTCCAGAGCTAACAGCTGGGACTGCAGCTTGCTGCGGAAAGCTGGCAGGGTGTCCCGGATGTGGTTGGTCAATTGCTGTGGAGACACCAAGCCAGAAAAATTACACAAACTATAATCACATAGGAGCATCAATGAGTAAATTATGTTCTTGGCATTTTGATTTACCAATCAAGACTGTATATTTCACTGTAACCATACAGTAGATAATGTAACAAAAGCAGATAGCATGTGCGATGCCTGCCTGAGTGAAATCATGAATTATTAGAAGCTGAACTAGAAACAGTGAGTGCATTTTCCACCTACTGACAGTCTTCCATCACCCACACTAATGTGCAGTACAATGGAAGCGGAGGAAAAACAATGTTGCTCTCTTATTAATTATGAAAAGTGCACTGTGGGCACCAGGAGTAAATCTATGATCACCTCGTTGAGCACTCTTTGCAGTCGTGGGGTGCCCATTTTTTCAGCCATGTGCCTGTATGATGCGTGGGACAAGAAGAACTTCCTTTCCGCATCCAGAGCTGCTTTGATATCTTTCCTCCCATCGATGTCCTTCTGACTGCGGTTCACCACTCCAATATAACCTGGGAATGGATAAATGGCACAAATTGAGAAAAATAATAAGAATGATAATCCCAGGAGACAAAGGCAGAGACAGAATGATTGTGATAATCAGAAAAAAAACAAGCACTGGAAGTGAAAGAAGGTGGAACAAGGACAGCGTTATAAGACACTGAGATTACAAGTCAATGTCAATTTTATTTCTATAGCACATTTCAAAACAACAACACTTGACCACAGTGCTGAACAGGGTCGATGTCAAATACATAAATAAAAAGTATAAAAATTACTACAACCAAAGTGAATTACAGGGAGACAAACAACACTTTAAAACATCAGAATCCAGGTTAACGAGGGTTAAAAGCTACAGCAAACAGGTGCTTCTTAAGCAGCAATTTAAATGTTTGTAAGGTCTGTGCAGCTTTAACATGCATGGGGAGGTTGTTCCGTAGGGTGGGGGCGCCCACTGCAAAGGCTCTATCACCCTTAATATTTTAGTTTTGACCTAGGGACATCCAAGAGCAGCTGATTTGTTGACCTCAGCGTTCTGACTGGAGAATGATGGCATAAGAGATCAGCCAGATAAGATGTTGCAAAACCATTTAAGGCCTTAAAAACAAGCAATAAAATCTTAAAATCTATCCTATAACGGACAGGTAGCCAGTGGAGGGGGGCCAAGACTGGCGTTATGTGTTCACTTTTTTTTGTTTTAGTTAAAAGCCGAGCAGCTGCATTTTGGACTAACTGGAGCCGATTTATGTTGTAAACCCATATATAAAGAATTATAATAATCCAGCCGAGCAGTGATATAAGCATGGATGACTTTTTCAAGGTCTTTGGATGGAAGATAGGCCTTTATTTTAGCTAGAATTCTTAACTGGAAAAAAATGGTCTTGACAACTACACTGATTTGTTTACTAAACGTAAATGAGCTGTCAAAAATAACACCAAGATTACAGTAAGAACACAGAGAGTAATTTTGAAAGTGAAACAGTTGATACACAGACAAGAGGAACTGGCGCACAACACACACACGACACACGACACACGACACACGACACACGACACACGACACACGACACACGACACACCACACACACACACAACACACACACACACACACACACACAAACCACACACACACACACACACACACACCACACACACACACACACACCACACACACACCACACACCACACACCACCACCACACACACACACCAACACACACAACACACCACACACAACACACACACACACACACACACACACACACACACACACACACACACAACACACACACACACACACCTCTTCGCAGCGGCAGCAACTTGTTCTCCAGTATGTCTCGAGCATCTGTGCCCTCGTCCATCAAATCCAGTTTTGTGATTACTCCAATAGTCCTCAAACCTAGAAAAGGAGTCAAAAAGAGAATAAAAGGATATAATAGACATCTAGAAATTCTTTTTGGAAGGTTAAAGGCACCATTTTTTGTAATTGATTAAGCATGTGGTTCACTCTCCTCAGTATAAAAGCAACACTTACTGGTACAGGTTTCTTACTGTAAATGTAATCTGTTATAAAAAAAAAAATAGCACTTTCAAGATGTCACACTTACCCAGTTCCTAATGCAGCTTTGTATCATTTCCTTCCTTTCTTTATTAATTCTTTCTCCCCTATTTCATTTTTCTTCTTTACTCATATTTCATTTCGCCACAATATCCTTTGGAGGCATCTTTGGCTGCTAGCATCCCATCTCCCGATTCTTCCACCTCACTCTCCTTGTCCAATATTATTCATCCCTCCCACAAGGTTATGTTTTTTCAAGTCCTCCTCTTCCTTGCCAATTCATCCTCCTCTCTTGTCTGAAGGACAAACTCTTTGGGCAATACATTCAGTTGAGTCCTTTGTTATCCTTGCTCATTTTCCCACTTCCACTGTCTCTTTTTCCTTCACCTCAAATTGTCTGTGTTTCTTTACATTTCTTCATGATTTTCTTTTTCCTCTCTCCTTACTTCTCCTCATTTATATTTTAATGCCCTACTTCTTCTCCACGTTCGCTTTCTCTCAGCCCCTCGCTTCTAATAATATTGTGACACTTGATCGATTCCTGAGGGGAAATTCTGTTTCCACATTCAGAGAGATCAAAAGACAAGGTCAGACACTAACAGAGATTCAACAACTTTTAGGTCAGTCTCACAAACCACAAGGCCACCTTTTACGTGCTTAGTGTACTTCCATTCCACTTTCTACATCTCCCCTTCACTCCTAATATTCTTTCCATGCCATCATGCCCTCGCCTTACCCTGTGGATCGACATCCTTCGCCAGTTTGAGAGCGTCAGAGTTGGCCAGGTCAGTGTTAGCCGGAGTGACGGCCAAGATCAAGCAGCTCTCTTTGGTGATGAACTGCAGGATCATGTCCCTGATCTGCTGCTCGATGTCCACAGGCTGGTCTCCAACCGGCACCTTGGTGATCCCCGGCAGATCGATGAGAGTCAGGTTCAGCACTGCACACACACACACACACACACACACACAGGAATGCATTTTAATAATAACTGGCAATACCTGTGTGACATTTCTGTGGCATTATTGGTCGTCAAAGGTGGACCTTCATTATTTCCTTTATGTTTTAATTAGCTGGGACAGGCATTTATTGGCAACATGTTTAGTAGTTTGAGGTATTTCAAATCTTCCCAGTTTGAATAGTATTTCAATCAATTGTGAGGTCAGAAATGTTGACCACATTCCATATTATCCTCTTCTACTCTTCAATCTAAAGAGGTTGTATGTTAGCGAACATTTTCTGTCAGTTAGTTCTGTTAGGTTGCCGACGCCACAGTTAGCTACACCTGAGAGTTGGTTGGTGTAAATATGTAGTAACAACAAACCTCTACATTTGTCTGATGAAACTTGTTTAAATTTAGTGATGTGTGAATCTCCATTTGGTAGTCACTTAACTGTATCATATGTGGGCTATGTGTTTGTACTTGATAACAGCTGGTGCAACCCCATCTAGAAGCAAAACCGCTGGAAATTCTGTAAGAATCACTAGGGAAGTCACTTTAAATTGCACATACCGTGTGTATACCACATACACAATCTGGTGTGTGAGTGCTTCGTCAATAGAAACAATTCCCCCCTAACTTCAAACCTGAAGTTAATTTAAATAAAAAATGAAGATGAGAATGTTTTTCTTTTAGGCCTTGCTATTAATTGTCAAATAACCAGTACTCTGTATCTACACATTTAAAGATATAATTCCAACGTTCTTGGATGTTCACTGTGCATGCTATCAGTTTTTCAACCAGAAAATATAAACTAATAGTAAACTAATCATCTAAAATTCACTTCATTTAAAGGCTCTGGTTATAAAGGACAGCATCACAGTGCCAACAATTCAAGGACATCACACACAGCATCAATAGCATCTGTATAGCATGTATATAGTATCTGTATACAATCAGTGCAGCATCACTATAGCATCAGAATAGCCTTGCATAGGAATTTGCTATATTCAGACATATTACCATAGAGCCATTAAAGGACCTGTTACACAGTCTCTTTTATCTCCTCAATATTATAGAAATAAATTCATATGCTGTATAATTATTTTGCTTGAAAAACCACATTCTTTGTTTCTAGCCAGTTATTTATAATTTATATATTTATATATAATTTAAATCATGTTATGCCAGTTAATAATTGAAAGAGTGAGAGTATGATGACTCACATCTTGTCACCGTCTACCTTGACGCAAAAGTGTTATTGTGTGCTGTTACTTGACAGTGAAAGGAAGGAGGCTAAGTTATGGCTTCACACCGTGAGGGGAGTAAACCCGCAGGTTGATGGGGACTGGAGATATGCCTTTGTTGGCCCCTGTGACACGGTCCGTCTCTCCCTCAATCTCCTGGCGGACCTCATCGAAGTCTGTAAACTTCTTCCCTTTGCAATGGAGGAATTCAGCCCATTCTGAGGATGAAAAATGAAGAATATATAATGAGGATTAGTGTTGCGTGTGAGCTGCATGTGTTTGAGAGAAAAATTATGCCAGAGTGAGAGGGAAAAAAGCAAGAGAAAAAAAAACAGTACCATTTAAAAAGAAGAGAGGGAGATGCTGCATATTTGTGTGTGTGTGTGTGTGTGTGTGTGTGTGTGTGTGTGGGTGTGTGTGTGTGTGTGTGTGTGTGTGTGTGTGTGTGGTGTGTGTGTGTGTGTGGTGTGTGTGTGTGTGTGTGTGTGCATGTGTGGGGTGTTCAAATGTGTGTGCGCCCACTGCAGTGGCGCTGATAAGCTGCAGAACCAGGGGCCTGCGGGTGACAATACCAGATCCACGGGGCAGAAAGTCCCTGAGAAAAGACAGCGATCAAAACTTATTATCAAACCACAGCCAATGTAAACCATGTATCAAAGAGTGTAGGAATGGAAAATGGTGGCATAAGACTTATCTTCATCTCCAGGCTTTTTCCCTTAAAACTCTTGAAGGGCACATTTGTTATAATTATACCCTACGTAATGGCATGCCAGGTACTGTAGACCCTTCAATGTCACTAATCTGGTACATCAATTCAACATAGTCTGAGGGGAAGCAATTATTGTTGCTTTTTAGCTTCGGCTGCACCTAAAGTGCTCCAACAGTACCAAAAAAAAAAAAAAAAAAAAAAAAATCGGACCTGGTAAGCGACAGGTCAAAATGAAGAGCTGCATCGCTGACAAGGAGCTTTCTTCTTTAAAAACAATGACTACACCATTTCCTAAGGGATTCCACAATAAGTTGTTTTGTGCGTGTGTGAATGTGTGTCCACTACTGTGTGTGTGCATGCACGCATGAGCACGCTACACCTGACAACTATCACAGCCCCCTGCCATGCTAAAGGTCTATTCCAAGAAAACCTTACTAACACATACTGACCCTCAGAGCTCCCTCAATCAGTTAAAGAAAGACGAGCCCACTACTTGTCCATTCAGCGCTGTGCAGAGCCATTTCTGGACAGATGGACCATTACTCAGCATCACGACTCTAAATGAGGGCTGGAACAGGACAAAATCAATGCATCCATCTGGGACAGCACACATGTATGTTAACACTGCACACAGGAACTGTGTGGACACACTAAGACAAGCTTGTGAAAGACAAACTGAATAGTGGTCAAAATTTCAGCAGCATAGGCCGAGACATTCTGACTTTAAGTCCTTACTATGTGTCAAGCTCGGAAAAACACTGGAACCTACATTTTCCATAATGCAACTCAATTGCATCTTTCAGTAGACCTTCCCTGCTCTCATCTTTAAACATTAATACCCAACAGTTTGTAATGCATGTTTTCAGGGAAATATTTGGAGTCTAAAGCCTGACTCAAATAACCCGGATGACATCATCATAAATAACCCTGATCACATCATCAGCACCCTACAGAGCCACAAAAGGTGTAAGACATTATACATTTGGTTTCACAGGCTGAGCAGCACTCTCCATGGCATATAAACGGATTTTTATGTATGCAGTGCACAGCAAAATAAACGCTATAGTAAATCAATTTAGAGAGTTAATTCTTTGAAAATGTTTGATATTAACTAGTCCTCATTATCTCTTTAAAATGCAAGGCTATAAAACAGAACAGTGCTCCTTTAACATCTGCAGCAAACTGCTGTGGATGTTCTACCAGTCTGTGGTCACCAGTGTCCTCTTCTACACTGTGGTGTGCTGGGGGGGCAGCATATCAAAGAAGGACACCCACAGGCTGGATAAACTGATCAGGCGGGCCGTTCTGTGGTCGGCATGAAGCTGGACTCACTGGTGACGGTGGCAGAGAGGAGGACATTGGACAAACTGCTGGACATTACTGACAATGCCAGCCACCCCCTGCACACCGTCATCAGCACCCAGAGGAGCCGGTTCAGTGGAAGGCTGCTCCTTCCCAAGTGCCGGACCAACAGACTCAAGGACTCCTTTGTCCCTCATGCCATCAGACTCTACAACTCCTCACTAGGGGGGAGGAGGAAATAGGGCAGAGAGGACAATACATACATACATACATACATACATACATACATACATACATACATACATACATATACATACATGCACACCTGGACTTAAATTCACACCTGGTCACTTTATAATCATTTTTAACACTGGACTAAACACTGACACTTTAATAATAATTTATGGTCTTTTCTTTGCTTATTTGACAAATGTTCTTATAGTTGTTATAATTTTTATTGGTATTTTGTTGATTTTGTTGTCTTTATACTGTCTTTTTATCTATTTTTTATTTCTTTGTTCTTGCTAAAAACTGCTGCTGGAACTTTCAATTTCCTGCGGGAGTCATCCCAAAGGATCAATAAAGAGAAGTCTAAGTCTAAGCAGTCTAAGTCTATATTACTGAGCAGACAAAAGCACATAATATAGCAGTTGTGAGACAGCGATGCTGTATGCCTCGGTTTCTGATATTTTTCTTCTTTTTTTTTTAACTGAAATGAACACTGGAATTGGTGTTACCAACATAATCCCACTCCTGGTTGGAAAATGATTTTGATCCGTATTTTGAAAAATAAAAAAATGAGTCTGCTCATAATTTTGTTGTTGTGAGTGACTAAAACCCGGGGCGAGATGATGAATATGCATGTGTGTTTTCAGTCTAAGGTTTTCAGCAGTGGGAGCCGACATGTACAGTCGGATGGTGTTTTAAAATGGTCACATGCAGCGATCTGCAATCTGCATATTATAGAGCACAGAACATGACGTCATTTTTATGGGGTCAACGGCATATTAATGCCTGACAAAGGATGCTTGGGAACTGTAAAGAGATGGATATTTCTAGCACTGTGAAGGAGCTTGACTGCAGCTGGTTCTGATTGGGCTGAAATCTCCAAGGTGCTGCAGTAACCCAAATAGCCTACCTCTTTTCCTCCTCTGTCAATAGCCCAAGACAGTGGTGTGTGTAAAATATGTATACTGCACATAACATAATTGAAGGTCCCTGCTTCACACAATAGTGCAACAGCACCGACTTTAAGCTGGGGAGAGATAGTTTGAAAGCTGCACAGAGAGATAGGCCCCATAGGCCTCTTATGTCATCCTCAAGGTTAACTGGAGAAGGGATTATCCTATTTCTGGTGGTCAATTTTACCTGCCTACAAAGTTCTCCAGCACTGAGCTCTTTCCTGCACTCTGGCCACCGACCACTGCGATCTGCGGCAGGTCCAGGTTGCAAGCCTGACCGATGGAGCTGAAGGCATCCTGCAGCTTGTTGACCAGCGGGATCAGCTCCTCCATGCCACGGTTTCCCATGGTGCCTTTAGACGGGTGGAATCGGAATCAGCGAATGGAAATGAAGAGAGAGGAAGGGGGGGGGGGGCTATGACGCTGCTATATTAGTCCAGGATACCGCGGTGCTTGTTGATGTAGTGAAGTCATCTAGCCGCGCATTGCCCCCGAGCCAAGCGAGGGTCGGACTGACTGTGGAAGCGGAGGAAAGAGAGAAAGAGAGGGGGGGGAGGAACAGGGACAGAGAGAGGTGCAGAAAAGAGAGATATGAACAGACAGGGACAGACAATTGCGCAGTTGCTTACCACCATAACCTCTCTCCCTCTCTTTTGCACATAACCAAAGACATACACACATACAAACACAGAGCCAACAGCACGAAGCCTATACTTTCAAGGGCATTTGGTGAGTGGAGCTCTATAGGCTCCATATAGTCTCGTTGAACAAACCCGTGGGCTCGAGGTTCCACCAATCATGCACGAATGTCACTTATTAAGGGCAAAACAAAGCATCGCTCGCTACATGCAGATAACGTTGACAAACGTAAAAAAAATGGTGTCCACTAAAGATATATTACAGCAACAATCCCATATTATTGTGGGCCTACCCCGCCTCAGGATTCCCTCAGTGATATCAGTGTCCGATGGAGCAGGTCGCTGTCCAGTGCTGAAACGACGCGCAGACCAGGCGGAGAAGATGAGTGACAAGACCCTGGACGATTACACAAGCACCACCTGCTATGGCGGTGCATCAGCTTGATCTCTAATTCTTGTGCATTAATTGTGTTCGCCCGTGGGCTTCGTTCCACTCGGCTGCATGTTAGAGCGGTCTCATCCTAAACACAAATTCGCCTTTGACAGATTAATCATTTTTTCCCCCTCTCCTCCGTTCCGCGGTGTAGCCTAATTGCGAAGCTGCGCCTCGCTCTTGCAGCATATCGACGTACGGAGGACCAATGAAAACCGCGAGATTTGAGACGGTCATCGAAACGCGGCGCCCCATTGGCTGGACAGGTACAGTTTAGGCTTACCTGAGCCCGCCCCCTGTTTACATCCGTGCCATTTCTGCCGTTGTGAGTCATGCGGCACGGCTGCGCATCGCTGAAACAGAAGAGGTGGATGCGCTCCTCCAGATCCCTGCAGTAGGAGCAGAAACCAGCTGTCGTAAATGCCACACACTACCATTTCATACATGACATAGACCATGGTAGTCATTTTATGTCGCCTTGCTTTGCGCATGTTAAGAACATTGCGGTGATAAGGTGCATGCTTTATGATTTACACATTATCGGCCTACGTTTGAAAACATAAGCCTTAGGTTTGCTTTAACTGGACAAAAAAAAAAGTGTGATGCCAGATTGTCACTGCAGGCCGAGGCTGGTGGAGGCGGTCATGCGGAAAGGACGCTGCCATTCCGCCTTAGCCTCTCGGAGTACAACCTCGGTGTCGGATAACAAGTGTCTCTCCTCCACTAGGACGTGAACATTATCATTAGATGATCTACGAGAAGGGATCTAATTAGCTCCTCTGCAAAGGGTTTGAAAAGCGGTCTGATATTCATCGAGGACATAACATGGAACGCTCTGTTCGTCCCCCCTTACCCTCACCCTCAGTCTGCCTGTGACCGTCAAATCTAATCGATTTAGTTTGGCCTTTTCATTATGGTCAGGCCTCTTGAGATGGGTCTAGTCTGCACATCATGTTGTAGTGAGCTGGAGTAACACTAGGTGGCAGTAACGACCTTACCACCGCAGATCTGGATTTGGTAAGGGTTAGGTGGGCCCCGTTGATACCTGCTATTACATAAGGAAAAAAATATCTTTTCACCTGATGGGTAATAGGTAGTCTAAATAGGCATGTCAGACGGAAACATACTTTTAAGTTCAATAAACCCTCAAAAAATTGCAGTAGATCTATCATGTAAATTCTGCTAAGTGTCTGGTGGTCTTCATGTGCAGAGTTAAAAATTAAAAAAAAAAAGTAGCCAAATCTGTTAACTGTCTGTCTGGACCAGTCAACTCCTGTGACTTTATATTACAGAGCGAGGATGTGAGAGCAGAGGTATCCGGTAACATCAACATAAATCCCACACCTCTCTCTGAACCATCTATTGCATCTGCTGCCAACGATCCTGTTTCCTGAGGTATCTGGTTTAACAGGAAAGTGGGTCCCCAGGTCGGTATTTAAGGCTGAAACATATAGGTGGGCCTGTTTTTTTAGACCGGGACCGGGCCGTCAATTTAACAGTGACCTGTCCAGTAACAGCAGGGACACCGTTGAGATTGAAATCCTGGCTGATTCAGAACTGGACAGGGTCCCCAGGTCATTCCAGGAATTATACTTATTAGTTGTGTCAGAACTGTTAATGAGATATTTTCAGGGGGCCAACTATTCCAGGGACGTCCCTGCCAGTTGAAGTATCTGAATTTCAAGCAGTTATATTTAATTAAAAAGATTAATCTTTCTCAGAGGATCACTCTTGTGGATATAAGTACAGATATAGCATAGAATTGTAGAATGGCATGCCATTCTATGTTATATATTATACACAATGTCATATATGTATATAGAAGACAATGCACTACATGTAGTACATTATATGCTAATGCTACACATGGTAAAGTAAAATCTATGTGAACCAATTCATCATATTTTATCATCATTTACTATGTAATATTTCTCTCTCTGAAACGAGGGTGAGTATATATAAAGTAGTATGAAACAGAAATACTTAAGAAAAGGGTAAGTAACTCATGAAAGGACTTAAGTACAGTATTGGAGTACACGTGTTTAGGTACTTTCCACCACTATGCACACCACTAAACTACTGTACTGGACTGTACCAGAATAACACATGTATAACAGTTTGTGTTTCATATCTCATTTAATTGGTTTTCATTGGCTTGTAAAATATTATCGCAGTTTTTTTTAACTGATGCATATGTGGACCCAAATGCACAAAGCATTTAGTATGTATCAGTTGTCTCATGTTGCTTTAAAAACATGACATGTTTTTAACCTATGATTGTTGATAGATTGTGAATACAGTCTTTCAGAGTAAAATACTTTTTTTTAGGTTTACATGACTTTGTGCACTGTGCAGTTCAGTGTATTCAACAGTATTACAGATGTACAGTATGCTGTGGGTTTCATCAGCAGGATGGATTAAGGTTAAACATGAACATTGTGCCTGTGGGAGTGTATGTGTGCATGTGTGTTTTGAGACGGATGGTGGAATGCTAATGGAAAACCAAGGATTGGCATCAGGTCAAAGGGAAGCCAGAGAGAGTAGTTATCAACATGTTGGTCTCCCTGCGCCACTCCATCATTGCCCTGAATAATCCATTACCTATGCTTTATTGCAGCCCTGTGTTTGGACAGGATGGTCCAGTTTGCTGCTCACCATGTCCAAGCCCACTAAATGACCTTACAGTGTCCTGTAAGAGCAGTACCAGAACATGAGCTGATGTTGCAAATATGGTCAGTGGTTTGTTTTTTTCAGCAGAGCCCTCACAGACAGTCCCACAAACGCAGCTGCTGAATTTCATAAAATCTTAGATTTAAATCTGTTTATAGAAAAAGGAATTCACTTTACCTTGTTCTTTCTTCCTTTCTCAAATGAGATTACAGGGCCGCTGAGATCAGCTAAGGAGAAATATGTGAGCGCCTGTCATTAAAAGATGAAAACAGACTAGTAGTTGTGCAAGGCTGCAAAGTCTTCATGGCTCAACTGTTTGTGGGGGAGATATTTTAATGATCAGACTCACTTTTTTCTCCATCATCCTCTTTTAAGCTAGTTTGGTGACATAGTTGCTAAATCTTAGCCTGATTTGCATCACAGGGGAAAAGGCCTGTTGTTAAACTGTCATCAGTAGGGGGAAAACAGTGGGTCTACTTATGTAACGCTCACCTTTAAACAGCCCTGTCACATTCTGCACAACACACACACACACACACACACACACACACACACACACACACACACACCACAGATGGAACGACAGTTTGTGTGGTTAGAAAAAGAGGAATTTACTGGAACTATTGAATGTGTGTATTAGAACCACAGGAATCCTATGAACCCATACTTAAAAACATAAAAACAACATGTCTGTAGGGTGATGCAATGACAAACATTACTGGAATTAAAATGACCAGGAGTTCCATGATTTTTACACTGTGTATTTAGATGACGCGTTGTCACAAAAGACTGACACAGACATTAGCTGTGGACAATTTACAAGGCAATACTTACAGGATAAAGACATTTTGATCAGGAGAGACATGTTTGCAGATATGCAACACTGATACACAGCAAAAAAAGTACATTTATTAGGATAACAGCTGAATTGATTAGGAGTGCACTGATCAAAAGTTAGGTCTTCCTGAAAGAATTTACGCTGAACTATATATTTTAGCTTTCTTAGCTGAACATCAATTATGTTTGTCTTATTTGAATCTTAAAAATTTGACTGTAAAAGCTTAGGCTGTTTAACATTTACCGTTGACATCTGATGACTTATTTGCTGCTAATTTGTACCTGTAGTACTGTTACAATGTTTTTCGCCATGCTCGCGGCGTGCTCTAGGGATGGAAATGTTGCTTGGTCCAGACTGAAATGCTTTAACATCTATTGGACGGATTGCAATTATATTTTGTACAGACATTTATAGTCCAGTGTCCAGTACTTTGATTTATGACGAAATACCTGCAAAACCTATGACCTTCCCATCAGCCTCAGTTGTCTTTTTGTTTTGTTCTATTTACTAAATGTTAGCACGATGACACACGTTGTTTGCATGTTGACCTCAGCTTTCATCTCATGACACCTCTGTGCTTATGTACAGCCGAATAGAGCTGCTAGCATGGTTGTAGTCTCTGAGTCTTGTTATACTTTGGATCAGTGCGAAGTATCTTCTTTCTTGAATATCTCTGAGTGGTACGGCTTTATTTTGTCTGCCCAGCCATGGTGGCTAATATCGCTTCTACCACAACGTTTCGCTGCAGACGTATTTTGAAAATATCATGAAATGAGCACTCGAATTTGGAAAAGTGCTACATCCTGGAAAACAGCATCCAGTTGTGGTTTAATGTGGCCCTAGTAGCCAATGAAATTTCAAAAACAATATCAACTTTCTGCCTGTTCTAATTTAATTAAACTTTTCATGCAATCTAAGAACCACATCACTTACCATGAGAAATAGGAATCCTTGGAGAGACCTACTGCAAACACCGAATGGTGAATAAGTTGCATCACTAGGCCCTATTTTCTATGTCTTTTTTTTTTTATAATCCCCGTTTCTTTGTTGAACTACAATTAATTGCTAACATTAGCTAAGATCCTAATGGGAATGACTGTTGATAGATTTATGTTAATTTAAGAAGAAATATGTTTTATGATAATAAAGAGACATGGGCTACTTCATAGCCTGTGCCCTTGTCATAATATATTAACTGGGTCACATAACAGTGATATAACCACAAGATATATTCTGGGATTCATTCACAACTTGAATTTGTTTGTTTGAAGTAATACATAAATAAATGTTTTTTAATTTGAGTGAAAGAACCATTATATTGTTAATTGCAATTATTTCTGAGACAATAGATTAACAGCAAATTTGTTACAGCTGTATGCATCACTACTGTGTTGTCAGTTGCATCTGATCTGCCTGTGTGTGCAACTGTCTATGTTTTCACAAAGGACACTCTGGTGCCATGTCTGTATCAGTAATGAGAACCTCTGGTGTAACACCTGTGTTGAGCTGCTGAAGACCAAACAACACGCACTGTGCTGCTCTGAGGCGGGGGTTTCGTGTGTGTGGGCATGCGATCCACTGTGATTATACCCTCGCAGTCACAGCAGACAACACGTCATTTTTATGCTTTTCTCAGAACACTTCACACTGACCCCCTGCGGGCCACTCAGTGAACAGAACGGAACCATTATTACAAATTTTCCTTCTACGCTACCCAGTTGCTTACTAACAATGAAACACAATGACTGACTTGAGCTGCTGCACTTCAAAACACATGCAAAGACTCTGTTTTCCATTGTGTCTCATAAAGTTCACTTAAGGTGCAAGCTCTGAGGTTCGACTCTGAGCACCGAGGCACATTGTTAAAATGTCACCTATACGTTGAGGTAGGAGGTTGTGTTCAAGGGCTTGTGCTTGTGAAATAAACTCTTAAAATGCTTTGTTGACCGAAGTGTCGTTTCAGATCTCCCCTGGGTATTAGAGTTTCTACACAAATTCTAAATGACTTGCAAATCAACAAGCCAGACTGGCACCCATGTAAACGCATGTTATACAACACCTCACACCTGTAAATGCACGTCTGGCGAGCCAGTGATTGTTCTGTGGGGGTGTTACAAAAATGTGTTATTCATCGGTCAATGGAAACTTATGTTGTCAATGTCTTAAAGACTCAGAGTAAGAGGCCTGGAACATCAGTTAAACAGCTACCAAGCCCACTTTCTTGCTCTCTAAAATCCATTCTGCCCGACTTCCTCCAATTCACTGATCAGATTGTAGTGGCTGCTGTGTAAATAACTCTGGTGGTGAGCATTTTATTTTCCACATGTCACATGATTCAGCAATCACACTGTTTCTCTCATCTGTTTTGTTTTCCTTCGCTGACGCCAGTGTCCCCCTCCTCCCTGTTTCCTGTTGCATAATAAATATAATTCATATTCAAACAAATGCTGCAGTAAAATGTCCCTTCAGAATTAAATTAAATTAAATTAAATTTGTAAATCAAAACTGCCAAGAATTCTGGTATTGTCCTCTGAAAGGGGTTTTGAAATAACTGCAAAAAAGCTGTGATATCAACTATATTATTATATTACTCAATTGATGCTCATCATTTTTATTAATTGACAGCGGAAAATGCATTGTAACAGTGGTTCCCAACCTGGGGGTCAGGGCCTCCAAAGGGGCCCCAAGATTAATCTGCAGGGTTACAATTACTGATGTTATATTTTGTGCCAAGGGCTTCAAACTGTGTGTCGTCAAATACCGGAATGTTTTCCGTGAAGCATACTGTATATCAAGGCTTGTATCCATTTAGACAAATGATGTCGTTGATGACATCCGAAGCCTCGCTGCCCGTCCATACCACGCGAATGGTTTAGGAAGTGGTTCGATTCTACGCGGTTTTATTAGAAATCCATACATTCACTGCCCTCTGCCCGGTTAAAGCACAGCCTCTTTCCAGTTTTAGAATAGTTTTCTAAAATTGCCCCTCCTGCTGTTATTACATCATTACCAAAAGGATTGATTTACACATGTTTGATAGCCGCTTTCCTCTCAAGGAAATCTGTTAATTATACAGTCACGTTAATTACAGTACACCACCAGAAAAGACACACTATATTGATACAGGTGGATTCCGTGGAATTCACTTTTTCTTCATTGTTATTTCTAGGTCTTTACTAGCGCAAAATACAGTCAAAACAACATCTCTGATACAGTTTATCACAGATCACATAGATCATCTGTAATATATCTGTCCTTTTTTTACACTCTTTGACCAACGGGTTGTATTGTGAGCAAATGAAGCCTCGAGAAATGAGCCCTTTTTGCAAATCAATTTGTTGGAAAGCTTCAATTCTTCACAAGGCCTCTCCTCGCCATCACTTGTTACAATCAAGGCTTGAGAGACAAGAAAGAAAAGGAATGTGTCTGTTACAAATATAAAGAACCCCTTTGGAATAGGTTGTTGTTGTGATTCCGCTTTTCTCTTTATACAGGTTGTCTTAGTGTTTATGTTGAAGAAGGAAAAAAACATTGTGGGACACTAGTGACTTTCCACAGGCAGTAAAATGGACTGGTTTACTCGGCAGCAGTGTGATCTTGTGAAACCAAACATGGACGTGCGCTGCAAGCAGCTTTTCAGAGTTAACTTGTTCATTGCTGGTATTACATTTTATCACAGCATGTTGATTAAGAAAAAAAGACAAAAAGAACAGTGGAGACCAGTTCATAAATGTACCCCCTCAGAGACCAGAATAATGTTTTTTGCACACTTACAATGGATACGCTTGTGTAGGACTCTAATGGTGATGATTTTGTTTTTATTGTCCTCTCTGTTCGGCACAGAACCAGACCAGAAGTCCCCGATGTGTCACATGGAGACAGCTGGAACACAGGTGGACCACATGCCTCCTGTAAATAGATAAAAGAAAGTCTGAGGGGGTGGTTTTTTATTATACAAAGGGTTAGTTTTCACTACAATGTGTCCAGTCTAATAAAAATCCATGGCTTTTATGCTAGCCGCTCTAAGGTTGGTAATGTCGGTCGGACAATCAGTCCACCACTTTGGTCCAGACTGAAATATCTCAACAACTACTGGTTGCTATAAAAAATTATTCAGACATTCATGGTCGCCAGAAGATGAAGCCTACTGAGTCTGTGTTGATACATTTCCTGTGGAGACATTTCTGTTTTTTTAGTGAAATGTCTCGAGAACCATCTGATCAATTGCAATGAAATGTGGTATAGATATCTACGGACCCCAGAAAAGGAATCCTAAAAACTTGGACGAGCAACTTGTAGCGCCACCAGCCATTTTAAATTAACCTGAGAAATATTGCAACATCTACTTGATTGGTTGGCACAACACTTTGCCAAGACTTTCATGATTAATTTGTCTAATACTTTGGTTTATGACTAAATACCTAAAAAACATTTCCTCTCAGCCTCTGCTGCACTTTGTTTTTATTGCTAATTATTTGCTGGCTTGCTTATTATTGTTGCTAACATGGTAAACAATGTACCTGCTTAACATCAGCATGTTAGCATTGTCGTTGTGAGCATGTTGCCATGCCATTGTTAGCGTTCATCTCAAAGCACCACTATGTCTGGTGCTAGCCACCGGCACGGCTGTGTCCGAAATCACTCACTCATTCACTCATTTACAACTCCCTATACATTTAATCAATTTTTGCATCTTTAAAATCCGCACATTGCATTATGGGTTTGTTTGCAGTAAGTAGTTTACATGCCAACTTTTTTTCATTCCATTGTGGAACTTTTGAAGGCGCTACATAGTCTACATGTTTACATTCTGAGACTTTGCACCATGCAGTCTATGCTTTGGACACTCAAATAAAATGGCCAACAGTAAACATAGTGGACTCAATGTAGTAAGTATCCCAATATGGGGATGTCAATATGTGGGGTTTATGTGGGTTTGGTAAGAAGTAAGGAAGAGTAATGACACCACGTCTCCATTCCCAGCCAGACTGCCAGCCTATCCTCCTGTTCCAGACATGCAGACCAGCTGTGGAGAAGAGAGATGACTACCAGTGTCCTCTGAAGGAGTTGCCTGCTCTTGAGCCTGGTAGGCGAACAATGGCTTTGGATTACCAGACTTTTACACACAATTGCCCTCAAGCCCAAATTTCACCCTGTACCCAGGTCATAAACTGAATAAACGGTAAATGGTGGTTTAATAACAAAATTATCAGTTACGAGGAAGTAAAAGCTTGGCAGCTGACAGCCAGTAGACACGTAAAGAGATGCTGTCAAGTCAAAACAACCTGCAGAGACACAATGAAATAATTATCTACATGAAAAAACACCACAATGTGTACTTTTCCACTGATACTGAGTGATTTTCACGTTGTTTGTTGCTTTCAGCACAACTCACCCCACTACCACCGAAAAGAAGACACACATACACACACACTGCACACGCCCCTGGCTGTTTCCCTCCCCGCCACACTCCTCCTCTCCTCCCACTCTCTGACAGTTATCAGTATAAATATCCTATTCTCAGCATTGCTGAGATTCAGACACTGAACTGCTACTCAGGTAGCCAAAGTCAGAAAAAAAGTAAGAAAAAAAGAAGAAAAAAAATATATAAATTAAGTGAAGACTTAGAGGAGGGTAAACAGTTGCATCCCTGCAAAATTTCCCTAAACTACAAGATCATTCAGTCTGACCATCCAGAATGTGGCTCCAGGTGTCTCTCCTCTGTCTGTCCTGCTTAAGTCTGCCCAGCCTAAGCCAGGCCCAAGACCAAGCAGTCCTCCACCGATCCAATGACTACGGCGGGCGCTGCCACTACACCTTCACCGTTGCCAGTCCAGAGGAGTCCAGCTGCTCCGGAAGCAGCATGAAACCAGAGATGGATGGAGTCTTGTCCCGACTCACCCTGCTCGAGGCTTTAGTCAGCCAGCTGATAGCAGGAGTGGATGGCACTGCCGGGAGTGCCGGGACTGGGGTGAGGGCTAACGGTGAAGAGGGTTTCTCGGAAGATTACTCCCAGGTAACAAGGGACAGAAAGCAGCTGCAGCAGGACAAGGAGCGTCTGAATAGGCAGGTCCAGGAGCTGCAGAGGAGGCTGGCCGAGCTGAGCCAGGAGGCAGAGAGCCTCAGGCAGAAACCCTGCCAGCAGACACACACCCCAGGGGGGAGTCAGCGTGAAAACAGACCTGCCAGTGGTATGTACCTCAGCAAGTAAAGAGAAAACACACAAATCAGAATGTGAATGTGTTTTGGCATTCAACAAGTTCCTGATCGGAAAACAAAGATATTTGTCTGCTCTTCTGTGTTGATGCGTTTTAGTATTTCTAATGAATGTCTTTGTGGTTGACTTAAAGACTTTGGAAAATCTCCCAGGGCAACAGGTCAGGTTGCAGTTTGCTATCCCAGGTTGAGTAAAGGGATTGGAATTTATAACACATACTCTGCTTTTATGGCTTTGTCACTCATGCATTTCTGTTTATGAGCGTGTGATCATTTGCAGGAGAGCAATGGCAGGGTTATAGGGGGAACCTTCTGTGCTCTCAGGCCAATAAATGAGCCACTTAGACTTTGATGTTGTATGTGGCCTATGGATTAACTGTAGATTACTACTCATATAGACATAGATTGTCATTTTGTTGTCATGTTCTACTTAAAATTCCTCCCGAGCCAGAACAAAAATATTTCTCCTTCACACTGTCTCTCCCAGACCCTGCATATGATTTTGGAAAAGGTGCATACCAGGAGATGAAGGCTGAGGTTAAGGAGGTTGCAGCATCCCGCCTCATTCCTGAAGGAAATCACAACCTCCCAGGTAAATTTTGGGTTTTACTGATGCCAATGTTGGTGCAAATGAATGGCATCGGAATCATTGTATATACCATGATGTTTACCTCTCTTTTTTTCAACAGGCTGTGAAGAGCTGCAGTCAGTGGGAGATCCTGTATTGCACAGGAAGGCTGACAGTATTACAGGGAAGTATGGAGTGTGGCTGCAGGATCCCGAGCCTCAGGGCCCTCTTTACACAAACCAAACTGTGTGGCGTATCGACACAGTTGGTAAAGATGTCCGTCAGCTCTTTGCATATGAAGACATGGATCAATTATCCCAAGGCTTCCCTATGAAGGTCCTGGTCCTGCCAGAGCCTATGGAGAGCACAGGGGCGACCATGTACCGTGGCTCCCTTTACTACCAGCGCAAACGCAGTCGCACCCTGATCCGTTATGACCTGACGTCTGAGAGCCTGGCTTCACGCCTGGAGCTGCCTCACGCTGGCTTCCACGGACAACACCCTTACTCCTGGGGCGGCTACACTGACATCGACCTGGCGGCAGACGAACAGGGCCTGTGGGCTATCTACAGCACAAGCAAGGCAAAGGGTGCAATTGTGATTTCCCAGCTGGACCCTGAGAGCCTGGAAGTGAAGAGGAGCTGGGAGACCAACATCAGGAAGAACACAGTGGCCAATGCTTTCATGATGTGTGGACGCTTGTACACGGTAGCCAGCTACACTGCATCCAACACCACCATTAACTACATGTTTGACACGGCAACTGGAATGGGGCGGGCTGTTGCTGTGCCCTTCAAGAACAAGTACCGTTACAACAGCATGGTGGACTACAACCACGCTCAGAAGAAGCTGTACGCTTGGGACAACTTCCACATGGTCACCTATGACATAAGACTGGGCCGGGCGAGCCAAGGCAGCATCTAAAGAAGACACAGACAAAGAGAAAGGGCTGACGCAAGAGCAAGTGAATGCAATGAAACATATAATCATTTTCATTTTTTCTGAGGTTATTGCAAGTTTATAAGTTTTTGCATTATTAAAATATATTTTTTAATACTATTTTATAACTGGTCACCCATGACATAAGACTGGGCAGCGCGAGCCAAGGCAGCATCTAAAGAAGACACAGACAAAGAAAAACGGCTGACGCAATAGCAAGTGAATGAGATAAAACATATGATAATTTGCATTGTACTGGGGTTATTGCAAGTCTATATATCTTTTCGCATTACTAAAACCTATTTTTAACACTATTTTATAACTATTGTAAATAGGATCTAATATGGCAACAGAAATATAATCATAACGTAGATTAATGTATTTATGACAGTGCCCTTTATGACCTTCTCAGTGGTCATTACAAATAGTAATCATGGTTTAAAGTTGTGAAATAGTTTTGTTATTTGTTTAAAAATGTGAATGTTTTTTAAGTTCTCAATAAAAATGTTGAGAACTTATGTTTCCAATTCAAATAAAATTACAGCTGCAAGCGGCGTTGGATTAGCCCTCGCACCTCCTTGCACGTTGGGGTTGCTGGCAGACGACGCTCCTTCCGACCGTGCAGACACTGCAAATCGCCACCAATGAAAGGGTACTCTCTGTTGAGTTCAATGAAACCTCACACAAGACGTCGAACAGTTCATTAGCTGTGAAAGGAAGCGTGCCTAAAACATAGGGGGCGGGCCAAACCATGACCAATGAAAACAGAACTCTCTGCTGAGTTCATTGATACCTCACAAAAGACAGTACCTTAAATGGGTCACCAGTTGCGAAAGGGGGCGTGATTTAGGTATAGGGGGCGGGCCAAACCATGATCAATGACAAAGGCCTCTCTGCTGAGTCCAATGACACCTTACACAAGACTCTACCTTAAAAGCTTCAAATGGTATGGCCTGAGTAAGTGGGCAGGGTTAACATATAGACAAGTAGACCACACATTGTACATTTTGTGTAAATTGGATGATGTTTGTCATATAAGGCTGATATCCTATTTGTCAGCAGGCTATGACCAATAGTCAATTTTGGCCTGTAGATGTCCTCAGGCCTCAACTCTTGTTGATTGTGGGAAATTTCAAACAGATATGATAATGTACACTTTAGTTCCAGCCACTTTCTTGTTCATCGCTAAACACTCAAAATGGCCACCATGCCACGCCCACACCGTTTGACGAAAGGTTTTGCTTTTAAAAATTTTCATCTTTAAGGTGTTGAGATGGCACACACCAAATTTGAGGTCCATCGGATTTAATCTGTAGGAGAAGTTTGATAAAGTATAGCACCTTGACTTTTAGGTATACTTCCCGAAACCCGTAAAATACGTCAATTTTCACCAGATTTGATGCAACTTCCAATTTTGGTGAGTTTTTGAGTATGTTAAGCCCCTCGAAAAGGTTTGTCGGAAGAAAGAAGGAAGAATTCCTCCAGTTTCAATAGGGCCTTCGCCGCCGTCGGGGCCCTAAAAATATTCACTCTTATTCAATCTGTGTGTGAGTTTGTGGCCTACACTCCACTGATAAGAGTGAAAAAGGGATATAATGGTGACTAAATACTACAGAGGTATTTAGAGAGAGTGTCACTGACTTTTCAGTTTGCACCAAAGACTGTAGGTAAAAAATTCACTGAAACTTTAGACATTTGTGTGGAGGCACTAACCTTACCTACCTCCATTCATCCACAGGTGGTGATATTAAACCAAACATGTGCTCCTCTATCATTTCTCCAGAAGGTCATGAAATCCAGTACACATGGAGCAGGCCCCTAGCTAAAACTTGCTTTAAAAATGCAAGTTTTCTTCTTTCTTTCTTTTAAGAGCAAATTTCCACAGGTTGTTCTTTACGCACAAAGGATGTGTACAGTACCTGTGGTACTGTAGAAAAAGGGTCGAGTGAGCTCATCAATGAGCCATGTAAGCTAGCATATGCTAATTCAAGTTTTGCCGATATTTTGTTGCTGTTGTTGTTGTTAAATGTTAGTTGCTGTATTGACATTGCTGGGTCTCCTAAAGCTATTGTTAGCTAATAAATAAATAAATAAATATAAATACAAAACAAAACTTTAGCCAGTATTGTTGGTGGGAGATTTTTCTTCAGCATGTGTGAAAGTTCACTCACTGTTACCTACTGAAAGATAGTTGCTAAGTTAAGGTTAGGTGCTATTTCACATTACTCTTGGATTTTGGATTTGAGCTTGTGTTTCTTACTGCACACACGCTCATGCACACACCTCACCTGCATCGTGGCTGACAGATGGATACGATTTGGGTCTGTGAGCAATATTGCGCCTCTGTAAAACAAAAAAAACACGAGTCCAGTGTTTGTGTTCTCACCCCACATCCCAGTGATCTTAAAGAGGGGAGTCTGGGACCCATAGGGGGTCCTCAGAGTCACTGCAGAGGGGCCTACAAATTATAGTCAATTGTTTTAAGTTTTTGTAAAAAATTAAAAAGTCTTAACATGAATCCAACATATTATTAGCAAATATAAATCCCCACTGATGATTGGCTTACTGGCCAATAGGTAAGGTAGTCACTAAGATAGCCATCCACAGATACAGCTCATCCTAAGGATTCATTGTGACACAAGTATGTTGTATGTTTTAAAATTTTAAATGTAATTTATAAAATCATGCCGACAATTATAAGGCTTTTTTAAAAGCGTATTATTATATGCAAAAAAATGATGTATAAAGGCTTCAGGCTGCCCTACACGTGATTGTACATCCAGTTTAATATCCAATTTCATTTCATACAATATATGTAGTAGGAGGTCCCTGCTCCATCTGTCTTTAAGTTAAGTGGTTGAATTGAAGGGGTTGAAGACCCCTGCTATAGCCTGTTGGTGGAAAAACTCCTAAACCAGCTACATACACTCTCATGTACAAGCTCCCATGTTGCAATTTGCAACGTATATGCTTGATATGCACTGCCCTCTGTAGACAAAAGTTTGAATCTGCCAGAGTTCACGCTACATCCATCATGCACTCGCAAAGGGATGTGTCTGTTCTCTGGTTTCTCGATTTAAAGGAAAAAAACATAAAATGAATGTACCATGCATTTGTAAAGTTTACTTTGGAAATGACAATAGTAGGCCTATGTTAAAGATGGTGGTTGGTAGCATAGTTTAACAATCCTGTAAGAGGAGATGAGATGTATTATAAAGACAATGTGAGGAGACTCAGCAGCAGCTGATGGAAAATTGAGTGTGAGTTAACTTCTCCACACAAACACAGTAAACCCACTGGGTTTGTTCTAGCCTAATATTAAACCACACACCCGCTCATTGTGCCACCACTTGTACGCTGAGATAAAATTCTCTCATCAGCAGGAACCAGTGTGCCACTGTCAATTCCATGGTTTAAGTGTTCATATACAGCCGCAAACATACTCACTGTATCAGCAAGACACAAAACTACATCTTTAAAACGGTACTGTTTATTTTAGTTGGGTTTTTATTAAAAAGCCCTGATTAAATTCAGTTTTGGTTTTCGCATTCTAAGATGAAGTCCATGCGTCATCAACAAGATCAAGGGACATGCTACAACCTGCCACTTAATTCTTTTTAATGAATTTAAACAAAACACTAATATACTGTATATAAAATAGTTATGGTTAAACAAAATATGAGCAGCATGAACAGTAGGTCCTGCAGGCAGTCCCAGGTCACCCACAGCCTTTCCACTAAACTATATTGGCAGTAACCCATAACCAAGCCAAAGCTCACATCCGTTACATAGTGTCTGGCAAGCAACAGCCGGTACAGGCTCACCAGAGCGGCCCAACCCACTACTAGGACCCACATGGACGCTGTGTCCACAAGCTGGGCGAACAAGAACCGGGCACACATGGGCGCCCGTGATGCGTGGCCTGAGGGGAAGGAGTAGTGTTCCACAAAGAAGGTGGCGAAGGTGTCAGAGCGGTTCTGGGCAGGCATGCGACGTCTGACCAGTATTCACAACTCTGACGTACAGCAGGTCCAACATCAGAGCTGTGAGAAGGAAAGATACAACATTGGCTTTAGTTGACTATCAGCTATTTAAAAAAAGTAAAAACTTTTGTTGTTAAATTATGTAAATAGTAAGAATACCACACTAATTTAATTGTTTATGTTCTCTCCTATGAAATTATATTAAATGAACCCTTTGACCTCAATAGTTTCTCAGCCACAGTATTTCCAAAACACAATGGCATCCTATATGCCAAAAGTATCACTTGTATTTTACCACAGCACAATACAGTATAAATGACTTGATATCAAAGCTGTCAAAATATATAACCTACACATGCAAATCAAGCATCAGCCATGACTCTCAGATGCTAGCAGCTGCAGCTCAAAAGAGGAAAATTTTTATGGCTGTGCTGATGGGGGTTATATAGCACTACTAATGCATTATTGGACACTGGGGTGGACTGATGCGGCTTCTGCCTGTTATGTTGTGCTATTTCAATAGTCATTAACTTTATTCAGCTCAACTACACCACGTATAACTACCAAAGGCTTCACTTTGAAGATGGCTTAAATGTGCGTAATAACGCACCGGCTTTACCCACAGCTAATGGTGCGTAAACAGACACCAAAGACTATATGCTTCGTTCAGGAAAGTAGGTTTCGCAAATAAAGACGTGTTTCTTTGAAGACTAAAAATATCCAAACCGGCATGTCGGTTTTGTTACAGCCCAAATGTGCATATTAAATATATAAAGTTGGTCTGTTGGTCATGGTAGTTTTAAGAAGCGGTTACTTGACTGAATAAGAATGAATTCCTAATTAGAATGCAGAAAGACAAACCAAATTATTGTTATTTTGTTGTCTTTATACTGTCTTTTTTATCTATTTTTTTAATTTCTTTTTTCTTGCTAAAACTGCTGCTGGAACTTTCAATTTCCTCGCGGGAGTCATCCAAAAAGGATCACTAAAGAGAAGTCTAAGTCTAAGTCAAAGTATGTCATTCTTGATCCACACATTCAGCACACATTCGCTCACCCAGGGCCAGATTCAGCATGATCTCCTGCTCCGCCACTCTCTCTCCCCGGGGCAGAGTGTACACAGTGCCGATGAGCCACGGGATTACATGCCCAGAGAACTCCACCAGCCGCACCAGGGGCCGTATGCTACCACATGGAGACTCCTCACAGGCGCACTTTTCGATCCGCTTGGACAGCCACAGATCTATCGCAGCAAAAACCGGAGCGTTATAGTGACTATCGGCTGGCTCAGACGGACGGAGAAGTCTCCAGGTTGCGCTCCAGAGGAAAAGTAAGAACAGCTGGAGCCCCGGCGGCGGACATGGCACTCAGATGATGCCCGGCTTCACAACTCCACGGAAACTATTCCGTCTGGACGTTAGTGAGGACATGTTCGGGTGTGTGCGTGTGCAGAGTAATCTATCCGCCCCTCTTTATCGACTACCTGTGTGCAGTAAACACTTTAATCCTGCTGCGCTGCGACGTAAAACATCCTGCACACTGGGGAGTCTGGATCCATACAGGGGTAACAATCTCATCAGTTCAGAACTGGGCTGCTCTGGTCACGCGACTTCATGGTCCTTCCAATAAACATGTAATCAACCAAGCATGGCGTTTAAAAGGAACTTCTGTTTTGAAGTGTAACTTCAAAACCAAATGCGGTGCATTCTGAATGTTGTCGATTTTAATTGCTCAATACACATTAGCATATTATCGTGGAGAAGTGTTTCAGTAAAATATGTAAATCCTTGGTAGGAAACGTGTGATAGCCTACGTGTGAGTAAATTGGTCATTTGGAAACACTGAGCCAGTTGCGCCAATCAAAACGCACCGCATAGTATAAGTCAGGATGTGGTCAACTATCTGCTTCCCTGTGCAATTCACAGTGGGTTCAGAGGGAAGTTTCCGCCTCTTCTTTATCTTACGCATCTGTCATCAGAGCGGCTGCGGGGCAGACGGAACACCTTCACGATCACACTGAACATGCCGGGACTGCTGCTCGGAGATGTATTCCCTGATTTTGAGGCGGAGACCACCAATGGCAAAATTAAACTCCACGAATTTCTTGGGGATTCGTAAGTAGGCTTCCTGAATGGATAATTTTGGTAACTGATTCGCAGACTTATCGAGAATTCGAGAGAGAGAGAGAGAGAGAGAGAGAGAGAGCGCGCTTGTGGCCAGTTCCTGATTTCTGACTTCTGCTTTACACCTTGCTTACGATTTACACATAGAGCATCTAACCCTGTAGCCCTATAATGGTGGTATTGTTGCCTATATTTGCTAAGGCCATTAATCTAACATGTTTTTAAGCTGTTTGTGACCAGGTCATGGGGTACTTGATCATATAGTGAGCTGATCCAAATCAAAAGTATCATTAAGCTGAGCGGGTCAGATGTCAATCCTGGTGCACAGATTGCTAACCTCATTAGGAAAGTCACTGCTCTCGTCGTTTTTGAAACACAGAGGCCACATCCTGTCGGTTTGCTGGCAGATGCATCATTCAGTTTAGCCTATTGTGCAACCTAACCATAAGCAACAACAGTCACCACAATATTAGTTATTTATGTCAAATGAAAGGAAACGGAGTCAGATTGAAACGTGTTTGTGAAACCCCAGATTGCAGAAGCACTGACCCTGATTTACACCTGACAATAGCTCACCCATCTCTGTTTTCATTCCAGATGGGGAATCCTGTTCTCCCACCCTAGAGACTACACCCCAGTGTGCACCACAGAGTTGGGCCGTATTGCAAGACTGAGCAGTGAGTTCAGTAAACGCAACATTAAAATAATCGCCCTGTCCATCGACAGCCTGGAGGATCACCACGGCTGGACCAAGGTGTGAGCATTACCACATCCAGACGGGTGTGTTCAGGACATAGTGAGCACCAAGGTTTTGACTTCCAAGCTGGTAAAACTTATGTAGTGAGCTCTGTCTTTAGGGTGAGCACAGTGAGCAAAGGTTTTGCAGTTCAAAAGAAGTAATCCATTTTTTTTTCTTTTAGGAATTAGACAGGTTACACATAACCCTTAACAGTATATTTGATGGTAGGCCACTTAATTTTAGTGTTGCAGGTCCTAACTTCACCCTGAAATACAGTCATGTTAATACTGTTGAAACTACGCGTATATAAAACCTAGATTAAAAAAACGTTTACTTTTCAACCAAAGTTAACCCAGTGTACATGGACAGCTTGATGTGTGATGAACCATTGTGAAATGTTCAATGCTAACTAGGAAAGCACCCAGAAGGTTCTGAATGGACCAAGGTTTTTCACATACATAAAAGATCACCATTTTGCAGGACTAACTGGGTTTGGGCCTAATGGATTATTTCACAATTTCAGTGGAAAACTGGATAAGATCCTATAGTCAAATTATGAAAGCAGTTTAAAAATATTTATTCCAGACTTGATTAGTTGCAATTATGGGTTGTATGGAAAGTTTAAATTAGAATTTCACTGTTTCACACGATTAGAATCGCACTGTTGCTTGCTCTGGAGGAAACTACTAGCACTGTTGGGTCCTTGTAAATTCTGGAGTGTGGTCTATCTGTAAAGTGTCTTGAGATAACTCTTGTTATGAATTGATACTATAAATAAAATTGAATTGAATTGAATTGAATACCGCGTATCTTACCTATTTTACCTGTGTGTGCTGCTGCACAACATGGGTTTCCTTTAAATTGTTTTTATCATGACCTATAGATGTTTATAACAGACAACAGAGCTATATCAGAGCCAACTTGGTTTAAATAACTTACTGAGGGTTTGTATCTCTGTACTAACTAGGACATCCTGGCATACAACTGTGAGGAGTCTGCTTGCTGCTCGCTGCCCTTTTCCATTATAGCGGACAGTAAACGGGAGCTGGCAGTTGCCCTGGGCATGTTGGACCCAGATGAGAAGGACAAAGATGGCCTGCCGCTTACCGCCCGCTGTGTAAGAGTCTTCACAATCACAATTTCCATATTTTAGAGGCAGCATTCCAACTTAATATATTATCTTCTCTCATGCCTATAGAATACTTATTACCCTTATCAGGCTCTATCTCTCTGTATCTGTGTTTAAGTGTAGGTGTTTATTATTGGCCCTGACAAAAGGCTGAAACTGTCACTTCTCTATCCGGCCACCACTGGACGGAACTTTGATGAGATTTTGCGAGCGGTGGACTCACTCCAGATCACAGCAAGGAAACGAGTGGCAACACCTGCAGACTGGAGGGTATGTCACACCTTTGAAAGTGACCTCAGTTTGTATCAATCATTTCAGCCGTTTACTACGGAGATTATAGATACAGGAATTGACCTGCAGATGCCATGCCGAATAACCTAGTCATTTTTCTGTGCTGGTCTTCCTCCAGCCTGGAGACTGTGTTATGGTCCCTCCCAACATGTCTGAGGAGGAGGCTGCCTCTTTGTTCCCAGCTGGCGTCTACACCAAAGACCTGCCCTCTGGCAAGAAGTACCTGCGCTACACACCCCAGGAATAAGCATGGGCAGAGACAGCACTGATATTCAACACTCACTTAAGTCACACTTAATAAAACAGCTGGACCCGGAGTTACGGCTAATTTTTGTCCCTACCAGGTAGATAAACAAGTCAGCGGGCATCCCAGTTGTGACAACATGGATGGAGTAAAAATGAATGCCTTAAGGAATATGTAGGATTTTTCTAAATGAGAGATTTTACAGTATTTATAACTCCCAATAATAAAAGCTTAAATTATGTTCGGCCTACTTTTCTAAAGGGGGATTGTTTTTGGAAACAATTGGGGTTGGGATGGGAACATATTAAGAGGAAGTGGTGTATGTTGGTAGTTACATAAAGGATGCTAACAATGTTATTTCCATGCCTCTGTACTCATTTTATCTGTCAGGTGTACTTCATAAAACAGTTAGTTATACAAGGTTAAACTGTTTAATATATATAGAATTGTATACATTCACATAACTGATTAGTTTAACTAGTGCTTTGCCAGGCACTAAAAGTCTTGATTTGGATTGATTTACTGTATCTACACTCTGTTGGTTGAGTGTTTGATGTAAAAAATGTCACCTGTGTAGGACAGTAAAAGGATTAAGGTTAATTTATTTAGCCCAAAGAATGATTTAGCAAACAATAAAATTGCTCTGTTGTGATTTCTGGACACTCCCGTTCAGAAGCACCTGCATGAGTTTGTCAGCATTGGCCAGCAGCGCTCTCCATGTCCCTTCTCTATCATAAAGTAGTTGTGTTTGAAGGCGGCTGTTAACTCAGCTGTCTGGGATTTGGTGTCCCCTCTCACCGTGTCCACAGCATCAGTGAAGAGCTTATCAACTTGGATCCTGGGAACTGCCGGCAACAGAAATAGAAGAATAGGCTCAAATGCAGTGAGGACAGAACAAAGGACAAGCTGTTTAAAAATGAATGAGTTGGAGCACACACAATTATAAATCATTAGGTTGGAGTGACAGTGAAAGACATGAGCACAGTTCTGTCCTTTTCTTTTTAAGAATAGGTGAAGGTGACAGTACATGACGGCATTTGGCTTTGGATGGAGCTGAGGGGCCACTCAATCGGTTGATGTCACTGCATGCACTCCTGCGTCCTCCTATTCATTTTGGCCAGAACAGCAGCAGTGGAACTAAAAAGCAGACAGCCATGGAAAGCTACAACAGCTTGTCTAACAGAGGTCTCATCTACTGTCATCTCCCATGTGGTTTGAATTCCTGGATGTGTGAAGTCTTAACTCTGGCACCACTCACCAACTCAGAATCAACTAAACCTGCTGACAGATATTAACTTCAGAAAGCTGTTGTCCTTTAAGTTATTTTAATTGAGACGAAAAGTAAAAGCATCAAGGCTAAGACTTCTGTTCTCATTTTCAGTGTGTGGATTTGTCAACATTATTACATCAGAGAAAGTCAGTTCCAGCTCGGCCGCCTCCCAACAGCAGCGTTATCTCTGGTTCATGAGGGCCTGGTACTCCCTCTGGTGGGCGAACAGTCGCAGAAACACTTTGTACTTTCTCTCATAGAAGCTGAGAAAAGTAAGATGTGCAGAAAATTAATAACACAAATGTGTTGCATAGAGCTGCAGGTTTCACATGTAATTGTAATTATAAATTACACAGACTTCTTACATAGTGAAGTTCCCTCATAACCTAACCTTGACTAGTGCTAGTCCAATATTATACATTATGGTTACTTGTAACTCAATCAATCTTTATTTATATAGGCCACTTTGCACATTCAAATGTAATGCAATTTGCTACACATTAGAAATAAAATCACAAGCATTAAATTTATATATTTAAAAATTGCATATATGTATAGGACTTTACATGAATAGATGGAATAAAAAGAAAAGTAGAAATTCTTTTTTTAAAGTGGTTCCTATGAAAAGGTGAGTTGTTGAAGAAGCCAACATTTGTTTGGGTAACAAAAATGGTGATATGATGCATTCTTATTGAATCAAGCATCACATATATTTCATACATTGATGTTACTATCCCACAGACCATTACAACAATCATAACTTTAACCAAATACTTGAAAAAAAAAAAACTGTCTGTCTCACCTCTGGAGCTTATAGTCAGGCTGAACAACTTTCCCCACTTTAGCCATTCCCTTCATTGCCTCCTAAAACATAAATAGCAAAGACAAATATCACTCAATAAATCATGTTGTGCACATTCCATTTCAGGCCAGCCGTGACCCAGTTATAATAACACCAGCCAACTGCAGTGGTTTTGTTCTGGTTGAGTTTATGACTAATGCAGTGCAGGGCCTCTCTGCTGTCTGAACCTACAAAATCCAGCCAGTTGACTGTGTGCAGCCAAGAGGATCAGACACAACAACTGCCTGCAGAAGTTAAGTCTGAAAATGGGTCGACAGGTGCAGCCGAGTCCAAACCATAACGTCTTATTTTTAGTACATCTGGCTTAAAGGTTTTCCATTCTCTTGTGCTCCAAGCTTGGGTTCTTGAGACACCAAGGGATGATAGCTTGACCTCGCCGAAGATTTAATAATCACTTTACATCTTAAAGCTGCAGTAGGGAGATCTGAGAAAACGTGGACTTAGCCTAAAATTTGAACGAGCACACCTTACAGGTCCCTCCCCTGTTCTCTGCTGCGCTACAGCCCCCCCTCCACAGCTCCTCCCCCACAGCGGGGCCTGCCGTAAACGCGCAGGCTAGTAAGCAGGGCCACCGATGCTTTCCACATCCTCATGGACAATACAGGGGTTTTACTCTGAGTAGGGTATAGCTTATATAAAAAATTGCTTATTTAAAATATTTCTATTAAAAGTTTTGTAAATATTTAAATGAAAAGGGTTTAAAATGATTTTTTATGTAATCGCTCATTTGTGACAACAAAGTAGCACTTTACACAATACATTACTGAATTACCTTTGGATCTAAACTTTCAGTAGGAATGATGAATCAGTGAGGAAGCTCAATAAGCCAAGGAATAACATCTTAGAAAATGTCTTTGGTTTTATTTTGCATATGGGTACAATAAATCAGCTTTTTTCAGAAAAGTACTCCTGCACAAGGAAATACTGAACATTTTGATTTGGACTGAAGACGATTCCTTCACGTGCCTCTGTGTCCGGGGCCATGTCTGACCTTTGAAGGAGCACAAAGAATTTGTGTCAGACATTTGATTACCCAAAATTTTCATCCTGAGGGGGAAGAAACGTGTTTAAAAATAATCAAAGTAGAATTCTGCATTGCCAAACTTCGACAGGGACAGCGCACAATTAAAGTTGTTTAACCATAGCTACTTTGTTGTGATTGACAAAAAACATTTTGGGGTTACTAATTGTAGGTATCGAAACAATATTGCTTATACGGAGGGTGAAGGAGTTAGCAAGTAAAGTTAATCTTCACCTGCTACAACATTCCTGCTGTGCCACAAGCTAACAAGCTAACTGTTAGACTTAGCACAAGCTACAGAGTAAACTGAGATTTGCGCTATCACCAGTGTACTGAAAGTGTACGTAACCATCGATATCTTAGTTTTTGTAGTTCTTAAAAAATGAAATAAAACAAGCAGGGATACTTACATGTCAAGCAAAATGTGGCTAACGCTAGCTCTGAATCCGTGTTGAATCCTTCTAGGAGGCGTAGCTCCCTCCACCTCTGAAAAGCCGCTTCGATGTTGACCCTCGCTTATTTCGGGCTCGGTTTAATTCTTAAGCTCGCTTTTTGTCATCGGTCTTCTTCTGTTTGCCCGTCTTTGTTTTCTGAGCAGGTGTCACTCGAGAAATTGGCAGTTTTCCTGAAAAGTTTTCTCCGCGATTAGCACAACTGCGCACACTGGCAATCTTGAGCTTGAACACGGCACGCGCTGTGCGGGGGAGGGGTATGAGCGGCGCGTACACGAGAGTGATTGACACTGCTAAGACAGTCCGCCTTGCTCTGATTGGCTGTTTCTGACCGGGAGCGGTGTATTCTGCTAGTGGCGTAAAAGGACAGAGAGGAGCCACAGGAGCTTGATTTTTTTCACAGATTATCTGTCTCATATTCTACTGTCAGGACATAGTGACAGTTTTAACAAATATGTTAAAAAATACATTTTACAAAAGTTACCTACTGAAGCTTTAAACACACTATGTGCAAATCGTCACTGGAACTCAATACTTTGTGTTTTGGTTCCACCCAGCAGATGGAGGCATTGAGCCAGTGATAAATAGATCTGTGCTGTGTGGCATTTCATGGTTTTGAGGTCTATTTTATTAGACTACAAAACAAGAAGATTGGATCGCAAACTGCTAAATATATACAAAACAAACACTTTTTTTTTTTTTTTTTTTTAATAAAAGGGACACGCCACTGATTTCACACATGAAGTTTGCTTTACTCCTTGTGCAGAGTACTACAGACAGTGGAAACAACTGTATAATGACTGCTGTGTCTCTGGAAAAAAAAAAGAAATGGGGGTTGGGCTTGAGACATTTTTACAATAATAAGTCTGCATTACAAACAGGAGGTGTGTGGTTAGCAAGAAGTGGGCATTTAGGAGGTAGGGGCGATTTAATTAAAGATGCTATCCAGTTGGGAGATGAAGGATCTAGTGTTTTGAACATATACAAACATTGTATTCTTTTGGGAACCAAGCTCTAACACACACACACACACACACACACACACACACACACACACCACACCACACACACACACACACACACCACACACACACACACACACACACACACACAACACCACACACACACACACACACACACACACACACACACACACACACACCACACACACACACACACACACACACACACACACCAGTGCATTTAGGAGTACAAAACCACATACAGTACCTCCTCTCTTATGCAATATTCAGCTTAAGGATACTGGTTGTTTTTCCCAGTGTGGAACACAACTACATGTACACCACATTTCCAGGTTCAAGTTCCAAGACTACATATTACATATTTTTGACAATCTGTGTGATTTTGTGTGGTGTTTTTTTAAGAAATAATTCAAATGTATCTTGTAATCTACTAAAAACAAAAACATACTGTACTTTTTGCAGACATTTTTCATAACGTGACTCACCAGCGGTGGCGTGAATATTGGTAAATTCATTAAGAACCTGTGTTTAAAAGCACACAAAGATACTCCAAATTGAACCCAACAAATTAAGTCTTTAAGCCTTTTCAGCCTAAGCCCCCCATCCATTTGTCATGCCCTTAGTTATGATACTGTATGTGTCTGTGTGTCACTCCACCTGTATAGTGCTGTAGTCCTGTGAAGCACATGCACCCAGGATTGCTGCACCTATTAACACTGCCTCCATCTGGTCGGGCAACACCACGGGCAATCCTGAAAAGGACAATATTGAAAACAAGTGGATTTGGCTAAAGCCTCCATCGGCGATATAACAAAAGTTTTCATAACAATGTGTACAGTTTAGTAAAGATTGTAGAGAACCTAAACGTTTTTGTGTTACCATTATTTATTATTTTTGATACAATGTCTATTTAGCCCAATTGACATTCACAATCTCAAAAGTTTTCTCCAAAGCTATCATCATCCCTTCGTTAGTTAGTATTTTATACCTGTAGCGTTGGCGTGAATCTGGACAAACAGGGCGTTTTTGCTCAATCCGCCACAAAGGAAGAGAGTTCTGATGTCATGTCCTGCTTCTTTCATGGCCTCCAGAATATGAAGAGTACCAAGCTGAAAACCGATACAAAAATAAAAGCGGAATCAGGTTACAAGTAAACAAATACAACCTTCCTTTGCACTTTAAAAGTTACTAGGTTGTCAGACTGAGGCTCAGAGTCAGTTATCTGAAAACAGAAGACTCACAGCGAGGGCTTGTACAGTGGCTAAATAGAGCAGGGCCAAGTCATCCAAGGTTTGGGAGAGTGGCAGGCCGATCACCTGAAAAACAGTAATGTGTCATTCAAAAATGTCACCACACTCAATAATAGGAGTCACCAGATGGGGGCATTCACCAACAAAGGGTTATGGGAAAGCAGAGCTGTCATTGAGGGTCTGGTATCTCAAATCACCAGTGATTCAGTCAAAACAATATTCAACGGTTCTCTACTTCCTGGCTTCCTGCTTCCTGCTTCCTGGAATTATAGATATGGTCTGGAAACAATAATTAGCTTACAAAACACAGAAATCACTTCAGTGGCTCAATTGTGACGCACTTTCATTTGGAGTACCGAGTTTTATTCTTTGCACTCAAAATAATAATACGCCTGTAAAATCCCTTAAAAGGTGAATGTAAACTGTTGTCGGTGCAATGTAAAAAAAAAAAAAATGAAAAGGCTGAATGAAATTCTGATATTTTGGTATGAGATGAGGATTGACCTTGAGCCTGACTGTGGTGCGAGTGACATACCTGCTTTAATTAGCTTCTAGCTAACTGTTTGATGAAACTCTGTTCTTTAAAAGAGTAGTTCCACATTTTGGGAAATACAGTTATTTAGTTTAAATTTCTAACATTTATATGAGAACGATATCAGAGTGGTATCAATGTCCTCATCTAGCTCTCTAAAAGAAAGCAAATGAGTGTATTTCCCAAAATGTTAAATGAAACGAACACATTCAATAAGCAGCGTCTTGGGAGAACACCACGTTATTTCTAACCTGAATGTATGTAACTTTTTAATGTTTTTGAGGCTCTGTCATTTTTCATTCAATGGTCTAAAATGACCTGTAACAGCAAATGAGACAAACATGAAAGAACCATTATAAGGTTTAGAGGCACCATTTTTCCTGCAATGAATGATTGCGCAGGTAATGTGCTACAGTCAATTGGGTGGGTAACAGATTCTGTAACACTGGGAAAGCCTATGTATTCCTTGTTTGACGGCTTTTCTACCGTACCGATTTTTCTTTTTCTGCAATTCTCTGTATTCTTGCGTCGGCTAGGTTGGATGGTTGCTCCACCAGTAACACAATTTGGTGGGTAACAGATTATCTATCAATCACTAAGCCTATGTTAGCATATCCAGCCAGGTAAAAGGAAGCAGGAGATTTCTTTCAGTAGCCCTAATTGTCTTTGAATGTTATTTTATGTGTTTTAGTTATGGTTGATACTGGGGCCGGACCATCACAGGAAACAGAGAAATTAAACAAAGAATAACTAAAATCTAAAAAGGGAAGAATTGAATGGAAACAATTAAGCCAACATTAAATTACTTCCATTTAGCGGGGACGTTTTGTTCATTTGGTCCGTGTTTATGTTGGCATAATATTTCCTATTTCCTTGTCCCCCTGGAAAATTACTTGTATAAAGCGTTTGTGGGTTTTTATATCAAAGTTATTATTACATCGGTTGCTACAACAAACTCTAAATGCTTTGGCTCGGGACAAAGTGACCGTGATTCCTGGTTTAGCTTACGAGGCATCCAAAAGAATCCAAACACTTGACATGCAAAGATGCATCTGTAACTTATTCTCTTACTGTAAATTAAGGATTTTTTGTCTGAGCAAAACTTTCATCGCGACTACATGACCTCACGATAACAATAACTCAGTAATACAACACCGTAAAGAAAAGACCTTTACGACAGCAGATGAGGTAAAAACACTACCGCTTTTGTCCAAAGCGGCTGCTAGAACCAACCCAAACTGAAAGTTACATATAGTTACTTTAACTACTTATAATTAATTTACTAAAATAATAAGATTGAACCACTGAAACATACTAAAAAAAGCATGCCTCTGTAGTGCAGTAAATAAACTTAAAAAAAAAAAAAAATACATGCTTTGATCAATGACACATTGTGTAATGAGTCACGTCTTATGTTTCCTCACCATGCCTTTCAAGGTGGGGTCAGCCAGGGGCGATCTATTCCCATGAAAGTCCGGCCACACATGAAGACTGGAGGCCAGCAGGTCAACAGTAACACGGGAGCTAGCCATTGAACTCAGGTGGCTGTTCAGATAGCTGTAGATGTTCACGCCAGTGAAGGGAACTCTGGGGGGAAGTGACAGTAAGCAAATAAAGAGCCCAGTCCTATGAAACAACTAACGATGTTGTACGGAAAATCATTTACTTTGAAAATGCTGCAGCCTTTTTCCACTGAAGACATTTCATAATGACATAGCAGAACCAGCACAGGCGTTACTAATACCATCTCTTTAAGTGCTCCAGTAAGCCAATCGGTGGGCGAGCATGGTCACTGTACCACGGCATTTTCATGTAATTCTAAGTTAAGAAAATCAAACAATTCAAAAATAAATCACTTTCTTTGCAACGTCTACATTATAGTCACGTTGTAATAAATACTTAACCTTCCTAAACTTAGCTAAACTAAGCACTAAACGCATCAGCTGACCTCTGCCGAGCCTCTTCCTGGAGCTGTGTGTACGCGGCGTGGCCCTTCACCATGTGCTCGATCTGAGGGAGGAGAGAGCAACACAGTTTAACGGAAAGGATTACAGATGACATGATCAATTTTCAAAAACCTTTACAAATTCCAATGTAAAGTCAGTGGAGCATACGGTGACGTTATAGAACAAACTGATTTAAAGCATTGTCGTTTATGCGGCCAGATGAGAGGCTCACGTCCGGGTGTCTTTTGGGAACATTTCACGTTGATTGTATACATTTGTCTGACTTGCATACAGTTTTCTGTTGATGCACAGCAAAAATCGGCTCAGTGAAATCCTGCGTGTGATTTGACGGAGGACTGACCAGCCTTCCTGTAGCACTCTGTCCTCCCTCATTGAGCCACATGGCCGGCACCATGGCAGACAGGCAGGGACCCCACACTCCGGGCACAAACAGAGGCTGCTCGCTGATCTGATGCATGTGAATAAAAAATGGAATGTTTCAGTTAGCACTGTATATCACACTTATAATCTACAAAGAGATAAATATGGCTTTAGTAAAAACAGAAATACTGTATAGAAACCCCTTTTAGATTACCAAAAAAGAAGCGCAACTTGCATAAACATAGGTTTACTTACATCTTTTTAAATAGTATTTAAGTAGTTTCTTTTATTTTGATTAATTCCAGGACAATGCACATTGATGAACAAGCACAGCAGTATACGTAAATGTGCCAGATTGTAGCCTGAGGGCTAATTTCCATCTGCAGTCCAATAGGCGTTACAGTAAAAAAGGATAGTAACATAGGATAGTTACATTTAGTGTATAAAACAAGAAGAAACGAAAAGAAGAAGAAGAAGTTGCGCGTTGCTTGTACCAACGTGCAACTACTTATTGTTACTTATAAAAATGTTGGTATGGTACAAGTTGCCGAAATGGGGAAATGGGTTTCCTCAGGAGGGTGGCTGGCATAAAGTAATTTAAGTCTCCATACAATAAAAAAAAATCAATAAACATATGATGCATGTAAAAATGACTTATGTAATGGAAACATTCAGGGTGGTCCTACTATCACCATGTATGGGAAAAGTTATTTATCATTACTTATGATAGATCGCACAGTATTAGCTATGTTTTACATCACCTCCAAGATCAGAAAAAGTGTGATCATGGAGTTCATACCATATCTACACTAACTACATTCAAGAGCATTTTTCAAAAAGTCACACACAGTGAAATGTAGCTGTAAAAAAACTCACCGCCATGTGACAGGTTGACGTCCCACAGATCATTGCCATGCGGGAGGTGATTGGCTGGTCCTCACAGGGCAAGTGAAAGCCTTTTACATCTGCACCTATCACACCTGGAAAGAGCATAATTACACATTTTAAATCAGATTTTAGCAACATACTGAACTTTTATTTTTTTGTGGGGGGGGGGGTACACATTATATTATATTATTTTAATAGTATATACATTATATTATTATTTGTTAATTCACAAAACTCCTGTCAGAGCATTGGTCAGGGACATTTTCCAATGATTAGCAAATGAAAAGCCTCCAATCCTTTTGAAGTGTTTTTCTAACTTTCACATGGAATTCAGCAGTGACACTAACTGCTGGAATAATGTTTGTCAAGCTGGTTAGAGTTATAGGTAGAAGGTTCTTCTTCGCGCAGGGGTTGTACATCAATATGACATGCATGACAAGTAAAAGTGCAGAGTGTTTTAGCCTCTGACTGATGCAACAACGTGTGATAGGCAGAGGGCAGAGGGCAGAGTTCACGAGCAGTTTATCTCCAGAACCAAACCAGATGGTTAGAATCTTAAAACCAGAGGAATCGCCGACTGCTGCTCACAGATACAAAAGCCAACCTTTTAAACAGATTAAAAGTTACCGCAACATCCCTGCTCGAAATCTAATCAGGGATCTTTATTACACGTCATCCCCATCTTCTATCACCTCTACTGTCGGCTATCTAACAAGGCACGAAACGCAAAACAAATTAAACAAGTAAAAAAATGTATCTTGACAACTATTGGCTCAGAGTGTCGTCAACATTCTGTTTTATCTGGCACCACAGACCACACTTTACATAAGAAATCTAAAAATCCACTTGCTTTAAAATGTACCGTCATTTACCCCAGAGAATGGGCCCTCTGCTTTTGGGACATTTTATTGTTTCTCCTCAGGTGCCGGACTCAGGTTTTCAGCTTACACAAGATCCTGAAACTATTCTAAGAACGTGCTGTGTATATTTACATTACCCTGAGATTGAAATCTAGTGTTGATGAGTCCCTGACATTCTCTATCACCACAATTATGCTAAACCTAACACTTACGTATCAAAATGTAACCAGTAATGTTGTTTGTTATGTTTATTTAGGCTCTCTAGTGGACGGACATTTTCATTTTTGACACCTTAAGAGGTTTGTCTTATTGGTTTGTCTTAAGGTCTGGCAAGATTGGTAAAAAACAAATTTGTTCTGTACATCTTCCTGATGACATTACAGATGATATTACAGTCCTGAAAGTTTATATTTCAAAACTATTAACTCTCAAATCTATGTGGAACATGCAAAGCTACTGTATACCTCTCAGGTGTCAGACAAGCCCAGTTTCCTAAAGTTTTTTTTTTTTTTTTTTTTTAAAGATTATTATGTTGGCTTAAAAAATAAGAAAGGAGCTCATCGGTTGTAAGAAAACTTAGAACAAATAGATATATTTGGAGAGGAGACTGGTTTACTGAACAGGTTTAGAATATAATACCAAGGCCTCCAGCATGAGCATCAATGACAGAAGCACCAACTGCAGTTCCCGGCTCCAAACCCAAATCTGCTGCGGCCTCCTGGGTGAGTCCGTCCCCCAACGGGATCCCTGGAGAACACGTCATGCTGCCTGGTGTTTGAAAAGATTGTAACACGCTCAGTGAAATTTCTTCTTAAAATCGTACATGCAATTAATAAGACACATGGTTGTTCATGTCTTTTACCTATTTTGGAAAAGTTGTTTTCGAGGATATCTTCCATTCCAATGCTAGTCCAAAAACCAGCATCCCATCCCTCTGGAGGGCAATACGTCCATTTACACAGCAGAGTACATAAAGACCTGTGAAACAACACCAAATAGTACTGTAATATGTCTCATCATAACACATTCATCATGTAGAATATGAGGTCACATTAACTGTTGTAGCAGGCTCTGTTTTTAAGTTAGAGAGGAGGAGGCTGCATAACGCTCTACATTTACGGTAATTAAGGAGAGGGGAAAAACTGGTGTGGCCATTTTCAAATGGGTCCTTTGACTTCTCACCTCAGGATATCTGAATGAAACTTGGATCTATAGATATCCATAAGTCTCCCCTTTACAGACATCCATGCTAATCCCATGCAGGTTGGGGCAAAAAACCATACTCTATTTCTGCATACTGGGGTCCCCTTAAATAGTCTTCGAAAGCAGAGACTCTCGTGGATGTTAGTCCCCATAGGAGCCATTTCTTTTGTAGGGAGACCACTTTTTGAAACTTGACATCACTGTATAAATAATCAGACGATGTGTGATGAACAGAAATGCTCACCATCCAATCGCCAAAAAACACAATTCTGTTAGAAATCTCCAAATGTCAAAACTTTTTGATACCAAATCACACCATGGTTTTCCGGTGGTGTTCCTCAGGGTCTTGGTGTCTTAATGTGGTTTGATTTTTTAAAACATTTTTTCGTTAAAAACATTTTTTGGGGTGATAACAAAAATTAACAAATCTTTGTAACAACAACACTAACAATGATTTATGACTTGAACTAAACTTGACACAGTGCACTAATCTCAAATTAAATTTCAGGTTCCAGACAGCTTTCAAACGATGTAAACTACTTCTATGTGCATACTCTGTTAATCTTTTATTTAACCCTGAACATCTGTCCCTGTCCCTGCCCCGCCCCCATTTTGTTGCTGCTAATAGATACACAGAATCTGGTGAAGGCCACAGAAAAAAACAAAAACAGTTTGTCCATGATAAAAGACACACTTCTTGGAATTTTGCCTGCTTTAGAGGACAACCCTATTCTTTCTTTTAAACAGACATTTGATAAAAGGATAATGTTTCATCAGCTTATCGTCTCCTTATTATAATACTGTAGTCATTAACAACAATTTGTAGGTCACTGTAAATGGTTAACCCCTTTCAATCCTACTCGGAAACTTTTACACATGTTAAGAGACAGTAAACTATCTTGATACTTCTGGCTTACACTCAGCATTCATTAGCAGAATGCTAGCACGTTATGGGCAAAAACGACTCAATCTGTAAGAAATCGAAAGGACATAAGTACCTGATCATTCAACTTTAGACCAACAATCCATGTCAAACTTGCAAAAACTACAATCAAATCTGAGATTATTCAATAACAATCAGGCAAAAGAGACACATTTAGTTGTCTAGCTTCAAAGAGTCCCATTCATTTTGCACAGGATCACCCTTAGTGGAACTCTGGTGGAACTGCAACCAAATTTGATACAATGGGACTAAATAGGGAGTGAACAAGCTTTCCGTAGACGGGCTTTGGCTCACCGTGTCAAAGAACCTGTTGCCTTCCAAGACAGGAAGTCTGGAAGGTCAAAAAAGTGTCCCGCTTTGTTCCAGCAGATTTCTCTCAGATTCTGATTAAAAGACAAGAGAAATGTGTGCTAAGTGAACCACATGATCAGTGAGTAGTAACAGCACATGCATGTACTAACAGACCATAAAACCACCTTCAGGAAGCGTTCATCTATCAGATACTTCCCCCCAAAAAAGGTGGGTAAGGCTAATAAACTAAAACAACAACAACACACACATGCTGACAAACCAATACAGAGAGCGACAATAAAACATATACTACAGTTGGTGCTCAAAGTTTACATACACATGCTTAGTTGACTAAAAGAGGAAAAAAAATCATGTTTTGGAAATTTATTTTAATACCTAAATTAAAAATGAGGTAACATCCACCTTTAAGGACACCAATTTTCTTTGTGAATGATAACGTATTGTAAATAAATAATGTTCTTATTTAAAATACAGGGGTCATAATATACATACCCCTATGTTAAATTCCCATAGAGGCAGCAGATTTTTATTATTAAAGGCCAGTTATTTCCTGGATTCAGGATATTATGCTCCTGATAAAGTTCCCTTGGCCTTTAGAATTAAAATAGCCCCACCATCATCCATACTCTTCACCATGCTTAGAGATAGGCATGGTTTTATTTCAGTTAGACTAATACCTGGTTTGATTTTGCATTGAGAGATGATTTTATAGAAAGTATCCCATCCTATCTCTAAGCATGGTGAAGAGTATGTGAGGATGTGGGGTATTTTAATTCTAAAGGCCAAGGGAACTTATCAGGATGCATAATATCCTGAATCCAGGAATAACTGCCTTTATAATAAAATCTGCCTGCCTCTATGGGATTTAACATAGGGGTATGTATACTTATGACCCCTGTATTTTAAATAAGACATTTATTTATTTACAATACGTTATTCATTCACAAAGAAAATTGGTGTCCTTAAGGTTGGATTTTCCTCATTTTTTAATTTAGGTATTAAAATAAATTTCCAAACTGATTTTTTTTATTCCTCTTTTTAGTCAACTTAAGCATGTGTATGTAACTTTTGAGCACCACTGTAGATCACTGGTCCTGTGGTGACCTCGCTCACCTCTCACCTCTTTGAGCCAGAGCAGCTTAGGGGGTTGCATCTCTGGTGACATGACCCCTCCCACCCTGCTCAGGACTCTGTGGCCTGTGCTGGTTATACGAGCGGCCTGCTCTTCAGCGCGATGGTCCATCCACATCACCACATTCCTTTGTCTGTCACCTGGGAAAGAAGAGAAAAGAGGAAGAGGGGAAAGAAGCAAAATGTAAATAAAATGTACCAAATGGCCAATACTGCATGGACTGAACACCCCAGATGGATTGAATTAGGCGATGATAAACAAAACTCTGACTGTGAGAGATATGATATATCTACGTAGCATACAATCAGTCATTTAACCTCAATATCTGGGCCCTGACCCCTGCATCCAATTTGACTAATTGAAAATAAAATAAACATGAATCCCAACCAACTCCAGGGGTTCTGTACTTTAGCTTTACCCTGACCTTTAACCTTGCTGTGGAGCAGGGGTTTTACATTCTGGGATCAATAAAGTATTCTATTACATTAGACTAAAACAACACCTGTTCAAGCAAAACTCAACAACTGAAAGGTTTCATGCCAAAACTCCATTCTAGTAACATTTTACAATCAGCTTTTTAAAAACATGATTAAGTCCACTCTTAGTAACCACATTGTGTACTTACTTAGGTATAAATGGTACGCAAAAACATATGAGTGGCATGTGAGGGACAAGGATCAGGCTATAAAGGGAGAAAAATGTTTTCACTTACCGTCCTGACAGACTGGCACGGGCTGGAAGCTTTGGTCCAAAACCACTAGTGAGCAGGTGGCATCAAAACCGATCCCTCGTACTTGACTCCTCTCCACGCTTTGGGTAACTCGCTGGGACAGATACAAATATAGTCTGAGACAGTAGGTCAATGCTTTTACAGATTAATAATATCTGTGGAGTGACTGTAATATGGTATGTATGAACACGTTAGCAGGCACTGAATCTTAGTTTAACATACATTGTGTGTTACAGTGACATACAATAAATGAGTCCTGATTTATTTTCACAAATAATCAGCATGTTTGAATGGATAAACAGTAGCAGTACTACAAAAAGTAGAAGCTAAAAGCATGCAATATTAGTTTAAAGTAATGGATAAACAGTTGCAATATTAATTCAAAGTATTCACTCAATTTGTGGGAATGCAAAGTTCAACAAAACTAACCTAAACAGTGACAATCAAATTGTATGAAAAGAATAATCTGACAATATCCATTTTTATGTTGTGTTACTTCACATCCACTTTAAAATAATTTGAAATGAACACATTTGGAACATGACGAGTGGGGTCTATAGTAGTTTACAGCAGGGATATTCAACAGAGTCAATGCAAATCATTGTTAATTTTGGAAAGTTTTTTCAAAGATTAAAAAGTCTTAACATAAATCCAACATATTGTTAGCAAATATAAATCCCCACTAATGACAGGCTTATTGGCCTAAAGGACAGGTGGGTACTAAGGTAGCCATCCACAGATACGGTGCCAAATTACATTTTAAAAGGAAAACATGATTTATAATAGCATGCCAACAATTATAAGGCTATTTTAAAAAACTGCAAAAAAAGGTATGTATAAAAGCTTTAGGCCGCCCTACGCCTAATTGTAGGCTAAGGCTGCACAATATGAGGAAAATATCTAATTGCGATTATTTCGACTGATATTGTGATTGCAATATGATTCACAATATTGAAGGGAATGGTCATGTTTGTATCATTGTTCTCATTTTTATTGAAAATTGAAATTTAAAAAAATTGAAAAATTAAAATGACTAGTGTGAGTTTTGCAAGGATCTGTACCAAATCAAAATGTTTTTGTAGTCCGTAGGATACGATTTGTAGTCCAGGATGTCTCTGCAGCACCACACTACTTCGATCAGAATGGTTTGACACATAGTTTGCATTTAACAAATATTGCACCCCTCTGCGATTTGGATATTGTACTAGTCGATATTGCGATTTTGATAAAATTGCGATTAATTGTGCAGCCCTGTTGTGGGCCCAGTTAAAAATGCACTTTTATTTTATGCAATGTAGTCTCTCCATCTCTTTCATTTAAGGGGTCCTTGGCTTAAAAATCGTTGAAGACACCTGGTCTACTACAGTATGGGTGAGTTTATCTGATAGGGGCGGCTGTGGCTCAGTGGTAGAGCGGTTGTCAGAAGGTTGGTGGTTCGATCCCTGGCCCTGCAGTCCCACGTCGAAGTGTCCTTGGGCAAGACACTGAACCCCGAGTTGCCCCCGGTGCTGCGCTACGGAGTGTGAATGTGTGTGAATGTTTATCTGATGAGCAGGTGGCACCTTGTACGGCAGCCCCGGCCACAGTGTATGAATGTGTGTGAATGGTGAATGTATCCTAGATGTAAAAGCGCTTTGAGCAGTTGTTAAGACTGGAAAAGCGCTATATAAATACAGCACATTTACATTTACATTTACATAGGATGGGGGGGGGGGTTCACTGCTCTAAAGAGGCCAGCCTACCTTGACAACTGTGCAGCATTTCTCCCAGATCTCAGTGGAGGACTGGACATAGTGGTCAGACTGGGGCTCCCAGATGCTGATGGGCTCCTCTGCAGTGCTCTTTATCAGACCGGCTCTGGTCACCAGTGCAGCCCTCACGCTGGCAGTGCCCACGTCCACCCCGACGTAATAGACCTCCCCCATGAGGAGACGAGCTGAATGCGGACCCAGGGGTTAACTATTGACCAGGTTACACTGCCAACGTCAACACGTAACGGACTGCTTCGAAAAACAACGAAGTGACAACAGATATCAACGCATGCATATTACACATTTGCTTTTAACTAATTACTTATTGTGTATGTTTTTGTAACATCATGGTCCTCAACTGAATATGATTAACGCTGTGCAGCAACAGTGATTTTCTACCAATGATTTGCACAGAATAAACTTTTTAAATACACACAACACACATTATTAAACACAGAGGGCATTTGTACACGAGCTAGAACATATCCGAACTTACCGGCGGACCAAAATCTCATTTCATTGCAGGAAACATCACTTGTGAGTTTCTGATAAGCGTAGCCTACTTCGTGCTGGAGATGGTGGCTGCGACGGAACGCGAAACCGGCCAAAAAAGGGCAAAGTCGATTTCTCTCCCCCCCCCCCCCCCCGAAAAATGTAAAGTCCATCCAGACTATGGGTCTCCGAATTTTCTTCATCTGAGGGCAACTTTAAACAAACGAAAGTGGACTAGAGCTACTTGCAACACATCGCTTACATTTATTTACATAACACACACACGCTTGGATGAAGCTACTGTTTGTACACGTGGATGAAATTGCAAAAGGCCTACCCAAAGTCCGAAGTCAAGTAAGCACCGTGGGTTATTTGTATGCTTCTCCCTGCCCTTTCCATCATTATCTTCTTATGGAGATGTTTTTAGATGACACCCTTTTTTGCAGGACTTTATAAAATGTAGGACACTAATATGTCTGTCATTATTATTTTATTATTCAGTCAACAGACCTTGTTTACAGCAGACATCTTGACTTGTTACAGCAGGAGAAGCACAGGTGTGATAACCTTAACGATATCATATGACTCTGCTCCTCTTAAAGGTTACAGTAAGTCATGCCATTGAGCCAGCATGTACAATGCAAGGACCCCGGAACTGGCTAAACTAACTGGTATCATCCATTGGGAACGTTTATAAGTAGGCTACACTTGTGCTTTTCCTGCTATGACATGTCAAAATGTCTTTTGTCAAAAAAGTCTATGAAAATACATAATTATATGAATTACTAACCACTCATATGTGAGCTGAAGGACATTATTTAGACTACTGTGATAGGTAATAGCCTAATCTGTTACAGTAGTGTATAGTAGGCCTGGTGTCCGGCCCGTAGTTGCTAAAAGACATCAACCTGCCATCAAAAACACTGACTCTGACTAAGAATTGTCCAACCTTCCAGTCTGCTTCCCACATGGTCACTTTCACCTATTGTATTCTTCTCTTAGAGGAGATCAACAGCTGTCTAAAGGAAGTGGTACTAGCTGTGATCCATGTGTTTGGACCAGGAATGATCAGCAGAGATGGAGTACTGAGAGAACTGAGCAGCGGGACAGGAAGAAACAGATGGTCTTCAACAAACACTGCATTGACAGTGTTTGAAATCTCATCTATCTCCCTTACTGCTCGGTGTGTGTGTGTGTGTGTGTGTGTGTGTGTGTGTGTGTGTGTGTGTGTGTGGTGTGTGTGTGTGTGGTGTGTGTGTGTGTGTGTTGTGTCCGTCCCTCTGGTCCACGTCTGAAGGTAATCAAACTTTGCTCTGTTGATACATCAACACATGTATATAATCTTTCCCTGGGTTTTGCTCTTATGAAGGTGGGGGGAGGGGGGAGAGGGGGGGGGGGTGTCCCACCTCTGTACAACAAAAGCAGGCCTGTTGGGAGGCAGGCAGGACCAGCTCCTGATTAGAAAACTGCATGCAGTGGAAACAGCTGGCCCGGGAAGGGAGGAGGAAAGCCCAGTTATCTAAAAGCGAGCCCGTCAGGCCAGCAGAGAGGAAAAGCTGACGGAGAAACAGGAAGCCCAGCCGGGGCCGGGGTACTCTCATGTAGAAAATAGTCCTCAGTCGGGCTAAACACAGGTGTTCAGAGAGAAACATATACAGAGTGAAGTGGCTCATTCAGTTATTATTACATTAAAAGCGGTTCTGTCATGTCAAAAGAAAAGAAGATAGAAAAAGCCTTGTTTGCCTTCATTACCGGTGTTGTATTAGACAGAAACGTTTCTGGAGCATTCCAGCACTGGATTTCTACTTCAGGGTGTCAAATACTTCCAAATGGGCGTTGCACTGCCGTGTTGTGAAGACAACATGTCATCTCAAGAGCGTTGACCTCAGGCAGCTCTGGTTCTCTCAGGCTGTCTGGGGCTGTTAACTTATTTATAGTTGGTTTGAGGAGAACACGTTGAATAATACAATGGGGGAGGCCAGACAGACTGAACTGCAGCTGTACAGAGCCTTCAGTCATTAACTTCACATTTTCCTATGAGAGTCAGTCACAGAATATGACAAATTCATTTACGGGACAGTGTCATACAACTCAAATAGATTAGATTAGATTCAACTTTTTTGTCACTGTGTAGAAGTAGAAAGACTAACAAAAAGTAGTTTGCATACAACCAGAAATGCAAAAAAGCAGAAAAGTGCATTGTGATATTCAAGGATAGACATGTGGTGCATGGGAAGAACAGAAATATATCGCAGTGTAATAAGAGCAGAATAAATACAGTGTATGAACTACATGTACAAATATGTGCTCGAGTACAAATGTCCTTTTGGTTTTGGGCCTAAAATCGATATTGTGATACCTTGATTACAAAAAATGCAGTGACCAATGACCTCTTTTGCAATCATCCATGCGTTATGTTTACTTCCATCTGATGGCTCATTTCTGATGTTTGTCCTTATACATTTTACGATTCTGGACACTTCTCTGAGCTGATTGGTTAATTAAGTTTTTTTGTCATACGCAGTAAAATGTGACTATGTTACACTACAATTTGGTACAAATGACAAGACATATAAAACTTGTTTTTTTAAGATATTACCACTTTGATTAAATTCATATCGTCTGTAATTATTCAGATTCATCTTCATATTTTGCCCTTTAAGTCAATATTAATTGTACTTCTTATCAAGTATATCACCACCTAATGCAGTACAGTTTGTAGTAACAATTTGACTTTTGCTCATCCATGTTGGTTGCCTACAAAAAGTGTTTCTGAGAACACATGTTCTCTTCTCTCACAAGAAATAAGAAACGCACCCTAAACGTGCGCTGTTGTAGAAATTAATTTTTGTTGTTACAACAAAAGAGCTCCTGGTGCAAGTGGACCCTCCGCTCGTTAACCTACTCGCCTTCTGAATTTATGACAATGTAATGCCACTGCATTTTGATAATGAAGTACTTATTTGGATATGCTATTATCTTCTGTGTTCTTTGTTTCTTATCAAAAACATCTTATTGAAAGCATATTGATTTGCTTATATGTGTTAATTAAGGTGAAGCCAGACCATATGGTGCAGCCCTCACTTCAGGATGGGTAACTAATAATTGAGCGGGTAACTAAATATTCAAAAACACTACGTAATCCCAGAGTACATTGCTCCACCGTTTGCATGACCTAATCCCATAAACCATCGCGGGGGGGCGGGGACATGGCTAGTTGTCAGAGCAACCTGCATGTCATTAGATTTACCCCACCCACTAAACCATCTCCAGCCAATCATAGGCCGTAGAAATGACATCATTGTTATTTTCAGTAGAGCTGCAGCTTAGAGGTGGATAAAGTTCGTCTCCACGTTGGAAGTGATAGAAAGTATTATCCCTATTCAGGCACTGTTTCTGCTTTTTTGGGAAGGAGAATCAATCAAAGAGGATACTTCAGGTGTGAAAACACGGAGGCTCGGCCGCGGGGGAACGACGGTTTTTGTTGATCATCGCGCGGTTCACAAGAGAAAAGTTTTCTCAGGACACGAAGTTGTCAAGTGAGTTGAACTTCAACAATAGGCGGACTCTATCACAAAACAGTCGAGAGATAGGGAGTCACGGGACACATGGAAACAGTCGTTCTTTGACTTAAAAAAAGAAGAAGAAAGGAGAATAGACCTCCCTAAAGGTGATACAAATACACACAAAAAAAACTTTATGTCCAGAAAAATGGAAGCGACGTTCTACGACGAAGCCGTGAACGCCTCCAGCTCTCAGCATGACGGGCCGACGGTGTATGGGTTCAACCCCAAAACCCTCAAACAGACCATGACTCTAAACCTAAACGACCCGAAAAACTTTAAGCCCCAGCTAAGCGCCAAGGCCCTGGACATCCTGACGTCCCCTGATGTCGGCTTGCTGAAGCTGGCCTCGCCTGAACTGGAAAGATTGATCATCCAGTCCTGCACCGGGCTAACGACTCCCACCCCGACCCAGTTCGTCTGTTCCAAGAACATCACTGACGAGCAGGAGGGGTTTGCGGAAGGGTTTGTGAGGGCACTGGCTGAACTCCACTACCACCAGCAGACACCCGCCGTCCACCCTGACGCACAGACCGGCGCGACCAACGGCATGGCATCCGGCTCTGCTGCGTCCGAGAGCGGCGGGATTCCCTACAGCTGCACGGTGCGCACCGACCCGCCGGAGTACACGAACTTGGGGGCTTTCAGCCGGGCTGTGGGCTCTGCGTCCGCACCTGCCAACGAGAGGCACCCACCTTACCCAGCCGCCCCACAGCAGACCCACGACCACATGGATCACCACCTTGCGGCAGCGCAGCAATCGCGGCGACACGCGCTCAAAGAGGAGCCGCAGACGGTGCCCGAGATGTCCGGAGACACCCCGCCGCTCTCTCCTATCAACATGGAGAACCAGGAGCGCATCAAAGCGGAGAGGAAGCGCATGCGGAACAGGGTGGCCGCGTCCAAATGCCGGAAAAGGAAACTGGAGAGGATCTCCAGGCTGGAGGACAGGGTCAAAAACCTGAAGAACCAAAACACGGAGTTGGTTTCCTCTGCCAACGTCCTCCGGGACGAGCTGGCTCTGCTCAAGCAAAAGGTCATGGACCACGTTAACAGTGGCTGCCAGCTCATTTTGACGCAGCAGCTCCAAGCCTACTAGACTCCCAAGGGGAAAGAACCAAGGGACATTTCTTGGGGACCAAATGCAGCTTAAAGTGGCCCGTTCAGCTTTGCGGGGCAGTGACTTTGTTTTCAACCAAATTATCGGTTTAGACTGAATCCACTATAAGTTTATGCAGACAAAGAGCAAGAATGGAGACTGGCCAGACACGTGTAATTGGTCAGTGCGATGAATTATAACAGAGCACAGACCATCAAACCTATTGCACAGACGGACAAAGCTCAGAGGAAGCATTTGCTCCAAATACCCCTCTGATGTGACTTCTGGCAATTTTGTCTTTGTTTTTATTACTTCTTTTCACTACAAAAGTACAAAATTAAATTTGTATTTAGTCAAGCCAAGGTAAAATGGCAAGTGTTATGCTAATTTTAAATTGATTAAGTTCAGCCTTGCGTCCCAACAGACCCCCAGAGCTTGTGTGGGATCAAATTGCAAATGGACAGAAGGCGTTGCCCTGCGAATCTCCCACCATGTCAAGTAGCAATTTATGCATATAGACTTAAGTCAAGCACTGAGTATCCCACCAGCGACTATTCAGTATGTACAGAGTAACACTAACAAAAAGAAATGTCTCGCACCTTTACTCAAGGTGTGTGTGTGTGTATGTGTGTAGCGTTTACTGACAAAACGGCCTTACTTTCTTAACACTTATGTTCATACAACTTTGTAATAAAGGTGTTACTCTTAGACCTGAAATAACACTTTGTAATATTTGTACGCTGTCTTTAGAGCACTTCAGAACTGTAAATATGACTAAATAAAATGTTGGAACACGTGTGATGTGTGAATACTTAAGTGTCTACTGAATAATTAAATATTGTATACAGTCAATGCATTTATGTGAAGTGTTTTATATTGAAGGAACTGGGACGGACGGGATGTTGAGTCACCACAGTGCTTGTAATGGTTGGTGACTCTACACGGCATCTCATTGGACAGCGAAATGTCGGAAGTGAGCAGCAGGCAGCCAAATATGGCAAGGAGTCCTCGATGCGCAATGAGACGGGTGTATGCGTGCGTCACAGCTCTCCAACTACAGCTGGTGACTCGAGGAAACCTATAAAGCACAAGGAGATTTGTTTACACACGCTGGAAGTGTGTTGAGGTTATTCTCAGACTAAACTAGTGATAAACTTGTACAGAAAAATGATTTTTTATTTATTTTCTGAACTACTTTCTGTAATAGAAATTACAAAACAAAGTTTGTGCATTAAAAAAAACGTCAAAATGTACACACCTTTAAACCTAAACTAGATGTTGCACACAAACATTATGAACAAATATTCAAGTGCACTGAGACATAAAAAATAGATTAATCTGTACACACGCTGTGGACCACCAACACTGATGGATGCTCGCCGGCCTTTAAACCACATACTAGTAAATGTTTTAGGAATACTTTGGAGACAATTTCATGGTATGTTCATGAGGGGCGTGATGACATACATAGGTGGCAGCTGCCAGACACGTAAGGACCCTACACAGCCACAGTAAATCCACACAGATGTTTTTACTTACTGCTTGATTATAGTCAGACCTCTCTCAGCAGCCTGTGCTGGCAGCACTTGATCGCCATTTCTTTTGCACCTGTTAAGGCGGGACAATTTCCATCTTCCTCATGTTTAGTTGTGCTAGTTGGATGACCTCACGCAATACTTATTACGATGAGGTCTCATCAGCCAGATTAAGTAAAAACACCTGTGTGTAACGTACAGGGCTGTTTCAGAGATTCTTTTTTTCTAATCTTCGCTAGCTGGTCATGTTCACAATGCCACATGGTTAGACATTGACTGTTCTGTGGTGCAAATCTGACACTGAAACATTAACACTGTACAATCTGGCCTAATAAGACCCTTATTTTCCTGTCCAGTGTTCATAGCTGCTGGTATATACCAAAACTAAATTATCTTCTCACTATATAACAGAAGTTCCAAACGTTGGTTGGTCAATTGCCACAATGGCCTGTGGAACACAAAAATAATTTGCCAGCTATTGGCTAGAGTTGACTACCCACTCGGTGTCCACTGTCCAACTGTTTAGTTTCATCTCGCTCCATTTATGCTTTATCTCTTTGTGCAATGGGGATGAGATTTCACAGGTAGTATAAAAAAAAAACCCAAAAAAACAGTATTCAGTTTTTTTGGACAGGCTGTTCCCTGTGGGGATCATTTGTTTGGTTCCCGATGATAGCTGCAGTCCACACACAGTCCTGCATCAGTGGTTCTCAGCTGACGAGCATGCGCTCTTTCGCAGCGAGGCGCTGCCGGTGTACGTGGTCCTGCTCTAGTTCTTCGTGGCTGGGGTGCCAGAGCCGTGACAGGATGCGCTCCATGTTCAGGGCATACACAGTGTGGGAGGGCATCACACTGTGGTGAACCTACGTCAGACAAAGATTTCAGGAAGACATTTCAGAATACAAACCTCTGATGGTGGCATGAGGGCAGGCCAGAAAAACTAATGTGAACAGATTCAGTGATTAACAGTAATCAGAGGCGCAGCGCAGTTCACTGATATAATCAATGAAAACATTCAAAATATCTGGCAACCACAAAGCACATACTTACTGTATATATTGCTGAAATATTCACTCCTAATAAATAATACACTGTTAGGCTAAATTGACACACTCAGTGTTGTGTATTTTAAGTCTAAATACAATAACTTTTTGTGTGACCAGTAATTAAGTTCTGGGTCATTACTAATAAGCTTCTTTTTTAAAAAGCCTAAGATCTAAGTTACATTCTTTCTTACATCTAAGTTAAAAGTTACACCCATGCCCAGTCATACAACGTCGTATCATGACTTTGCATAAAAATACACAGCGACGTTCTTAAGCCAAGTGGCATGTTATCAGTACGCATTTTGAGCTATTGGCGTGTTATTGCCACCTTGCCGTGTAATCAATGTCTTGCCGTGTAATTGCGAGAACAACGTGTTATCGACAGAACGACGTGTTATTGCAAGAAGAACACTATGGTTAAGTTTAGGAAAAGAAAACAGGGTTGGCTTTACACAAACACGAGATCCACACGCGGGATGTGATCCCCGCTCTTATTAGGTCTGTACAACGAAGCTAAATTTGGCGTTAAACGTCGTAATTTATCAGCTTTTTTTGCCAGCTTTCCTTCCTGTTTAGGGAAGCGGCGACTGCATTGCGTTCTGCCTGTAAAACCGTGTCCTTCATATTTATACAGTATTATAGTTTGCTCTTCTTATGTAAAATATGCGACGTGGGTAGATATTTGTGATTGGTCATGCTGTGCAAATAATGCCTTTTTTATGTGAAAGCGTGCGTCAGTGGATTGGGAAACCCTGGGTTGATTGAACTAGTTGTTAACCACCGTAGTGACACAACTAGGGTTGGTGAATCCGGGTAACAAAGAAATCCTGGACATCTTGATGAAAGTCCTGTGTTTTACCCATCCACCACACCAATCACCCTCCCAGCGCGGATCTTCGCCCTTTCATACTTCTCCCTATGGCGTAAAGTCACATGCAATCGCAAGGTAACGTAAGTCAATAGAGGCCAAACAATGTTGATAAAAATGCTAGGAAGCAACTATGTATCTTTAGAACACGCCAATAAAGGCATACAAATTGGCGCGCCAAACATACGCCATTTCATGAATTCAGTCTGAGTCGTAAGTGAAACAACGTAGCAATATATGGGAAAAAAACTGTAATATTAAAGTGTCCTTTTTTTGTATCAGTTTTTGACTGCGCCTTTGATAGCTCTGGACTTAGGAATATGTCTTCAGCCATTTGAAGTCCAAAAATCCAGTGTTTTCACGCAGACGTTAGCGAAACACTGCAGCTTCTTTGAAATAACTGTGCGGTAAGGTTTGCTACTTTGTGTTGTCGACGCTCGCCGCCACTATTCTCTCCCTCCCCTGCCTGGTAAAGTGCCGGGCAATCACATAGTTGGCACATTTACCCAATTTCAGTAAGATATTTTGTTCTAACAAAACCAAATGAAAACCTGTCAACATAGCATAGTTAAGTCAGCTAACAGCGGGCTAATTTCCACTGGGCTTCTCTGAGAATTTCTCTAGCTCCTCCGGGAAAAAACAAACAGACTCGGCAACAAAAAGATTGCTGCAAGTCCGTTCTGCTTGGTGTCTGGTAAACTGGATTTGAAGTCATATACCGCACAGCATATCCTACCAACAGTTGTGTTTCAAACAAAATACGCACCTACTGTAGGTTTACGAAGTGGAATGAGGGGCTAAAATACATTTAAACATTTTCCAGGACACCATCGAATATTTCCAGGATATCTGGTCATCAATTCCCAGGGGTTTCCATGACTGGAAAACTAGTCTCTAAAGTTCCAGGTTTTCCAAGACACATGGGAACCCTGAATCGGCTGAAGGTCCTGGGACCAGGGACATGCATGTCTCGTACCTGTAAAGCCTCCAGGAGATCAAACATGCTGATTGGAGGGAGGGGTGCGGGGAGACTGTCAGCAGAACAAGCCAATAGGTGAACAGCTCGTTGCTCGGCCTCATCAGGTGACACCTGAGGTGGTGGGCCTGCAGGGAGAGAAGCACTTGGAGGGGGACTGAAAGGGAGAAAAAGCAAAAATCGAAATGGGAGCAATATTACTACTAGCCTTTAATCACAGAAGCTACCGTTTATTTAAAAGTACTTATGTCTACATTAACTTCCAACTCCTATTTAAAACGTGGACATGTTTATCGACTAGTAACACAGTTGCCCCTACCATTCAGTAACACTGTGGTAAGCAGCCAGGCTGTTTTTCAGATAAGGCTGCAGTGTGACATCACTGCCAAAGGCGTAGAGGAAGCGACCATCTCGTAACCTATACGCCTTCCTCCGGGTGATGACAGCAGTCAGGACGTCTTTCAAGTGGTGCTGAAATACATCAGAGCAGTAAGTCAAGCTTTGCTCAATCTCCCGGGTAAACACAGCTGTCAGTCGTATTTAAAGCCTAACGCTCGCCAAAACGCAACCAAGGGTCTTTTTGTGGATGTATCCGAGTCAAACTTTCGTTCAAAAGCATAATTAGGACAAAGTGCCACTTTTAAGATGTACCGTATTATCATTTTTAAGTCAAATGGTCTTTTGCATCAGAGTGCTGGGGGTGCTACTAATTGTATTGTTTTTCGATTCTTTATTTTTATTCCATATGTTTTTTGGCTCTCAATAACTTCTGCATACTTTCAGCTATTAAAAAAGTTCAACTTTTCAAATCTTCAGCTCTTTCAGCAGATGATGGGACTTCTTTAAACAATTTTTCTGCTATTTATACTTTATTATAATTTATACTCAAATATTAAGCTTTTAAACATTTTATTTTAATATTAAAGTCAATGAGTGCAAGCTTCAAATCCTTTATCAAATTTTCAGCTGCATACACCTATAGACGTGGTTCAAACTTTAAAACGTTCATAACATATTCAGCTATCAGAACTTGGCTTTTCAGATTGATACATTTTACAGTTTTTGTGAAAAAGAAGTTTAAGTATAGTGTACATTTGAGGATTTTTTTGCATTTATAATCAGTGTCTACTCCGTGAATCAGACTGTGGAGTGATGTCTGTAGAGTAGAGCGATTCAAAAAAATGATCTTGGTTTTTTCTCTATAACTTGCTCCCACGCCAACAATTCTAACTTGTCATAGACAATTTATACATCAAAACGTAGGTATTCCTGTCTAGTTTCAGCAAATTCCTGTCTAGTTTCAGCCAATTTCAGCTGTCATTTATGCAATATGAATTAGACTTTTTGCTCAGTGAACTTTCAAATGACAAGAATTCCAAATCTTCCTCCATTCCCTGCCATGTGTCCCGATCCGATTTTTTAAATATTGAATATCAGCCGATTCAAAGTCCCGATCCAATATTTGCTCAGATAAGCTCACAGTTTTGTAAACGAAGAAATATTTCTTAAGCCTACTACATTTAACTTTAACAAACCATTAACAGCCATTTAACAAATGGTCTATTCTCTGAACACCAAAACAGTTCTTAGGATCCCAGCCAACCCACAACCAAAGAATTAACAGTTCCAAGTTCCCCGCTGGACAACAAAAACTACATTTAGTGACGCCTTTTGTGCTTAATAGTCAATCTTTGATTTTCTTCTTGTGTTCTAATATTGGCTCCAGGTAATAACAGCCTGTAAGCGTGGTTAGGAAGTGTGGAAAATTGGAGTTATCCGTGCTTTAAAAAAACGGATGAATAAAGGCCGTTTTATGGTTCTGCAAAGAGTCAACGGTGTGCCCCCACAGAGCCCACTGTGTCTACGCCGGACCTTACGGAGTAGCCTGACGTGCACCTTTCGAAAAATGTAACTACGTACCGCGGCCACGCACGTCGGTCCTTCTACATAAACAAGTCCAGATCAAGGAGAGGGTTAACTTTCCCTGCTACAGATTTCCCACCTTGGTCAGAAAACACAGAGGAGAGACATAGTTTCTCTCATTCTGCCTGTAGTCTCTACTCGCTCCAAAGACAATTGCCGTCACTTTCTCACTTTTCTCCCTCGCTCTATCACCCACTCCCCACATCCACACACATGCTGGCTCGAGGCACACACCAACGCACAAGTAAACAAAAGAGTTTCGCAACAGACCCTCCAGAAACCAAAAATCCTTTAGCGTTCTAGCGGTGAAATGTACCACAAGGCAAAGAAACACATCAACCCCAGCGCAGAACTCCGAAAGGGTCACAACGCCGAAGGAGCGATGGCGTAGCTACGACGTGGAGTCTACGCACAACCGTTAAACGGCCTTAGGAAAGACTTTTTTACGTTTTGCCAAGGGCTGGCAAGCTACAATGCACTTGGCATCCAGGCAGGCCGTGTGTGTGTGCGTGTGATTAAAAGCAGCGATCAATACAAGCTGATGTAAATGATTGGAGAACGGTAATCGGGGTAAATGCAGATCCCCGATCAGTTAAAAAAATGTCCCCTATTGGCTCAGAACAGATACTTGCGATCAGGATCAGGACATCCCTATTACGAACCTCAACAGCATAGATCATGCTGCCAACGGCATCTTCTGTGATGTTATCCAGTCCCAGCTCAAATGCCGTCACCATCATGCGGGCCTCCAGCTGGCCCCGCGTGGGCAACAGCAGAGTGTGGGCACTGAGACGCAGCTCCTCCTCCTCACCTCCCACCTCCCGGGGGCTGAAAGGCTGAGCGGCACTCAGAGGGTTCTGTGGCTGGAAACGATGCTAAAAGGTGCGCACAAACGACACATACAAATTAAACAGACAGCTGTTCCAGAACCAAGTGATTCATTAGATAACCTTAAACATTCACACCCGGCCATTATTTGAGCAATTTCTTCATCAAAAATTTGGCAGGGCAAACTTACCAAGCCTCTGCAGGAATGAATATGAGAATAAGTACTTACATCAAATTTCTGTCTAGAGGAACATTTCTTCTTCCCTTTTGGTTTGCCAGGCTTTGAAGCAGAGCCACTTTGCCACTGTAAGGGTCCTGCGCCATCTACAGGACAGTTAAAGAACACAAGACGCAATAAAGAAACATACTGTGTTTAGTTAAATGTTACAACTCTTTACTAGGGATAACTTCCATCTGGCTTTAGAAAAATGTCACACTTAACAACGTTGCCATTATTTTAAAGTGCCTGAAAACTACACTGCTCTCATCATCAACTTTATTGCCAGACTCTAGGTCCATACAAAACATACAACGTACATAAAAATAAGACAAATATATGCAGAGAAATAAAAATAAAACACATCACTACATTTCTATAAAAGACACTTATACCACTGTTTCCATAGTGATGATTGGTATCGTATAGCACTAAACCTAGGATTTGCCATAATGCTGTTCTGGGAGACGTTCAGGTGACAAATGAATTTGTTGGTCAGCCTCCTTAATAATGCCTGGAAGGTGCTGACCCCCTGCATTTGCAATGCATGCTCTAATAACTTAGACCAGGGGTCTTCAACAGGGGGTCCGCGACCCCTAGGGGGTCCGCAGAGGTACTGCATGGGGGTCGCGAAAGTTTTGGTTGATTAGACTTTTTTTTATATTCCCCCCCCCCCCTGCAATTTTTTCCACTAATTGAAATGTCTTTAAATACACATTAACATGAATTCAACACACTGTAGTAAACAGATAAATGGAGGCAGAAGATGTCTTTCAGTCATCAATGCACACATGGCACTATAGGACCAGTTTGATATAACACAATTTTATACAATATATATAATTAGGGGGTCCCCGCTCCATCTCGCCATCAGTTTGGGGGTCCTTGGCCTGGAAAACGTTGAAGACCCCTGACTTAGACAATTAAATTAATGTAACATAAACATAGCTAAGAAACAGATTATGGTACTGCAAGTTTCAATAGCACATTACATGAACACAGGTTCACATGCACTTTCAGGGAAAGGAAATGAAACAATCTTGCCTGGTGTGGAGACAATGATCTGGCAGCGTGTGAGAATGGCCAGGAGAAAATCATTGTGAACATGGACTGTTGAGGAAGGAGGAAAACAAACTTTGTTTTTTTTTCAGATTGCATCGATTTTTCAACATAAACATTGTACAAAGTATTTTTCTTTCTTACTAACCATTCTCCTGTGCCAACAGACGACGTGCCTCAACGTCAAACTCCTCCTTGCTGATCTTTTGTTTGAACCATAGCTTCAGGTTCGCCCAGTAACTGCGTAGAAAGGCAACAAACCGAAAACCTCAAGACAAACCTTAGGCTACTCCAAGAGTTAAGGTGCATTCACAACACTGTTTTCATTTCATAAACAAATATATGTTAGAAATGATGAAGCTTCTCATCTCATTGTCTTCAAACGTTCAGACTTCATTTTGAATTTATTGAAAGGATAGAGCTGTAGCATTTCATTGTCTTGGGTATACACTAATCATCAATCAGCAGGGTAAAACAACTATCTACAGTATAATGAAAATAACTTTCGTTCTTTTCTTTTCACTGAACGCTGCATTCACTGACAGCTGAATTCATCAAACTAAGAAACAGGACACAACACTACAGACCGTTAAAATAACAGATGAAATTAAACACGTGCAGATAATCCCATAATACATACTTATACTCGCTATTTGGATCATTATCTTCTGGGAGCACATCATAAATACTGTATAACTACAAACATATTAGCTCATCATGAAAATAGCCATTGCTCAGTCATAGGACTGTTGCTGAGGAGAAATGCTGCAAACTTTAGCACGCAGCTAATTTAAACATGGCAATGGCAACATTACTTTGCATTTCAGCGGCAAACCAACCAAATGGCAGAAAACCGACACCACAAACCGAAAACACGCACAAAGGACGTTTTACTTACTGCTTGACATTATCGCCAATTGCATCAGTTAAATTTTTCTTTGCAATCTCAAGCTCGCTAGCATGAGCGGCCATGGCGTTCAAAGGCCTAGAAGTACGTCATCATCCAGCGACACAAAGTGATGTTACCCTTTTTTTAATCCGTAAACTTTATTGAAGCAGGTAAGGTTTCATAAACAAGACGAAAAACTACTTCGCAAAACGTATGTTACGTATTTGATAAAAATATGTACATAAAAAAGAATGGGGTGCTGCAAAATTCCAACTGGCTTCTATCTGAAAATGATAATTTGTATCAAATCTTCACACAATTTAAACAAATGCACATAGGAGACACATATTCATTTCTTAAGAAATTTTAGTTGGACTCTCTACTTTAAGATTCCTAATTTTAAATACAATTGTAAACTGTCCCTCGATCTTCCATTTGTACAGATCAGAGCCCATTTGTTTGTGAGAATAAAACTATTATAAAGGGGCAGGCATGTGTAGGCTAGTCTTCCAAAGTCTGTTGTACCCGGCCTGTCATCCGCCACAGTGAAGACTATTGGGGTAGATGCTAGATCGGATCCGTTAGACGTGACGACGTCAATGGACGTGTCTCGTGGTCAGCCTCGTTCTGTCTCTGATTGGCTTACCCTGGTATTCCTGCCAGTCTAGCAGATCCGATTTTAGGATTTACCAGACTAGGTAGTAAAACTACTCCACCACTAGATGGTATCATAGTACGTTTAAATTATACAAAACCCAGTCCAGTTAAGGGCGGTGCTGAGTAAAATGAGCAGTAACACCAGTGCATTTGAAATTGGACATGCTTAATCAAAGTGTCAACAGAGATCACTGGCAAGGTCAAGATGCATTGTACCCCCTAAAATGTAGTGCAGTAAAAAGTTCCATTCCGAGGCTGAAAGCTCCAATCTGCCTTTTGCAAGAAGCATGAGTTGTTCCTCATTATTTTTGAGATTGTGCATGTTACAAAACATGAACTGATATGACTCACTGGAGCCTGAGCAGATGTGTAGAAAGTATGTGTGTAAAGTAATGTGCCTGTCTGATCCATGCCAACAATGTCATTCGTCAGTCAAGAAAAAAAGATTATCTTTAAGCAGTGTTGCAACTTCTTGCATTAGTGTTAGAATAAATCTAAATATTGAATTTGTCCCCCTTCCCAGCTAGAAAAATATTATTTGAATGATCTTCCAGCTTTGTACTGCTCAGTAAAGTTAATGTAAAGTGGATGTGGTTTGCTCCACTAACTCTGGAAAAACTACTTTTAATGATCACAGTAACCTCCTTCCAACAAAAAAGTGTGCCACCAGAATCTGATTAGTTTTAATGAAATTTGAAAAAGCTGTCAAAAAAAGTATCAATCCAATTTTTACCACTGAAATTCCTTCCCCATTTGAAAGCTCCTCACATCTGTAGCTGCTTCAGAATGCAGCAGCGTAAATGCAAACTACTGTTAAATGATTAGTTCAGACAGCAAATTTCCTGTTCTATCATCTAAACGTAATAGTAGAGTTACCAGATGAATTCAGAACTGGCAGGAAAAAAATATAGTTATCACATTGAAGGCTCATCCAGGGTTGGCCGTGGCGGGACCATGATTTAATTTGACTTTCCCTTGGTGTGGGCTCAATTTAGTTTGAGACATCAAGTCCTGAATATCATTCTTTAATTTTGATAGAAGAAAAGATCAGAAAAAACACCTACCGCTACTGCTGCAAGTGTTTTTATTATTCTCCACTGAACTGGATGTAAAACATTTCTGTGGTTCATTCTGTTGTGTTTTGTGGCTCTTGGGCTCATGCCTCTCTTGAGCCGGTTTAGGCTGGGAGGCCCTGTTGTTTTTCATTGATTTAGCTATGGTGTAAAAACAGTCAGTAGGGCGATCGCTACTTTGGCTCTGTTTCCCCAGGCGGTCGTGAAGCCTAAACCAGACCTCCATGACTCACGCCATTTATCACAAGAAGTGAAATTGTATATCCAGAAACAATAGCTGTTACGGCTAACAGTCATACAGTTAGTGGGCCCTCCAGTTCAGTGACTGACTGACTCCACTGTTCTGAGGTAATGCATCTTTACAAAGAAATCCATGTGAAAAGGGATTTCAACGCTTGAGTCTAGAATGAACAAGCTTTTCATGCCAACCACATGAACAATGAAAACCAGTGGAATTTGTGGTCACTTCTAGATGTATTTAACAGACTACCTTTCGTTTAGTAGGCAGCTGACACGAAAGGACCACACTTCTCATGGTTCAAATGTCCCTTTGTTTGTTATCTCTGGGTTGTGATCAGTGCTTAAAAAAGGCATTGAAATAAATCTTTTTTACAATCTCAGCACTCGCCAGTGTGCTTCACAGCTAAATGATATATCACTCTTCTGTTTTAGACCAATAAGGAAGAGTGGAAAGCTTTCCCAGATCATCTATCTTAAACAAGTGTCTGTTAAGCTTTCAATCAAAAGGGCACTTTGGAACAGACTCAACTATGGAGTTGTTTTACTATCCCAGTTAGTGCAAAAAATTGTCATGGTGCTTATTTTCAAAGAAAACAGCTCCACATCCTGTCTGTTGATTTTCGGGTGGACACTAACTGAGCTTTTGAGGTCTAATGAGTCACTCTCATGGACATTCCCCCCTCAGCAGATGTCTTTCAGCAAACAGCAGTAGAGCCAGCTTCTTCCACAAATCTTCCGAGCCTGGTGGTGAAATTCGCAGACAGTGAAGCTTCACTCAGTGACAAAGACGGCTTTCACCTCTGAAACCTGCAGCGGTTCTCAGAAGACCACACTGCAGTAGCGCTTGGACATCCCCAGTCAGTTGGCCAGGTATTCGAGGTGGTACAGGTCTGAGTGTGGTCCCCTCATCAGAGCCAAGGATGTCACCTTCTCTGTACCAATGGCTGACTGTGCAGGAGTTTGGGTTTTGTGGGCTAATCATGCTTTTCCCTACCCCCATGAGGTTGTTTAATATGTAAGGGTTTAGTGTGTGGTGGCTGGTGGGCAGAGTTATTGGAAGACTTCAGTTACAGCTCCTGTGGTGATGGAGCATCCCACACTGGCAGCATCTGGGTGGGTGGGGGGGGGGGGGGGGTGTCTGAGAGGCACACTTGTGACAGGAAGGCATGTCACAAAACAGTGTTTGATAACTGTTCAAAAACTCATTTGCCTGCACTCAACCTTTTCAGCTGTGGTGTACACCCGTGAGGGTTGGGATGGGTCGAGGGGGCGCAACTATCAGCTTTCAAACATGATTTAATTTTTGTGCTTAACGGAATAGTTTGACATTTTGTGAAATGCATTTATTTGCTCTCTTCCCGAGAGGGAGATGAAAAGACCAGTGTCACTCTGATGTCTGTACGCTAAATGTGAAGCCCACAGGCAGTTAGCATTCGTTTGCATAAATACTGAAAATAGGGTGAAACAGCTAGCCCAGCTCTGGCCAGAGTAAAAGAAAATCCACCAACCATAAATTCTTAAGCTCACCAATTAACACACTATATCTGTATCTATTTGTTAACACTTTACAAAAACAGACAATTTCTAGGAAAACAATAACTGGGCGCAGTGACGTACTCTAGGTCTGTAGTTCCAGCAGGTAACTACCCTTAAAGTCACAACTTGTCTTTTTTACATTTTATTTTCTGTACAAATAAATCAAGCGAGAGAACATGTTAAATAGGGAGTTTTAGGTGGAGGTATCTTTGGACAGAGCCAGGCTAGCTGGGTCTGCTTCCAGTATTTATCCTAACGTAGGCTAGCTGCCGGCTGTCTCTCTACCTTCACATCCATATTTACCATACAGATATAAGAGAAGACATCCCATTTTACTTTAAGAAAATAAGTAGATTTCCCAAAATGTGAAACAATTCCTCCAAGCCAAGTGTGTGCGCATGAGCTCAGATTATTCTTTCAGTTTTTTGCCAAGCTACGGTAATTTTCTGGTGGCGTTACATTTACTGGACAAACATTAGGGTGGTATCAATCCTCTCATCTAACTTTGAAAAAAAAAGTCAAAAGCGTATTTCCCAAAATGTCAAATTATTCTTTTAAATTTGAAATAACTTTAATCTATATGTATGAAGGCACAAACTCTATTAATGAAAGCATTACCCTCACAAATAAAAGTTAGATGCTTTAATGTGACAGAGGGTACAAAAATATGCATTGTGCAGTCGCCTGGTTAGCTCACCTGGTAGAGCGGGCGCTCATATGCACAGGGTTGGTCCTCGACGCAGGGGCCACTGGTTTGTTTCCGACCTGCGGCCCTTTGCTGCATGTTGTTCGCCCTCTCTCTCCCCTTTCATGTCTAAAGCTGTCCTATCTAATAAAGGCCTAAAAATGCCACAAAAAAATCTCAGACTCCGATCACACTGACACAATAAGTTTGGAATGTGCATGAAATCTTAACAATGACTAAAAACTAACAAGTCAAGCACTAATAAGGGCTTGGTTAACAGTATAAATCAGCATGGTGCATGAAAGGAGTTCATTTGAATCCAAAAGAGCAAGAACATCCTTTGAAGTGACATCTAAATGTTCTCTCTTTATTGACTAGTTGTGAAATTTTTTTTCTGCCAAGTAATGTGACTCATTGGTTTCGGCTTTTTTTGCTGTTTCATTTTAACATTATGATGTTGTTTTTATTGGACGCTGGTTTTATTTACATGTTCATAAACATGTTCCCATGTCCAACTGGGTTTGACTGGTCTCCCTGCTTTGTGTTTTGTTGCTTTATAAAAGTCTGTTAAAAAGATGGGTGTGAGGGCTATTGTGGTCAAGAAGAAAAAAAAAAACAGCTCAATATATGAGGGTCTATTTTCGGCTCAGAGACCAAAGGCTGTTGGATGCAACACTGTTGTTCAAAGACCAACCAATAAAAAAAAAGAAAAGCTTGGCTCCCCTCTACTCTGGCATGGTTCCCCCAAAAGGATGGTGCTTTCCTTCCATTCCGGTGATTACAGAGTGCAGGCACCCGTGACTTTGTCAATGAAAGATATTTTACGAAAAAACATACAGTTCAAGCACATTTGTGTGGAAAGAATGTAAATTTCTCTGTATTTAAAAGGAAAAAGGGGGAGGGGGGTTGGGATAACTTGGAAATTTGGACCTATTCCATCCCAGTTCATCCCACTCCCCTCCCTCCTCTCTTTTTCTTTCTTCATCCTGTCTGGCTTTCAGCAATGTGTTTCTCGTTGTCTGTCCATTGCCTAAAACTCTCAACACGCTTGGTCGGCATATTTTTTTGTGCTTGAAAACCACTAAAAACACAACGTAATTCAAACGTTTTTTTTTCCCTCAACAATGCTTGTTTTTCTCAGAATCATACTGAAATGTAATCAACAGCCAAATGAGAAAAACATATTACAGCAATTTCCATACGTGCAAGCGCACTTTGAGAATAATTGTCATTTATACAGTGAAGGAAATTAGTTTTTTTTTTCTTGTGCTGTAGGATCATTTACTGTTCCCTCAGGACACCTGGCCCTTTTCAATGTTATGATAAGTTAATTGTACACATAAATTATCGTTTCCGGTCATCTGCACTTGAACAAAGTACTTTAACATACAGTATAAAGGTCATTTTAAGTGTAGGGGGGAAAAAAGCAAAACTGACAAAAAGCAAAACTGTTTGTGAAACAAAAGTACATAAAACACGTACAGTATTTAAACCACCTTCCTTTCTCTAACTCCTTGAGGTGTTGGTTTTTTTCAGATCTTAAGGTGGATACAGAGTCTAAATAAATTTATACAGTTATAAACAAAATGTGTTTTCCAGCTCCCACCAATTATAGCACAAGTGAAATAACATGAATGAGTGTTTCTATCATGTTTATCTTGGCCAGGTAGGAAGAGCTACATCTAGATCCTGTGATGCAAAAGCTTATAAATTAATTACCAATAAAGTTCTGTTAGGATGGGGGCGCCTTGTCTTGCATTATTTAGCTGAAAAATTCTTAATTTCCCTTTACTAAAATGTGTATTAGGTTGGTAAAAGAGCTGTACGGCTTTAAAAAGTCCTGTTCCCTAAATCCCTCTATGTGTGCATCACATTATCATATAAAGAGAACAAGGTTCACGCAGAGTCCATGTCTGTTACAGGAGGCAGTTCAAGTCACTACTGATAGTTGGTAAACTTCATTGGTGTAGTTCTTTTATCAAGGATCAACCGGTTGCTGATGACATAGTCACATTTCAAGTTTGCCCTGGCCTCCATAGCTGCCCCTGGACCAGCCTGGCTTACAGTATCTCCTCAGTCTATGGGCCTGATCAGCATACGTACAGACTTCATAGAATAGAAGCCTCCGCCATAGTCGGCCCAGAACATCCCATCTTGGAATTTGCTACGGTAGACGCCTCCGATGTACCAGACACCGTTAAGATTGGCTTGGCCGCAAGCGTTGTACCACCAGCCTCCTTTATGGAAATGGGCACAGTTGCCTGTTGTGGGGAAACGAGAGAGGTGATTGTTAGCTCTCTGAGGAAGTGTGTTTTCCACAGAGAAAATTATTCAAGTACATTTACAACATCTACATGTTATGCATTACTTTTTGTTTTGCCTTTCAAGTTAGACCCACTGGAAGCAAACACAATTTCATTTCAAGAAGGTGTTAGGATTTTTTTTTTTATTGGAATACCTTGATGGTGTCTGATTTGAGACCAATACATAGAACACTGCAAATAATGTCTGTGACATCTACAGTTATTTACTTTAGATTTCAAAGTAACACTACTGTATATGATTTTTACAGTAGAAGGCTGTAAAGTTGACATTAAAACCTTGTTGACATGACAAAATCATAGTAGTCTAAGTGTTACAGTTGAAATCACAGTATTTAAAGCATTACTGTAATCACAATATAGCTGTCCATGGTACTGTAAATAGTGAACTTCTGTATTTTTACTTTTTTTATCTTATGTTGCGTTTAATGTTTTGCATTTTACAATTAATACATAAAATACTGTAAATGAAAGTATGGTACCTTTACTGTAAAAAGAATTCACAGTAGCTTGCTGGCCAATTGTTGCCAGTAAGTCACTGTAAATTGTACATTCAATTTGTAACAGTGAACTTTACTGGATGGCTGTTTTGCTAATGGGATGTGAAAACTTTAAAGCTCAATATCCACTCAGATCACAGGTAAAACCTCAACATCACACCATTTAAAGAGAGGCTTGAAGTTTCAATAAAACATCATTATGCAGTTCAAAGGAGACTACATGCTACAAGAGTACAAAGGGACGCCATGTTCCTCTACCTGAGAATGCATCCTTGTCTCGATCCAGAGTGGTGAACTGTTTTCCGTTGTGGCTGCTTAGAGAGTCCCCGGCGTTGCCCTGGTAGGTGCCAAGACGCAGACGGTAACCCTCGCTCTCAGGCTCTAGATGGAAGCTGCTGTACTGAGCGTAGACCTTCTTGTTCATCCAGTCCTCCAGCTCCACAAGCAGCTTGTAGTCCCCCTGCCTCCCCAGGTTGTAGATGCCTTCCAGACCGAGCCAGTATTCCCCGTCTATGTTGCCAAAGCCGCTCTGAGTCAAAGGAAGATTAAAAGGAAGGTTACAGGAAGATTACAGAAAATAATGAGCATCATTTTTTTTATGTGGTCGCCTGAGGAGTTTAGAAACATGAGAACTGTTTGGGAACATGAAACCCCCTTTGTGGATGAGGGTTTGGGATTGGTACAGAACAAATGAGAATTTTCTTTTTGATGACGTTCTGGTTGTGGTTCTGTAGATAACTACAAAATGTCAAAAGACAAAAGCTGTGGCAAAGGAATGCCAGCTTATCTTTGACATTTCTAAGTAAGACATGTTGTAGGATTTATGCGGGAAAATAAGCATCCATCCTCAGAATTCTGGTCCGTCGCTTAAACCCCACAGAGCTCTTGGAACATGGCTAATGGCGAAACTGGCCTTGGCGCTTGTTTTGACTAACCACGAGGAATCTACGTCTGGCCATGTATCTCCAGAACACTTCACTTGGTAGAGAAGGTTGAGGTTTGCGATTGTGGATTAGCTGGGTGAGCCAGCAGATGATGAATGATGCAGGGTTTCAGTCCAGGGGCCTCCTCTCTTGTGCTCTATGTGTATAAATGTGATAGCTTTGTGTGAGAGCACAGAGGCAAATCAACGTTAAAGAGAGCAATTTAGCTTCCAGTTACACGTGCACAAGCCTGGCCGGGCTAAATGGAACAGTGGATCGACGAGGCTGCCAGCAGCAATGTACTCCTTTGCATTCTCACAGAGCTCTGATGAGAGGGTCTCTACGGTGTGGTGTAGTAAGCCAACCAGCCATCCATCCAGGAAGGCACCATAGAAGTAGTGGTTTTGGAAAGAAATTCCTGCAGATTGAGCTGTGGAACATACCTTCCTAGCGGGCCATCTAATGTTTCATGATGGGAATCTCAAACCAAATGACCTCGGACGAATAGTGCTGCTGAGGAGGTGTTATATTTTACAGTAAGTGAAAACACAAGGATTTTTACCCAGGGAATAGTCCCAAAAACCCCAGATGGTGCCTCTAGATGGGTCATATAACGGCACCCCTGTTGTCTCTGGATGACTGAAATATTCAGGCTGGCTCAGAAGAGGAGAGAGAAAAATAAGACAGACAGGGCAGCGGAAGTGTCATGTGTCATCACCTTGTAGTTATCCCAGTTCCTGAAGAAGTTAACGGATCCATCTCGCCTGCTCTGGATAACAGTCCAGCCCCCGTTGTCTATATCCTGTTCACACCAGGCCTGAACAGGCCTCTCTGCTTCATCTGGTCTGATCAGGTACATGCCGCTGGTGCTATGGCCAGCTTCCTGCGCTTCGAGACAATCTCTGAACGGGCCTGAAAGAAAGTAAATCAAGACAGGAAGGCAGGTGGTAAGAAAACAAGTGTGTGACAAAGTGTGTAACAGCTAAATAGTTGTAAAACACCCCCCTCTTTCTTAAGGTAATAACTCCCACCAACAATCTCAATTACTAAGATGTTGGAGCATCAAAATAGATTTTTCAATTACAGGAAATAGATTGGGAAAATGTTTAAGTGTAGCTGTGACACCCCTCCGGCTAGCCCAGCTAGAGTGCATAAACAATTTATATGGTTAAACATATATAAAAAAGTCTGCCTTTTTCCCCTCTCCCGGCTAATAAACTAATAATAATAATGTAAAGGCACAGTCCCTTCATTCTACTTTGTGGTTTCCCGGAGCCTATCATTCCAGCCTGGGTTTTGTATACGTCTCACATGCAATGGAACAATCTTGTAAGGGATCATTATCATATACAGCTTCACTGAAATCCAACACACTTTATTATTCTTGGACGAGGGCAATCTAAATGTCAGGAACTCTGTTGATGAGCAAAATCGCACTGGTTAGGTTTCTTTGTTTTGCTTTAGGTCCCCTGCCTCAATCAAGACGTTACAGACTTTTTATTTCCATCCCGGTTTGTGTTCTTTCTGTTGAGCAGGGAGCAGAGATCCAGCTGAGTTCGCAAATCTTTAACCTTTCAAAATGAGGCCACTGGCCCACCTGCAGCTGTATTCCAACTCAGTGATTATTATTTTGTTACGGTTGGCAGGCAAAGTCATGACTGTTCTACATTTTATGATGATTTAATTGTTTTGGATTTCCTGAATCAATTAATAAATTATCGGATGGATGGATAGATGGAAGAATGAATGGATCCCTCACTCACTCACTCACTCACTCACTCACTCTCTCACTTACCTTCAGCACTGAAGTTTCTATTTGGAGGTTTCTGAACTTCCAGGGTGCCACTTGTGGGAAATGGCCCAGAACGCGAGCCCCTTTCTCGGGCAAAGCCTTGGGTGTTGTCCCTCTGGATCTCATTGGTGAATCGTGGCACATTAACAGGAATGTTCTCAGGCACCACCTGCACAAGTGGAGGTCCCAAGGGTGACTGGTCATGCCTGCGGCTGTACACGTGCATACAACGCTCCTCCAGTGCTCCAATCAGCACGGACTGGTTGTTCACTACTGCAGATAGAGCTGCGTATTTGGCCTCGAGTTCCCTGTACCTGGATCCCAAGCGCAGTGACTCTGTGGTGGCGTTGAGGATGCCTGTCTCCAGCTGCGCCAGCTCCAGTGAGTTGTCCCTCTTCCTGATGATCTCGTGCAGCAGCTGCATGTACAGCTGGGTTACTCTGGAGTTCATGTTCCTGCTTTCTTTCCTCAACAGCTTCATTTCATTCACCAAGTTGCCATCCACATCCACCACCAGCTTCAAAGTTTCCATCTCCCTACGCTGCTTTGACAGGAGGTCGCGCACCGCAGCCACATCCAGGCGTGTCACTCGGTCCTTGTCGGTTGAATAACCCCGGGCAGCACAGATGGGTCCTGTGATCTTCTGTTCAGGAACCAAAAAGGTGTAAGAGCACTTCTTGCTTTCTCCATTGGACTCTGGAGCCCTTCGTATCCGGGAGAGGATGGGGTTCTTTTTGAAGGCTTGGCTGTTGCCCCAGAAAGACAGACCAAACAGAATAAATACGCTCCATGTTTTAGGTCCCATTGTTCCTCTTCTCTTTATCACCAAACAAGCTAAAGATCTACAAAAAGGAAAGAGATGTGGAGATCCCATAAATCCCATAAAAAGACCAAAATCAACAATGTTTTAGTCCATTTCTCAATATTTTCCAACTTCTCCTGTCTTTGGCAATCAGCCCAAACGCAATTGGTTTCTACTGAAGACGTGAATCATTAAAACACAAATTATAGTTTCATTTTTTTACAATCCTAGCAGTATGACAATGTCCGTCAGTGGGCCAGTCGGTCCATCACTTTGGCGGGAAATATGTCAGCACCTGGGTATATTGCCATTACATTTGGTACACACATTCATGTCCCTCTTAGAGTGAACTGTGATCCCCTGACCTTTTATCTAGTGCCATCATCAGGTCAAAATCTTCCTAATGCTATTCATCTGTTCAAGTGTTAACATGAAAATATGCAAAACTATGATGTCAACATGGAAAACATTGTTCTTACAGCATGTTAACATTGCTATGTGAGCATGTTAGCATGCTAATGTTATAATTTAGCTAAAGCAACATCTTCCTAAAACAGCTAAGCACTGCAGCAAATGTTACTCAAAGAGAAGCAAATTGTGTATTTGTTGAGGACTACTGTCAGCCACAGATTAGTGTGCATTTGGTGGATTGGGAGTATTGACAGCCCTAGAATAAACTGCAGTTCTATGTTCATCATAACAAAGGGAAATGTCAAGCAGTTCAACGGTGTAGCTTGTTGAGTTTTTAGTATAGTTTTTGGACAACAGTAGGGGGTATGGCACAGAGGATTACGCTATGTCAAGCTTTGGCTACATGAATGATGAATGATGAATAAATGATGAATTCATGTAGTATATTCCCTGACGTATTCTTTAATTTAGTAGTATTTTCAATGAAGTTTCCTTTTTCTGTCTAATTTTGTACTTCTGTACAATTTCCTACCAGATGTTTTCTTTTATCTTCTAATCCCCTATAATCACATTGGCATGAAACACAAAACAGCTTCCAGTCAAGACTTAACATGAGAGTCTTGCTTAATTATGAAGTAAGTTAGCATTAAAATGTAGTGAAGTGAAAACTAGCAGACTGAGGCAAAGACACGGCTGGTTTCACATATCGACTACTGCAGACAGTCTTACGGCAAGATGTGCCATCTGGTACGTTTGTGGTAGAGTAAGAGCAGTGTCACCCACCCACCGAAAATCTGTTATCGTTACTTGAATTTTCAATGCATTCCCTCATGGGCTCTCTTTCATTACGGCCCTACCACATCTGTATCAGGTGTCTGGGTGTGGGCAAGTGCTGGGATCTGTTTTTCATATTTCTGTAGATCTCCTGGCTCAGTCCTTCTATGAACCTCCCCTATAGCCTTTCAGTGTACCTGCACTGTAGAAAATTGTAATGCATCTCAAAAACAGAATTTAACTGAAAATTAAAATAGTTTTGGTAGAAAATTGAGTTATTTTGGCAACGGATAACATGAATATATCACTTTAAAGTTGTGTCATTTTCTGCCAGGGTTCATAAAGTATATCAATAAATAGTGTATCAAGCAAAATCCTACAAGTCAGCAAGTGGTTATCATGGGCCTCACTGACTCATTTTAACTTCTGCCATTTCTGCCTGGCTGGTACAAACATACATTTGAATTTGGTAAGGAATAAAAATAAATTGATGTTTAAGGAGCAGCAGGGGGAGCAGGAATCCCTGATTTATGAGTAATGTTTTCTGGAGTCTATTTTTGGAAGGAAAGCTTGTGCTTTAATCTCATTGGTTTTGACAGGACAATGAATGGAGCAGGGAAGGGTGATGTTCAAAAATGCATGCTAAGTGAAAGAGCCCCCTTTCATATTCCATAGTGAGGCTTGGCTCTGGAAGTGGAGCTTATGGTTAGCCAACTTCAGGCTGATTTAGGGCCATATCCAACCAGAAGGCAGTCTGGTTGGATACATGTCCAAGGAGGTTAAGCAACCTTCATCTAACACCTCTGACAGGCACACAATATGACCCACTTCATATCGGGGCTCATCAAAACAAATGTGCTGAGGGTTTGAAGGAAAAAAAAGTCCAGGACAGAGACAGCAGGGGCTTTGAATCATTTCTGTGGTCTCCTCTGGATGTTTATTTGCACTGAAGAGTCCTGACCACAGCTAATGGGACAGATCCCAGAGCATTACCTAAGCTCAAACTGCTGCTGTGGCAACATAGTACCCATTTATCATTGCCTAAGGAAAAACATGCCTCAAGGGAAATATATAACATCAAGTTTTTGTGTAAAGCACGACTTATTGACAGAAAGGAAGTGCCTGAGCCAACATTAATATCAAAAAGCTTCAAAGTTGAGCAGCTATAACATATGGAACAAGCTGCAGTTTGTTTTGTCATAGATTATAAACCATCTGAGGGCAAAGGGAAAGGCACTTGGAAAAAGCCATGTGCCAGAACTCAGAAACAAATTGGCACTGTCAGTTAGTTATTAATACCAGTTGAGTACTTTTTCTTGTCTTTTCGTAATCACTGGTCATCCCATTCAATAGCTCATGCTCAGCAATTGGCTTGTCTGCATGTCTCCAACCCCACAGTATGAATCTCACAGGCTCCGGCCTGACAGGAGTGACAGTATTTACACAGAGGCTCCTCAGCCAGGGCTGGGAATCTCATCGGCAGTGTTTACCACCAGGTTTCTCTCTGTCGTTCACACCCTGCCTGGTCTTCATCAAGTCAGCCGCAGCAGCCGTGTTTTTGTGTTGACTTGAAATTTTTTTATATTCTCCTACTTCTCGCTCAGAGCTAGACCAGACCAAATGTAGCAACCTCATCTATATTAATGCAGTCCTTGCAACCAGACAGGTCAAACTTTGCGGTGGATGATTTTTCCTAGCCAAGAGGAACATAAGGATACTGCAAATCGGCCCACTGACTCAAAGTGGTACCACTGAGCTCTGACTGTTATCCCTAATTAAAAGATAAAAACCCTCAAAAAGCCCTGGGAAAACCACATTTGTGGCCCCTAATTTAGTTGCAACTTTATTTTAACATACAGCTTACATCGCATTGCACATCAGAAAGTTTTTTTCAGTCTAACTTAATTGTGGGATTTGCTCAGGGCCAGCTGATTTAATTAGCCCACAAGTTATTCTGAGGTTGCCACTAATAAGGACTGTCTGCTGAGGGGACACATGCTGCATGAGCTCTGTACTTCATGGTCACTATGATCATGGGCTTTGTCATGGATTATTATTAATTTTAGCATTTTAGTGTCACTCCCCAGTTCTTCATTAAGAGTCATGGATGTCTAGAGGAACCTCCTTTCACATAAACTTGCATTGTTCTATATTAACTTTAATCTTATCAGTAAATTGAAATCTTTTACGCATTTGGATGACTTGAAAAATCCAATTGTTTCAGCAGTTTTCTAAAGAATAAAACATACAAATGTTAATTTTATGAATCTTACCTGTATCTGTGAGTTCAGTCAGCGGTCCAGGAGGTGCAGGTAAAACCCAGCTTGGTGTCTCAGTTGTGTTTCCTATGCAGGTTCATGCTCTCCATTCTCCCTCTCTCACCCTCAGTCTCCTTCTGTCTTTGCTGTCATTGAGAATGAAGGCCTGCATACAGCTATGGCACAAGCAAACACCGTCCACTAGGAGAACAGTAGAGGGTGGTCCATGTACAGAAAGAGGGAAGGCTGATGGTGTGATGTTTTTCTGTAGTTTGAGCAGAGGGGAGGCTTGGCCCTGCCTTCTTCCTCTAATTTTGCATACGGTTTGGAAAGAAAAGACTCCTCCTAATGTAAAGTTAACCAGGAGTCAGCAAGAGTGGTGAAGACACTCACACTCAATATCAGTCTAGCTGTAAGCATGTAATGTTTCCTTGTTTACAATGGTATATTATCTCCCACGCATGCTATGTGTCTGTCAGGCTTGTCAAAGTTTATGACATGCACGTAAATACTATTTTTATTTACACACACACACACCACACACACACACACACACACACACACACACACACACACACACACACACACACACACACACCACACACACACACACACACACACTGCCAGCTTCATTCACATAACTACAATTTCCCCACTGGGGATTAATAAAGAGGAAAAATTAATTTATCATAGTCTACTTCGTCGCAAAGCTGTTTTCCATCAACTCTACTCTGATGCCAACTTGATTCTGGCCATCCAGTAGCTTGAGCATATTAAATAGAGAGGTCTGTTTTGGATGTGAGCATGAGCGTTTCTGCTGCCTTTGCTCCATATATGGGGTGTCTCATGTGGCAATCCAAGAGCTATTGGCAGCTGTGTTTATTTGATTATGAGGACAATATGCAGAGCTTTGCAGACAATGAAGAATGCCCCTCAGCTAAATGTTTTGGATTGAGGAGGAAGCACAGGCTTTGATGCATGGGGATTCTCTGCGTGGGGAGACATACTTCAGCATGTGGGAGGAGAGATTTGCTCATGAGCAATAGAGGCAGGACATTCATAACGTAGAGTTCATGTGTGTGGATGCTTGCTTGTGACTCATGCATGTGTGAGAACATATGTTTGCATGTGCGTGAGACGTGTCTCCATGGTGGTCGGTTTTAGGTAAAAGAGCTTGTCCAATTTAAATAAATTATATGTAGAAGAACATGTTTGGGAGGAAGCTGTTGCTGAAAGAAGCTAATAAATACAGTTTGGGCTAATTTGTCCCATCCCTGAAAACTATGATCTGTATCTGCATCACATTTAAAGCAACTAACCCCCCCTAGCGTAGTATAGATCAGTGTTATCCAACCTGGGGGTCACACCCACCTATGGGGCCGATGATAAATCCAACGTGAAGGGAATGAAAGGGATAAGAAAGAAAAAATAATGAATGTACAGTATAGACAAGTACTCCTTGATTAGTGCAAAACATTTTTGGTTGAAAAACAATGGCCAAATAAAGAGGCACAATACAGCGTATGCCATCAGTGTCTGAATTACAACAACAACATTATAACTAAAATGCTACATTTAAAACATTTAAAATCCATGACTAAATTAATTTATTATTGCTGTATACGTTATTTAAGGAATTATGTATGACTGATATTTTTTACATTGCATTTTTTTAAATTATGTATCACTGCAGTACTCTAAACTTCTCCTAGGAGTACACATACCCCCATTTGAGAAACACTGCATTAGGTGATAAAGGACACATTTGCTGAAGTGTTGGTTGTGTCTTCTCTTAATTTGAATTTTTTACTTAATTTAAATAAGATTGTTCTCTATTTGTACCCAAATGTAACATTAAAAGGATCTTTCAGCACTTCCTTTCTCCACTTCATGTATGTGTACACGGATGAGGTGCACCCTTTTCATATTTGCCCTTGCCCTTAGAAAGTCTGTTTACAAACTCTCTCTCTCTCTCTCTCTCTCTCTCTCTGTCTCTCTCTCCCCTCCTTGTGGCTAAACAAGTTTATTACCACCTCCAATCCAATTGTACTTAAAGTATCAAAAGGCTGTGTTAATATATGATTTTGGATGAACATTAGGCTACTCATGCATTAATGTGTATGTTGCATTAAACTGCTGTAGATGGATGTCTTAATCTACAGCAATGCATCATATTCTACACAATCCTCATTCGTTAAAACTTTAAACGAGCGTTGATGTCCTGTGAGAACCCCTAAACATAAACTTTTAAAAATTCAACTTTTCATGAGATAAACTTTTTGACAATGCATTTTCCAGCTAATCCAAGAAGGGTTTCTACAGTTTATTTAATTTAAGAAGTATGGGAGAATTTCCTCAACCTATAAAGGAACACTTAATCTTTCAGTTTATTAGAAAACAACATGGAGACTACATTGTTTTCACTGGATAAAAGGGGGTCCCACATTTTGTGAGTAACAACTAAAGCTGTCAAACAAATTTAGTGAAGTAAAAAGTACAATATTTGCCTCTGAGAGTGAAGTGTAAAGTCACATAAAATGGAAAATTCTCAGTAGCCTAGCTCAGATGTGTATTTAGGTACAGTAAATGTACTTAGTTACATTCCACCACTGCTTCATGCGTGCATACGCAATGACGTACAGAACGTAGATAGCCTAGTAGAAAGTTACAAATCGAGTAAATAAGGATTAAAAGAGTATTAGCACAAACAATCGCTCAGTGACCGTGACGTCATGCGTATTGACCAATAGGAGGCGGTCAGCTTGGGACAGGTCAGTTGGTACCATAGACTGTATGTTTATTGACGGTCTACGGTTGGTAGGCTACTCGACGGTTAGCAGCAACGACTGTATGAAAAAACGTAACTTTTCTTGGATTTAAAGGAAAGAAATGGACAAAAATAATGACGTGTTTTTAATTGAAAATATTGCTAAACGGTGTTGCCGTTATTAAGCCTATTTCATTTCCCTGTCGACCGTTTACTTTTCGAGCATGGTGAGTTTGACCCCGTCCCCTTCTGTAAAATGTTGCCAATGTTTTACTGTCGTGAACTTTGTGTCAATGACAAACGTTTAGCGAATACACTGCGTTGTAGGACCCATTGCTTTAGTCCACGTTGCCTCTCAGAGACCGGTTGGATTAGGTGATTTAAACGCGCTTTACGGTGTGCAGTGTTGCGGATAAAATTAGACTCCTGCAGCGTAGCATTAATGTATCCTGTGTCACTGTGGATCTGTTGAGCCCCCAGAAGAAGAAGAACACTGAGAGACAACTGTCATAGTCCAGCCCAGTCTCATGGCAGCTCGTGAACCCAGCAGCCATTGCAGTACCAGCCAAAAGTTTGGACACACTTTCTCATTCAAGTAAAAGTGTGTCCAAACCTGACTGGTAGGCTATAGGCAACAGTATGGCCTTCACAGATGTATTTAATGTGAACAAACACAAACATATTCATAGATATATATATTTTACACCCTGTTCAAGACAGACTTATTAATAACACCCTACTTTTAAATGGTCGTTTCATCTAAAACGTTTTGTTAAATATACCCTTAGTGTCTTTTCAGTAATTGGTCTGACCCTTTAAGATAAGTGCACATGTGCATATACGACCTAAATTTGTAATGTAATTATCCATCATAGTATGACTCTTCTGATTACCTACTGATGTGTTGCAGGATGCCGAGGGCCCCCAGGCCCTGTGTGACCTCTGCTTGGCTCAGGTGTGCCGCAGCCTGGATGCTCTGTGCAGCAAGCGAGCAGACGGCTCCATTTTCCTCAGCTGGGCCCCGCTATTCCCACAGGAGATGGCAGACCAGTTACTGCGTAAGATGGCAACTAAAGGTAGGCCAGGAGGACAGAAAAAGGCTCCACAACATCCATATCAACAACGGAGGGCAACTGTAGCCACCAAGTGATAGTAGCCTAGTTCGCAAAGTTGTTAAAAAGGGACCAATGGGGCGCCAGGTAAGCTCACCTGGTAGAGCAGGCACCCATAGATGCAGCAGTCACGGGTTCGATTCGGACCTGCGGTCCTTTGCTGCATGTCCTTGCCCCTCACTCTCCCCCTTCATGTCATTCCCCCTCTCCCCTTTCATGACTTCAGCTGTCTATAAATAAAGACCTTAAAATGCCCAAACAAATAATCTTTTTTTAAAAAAAGACAAATGTGACCTGACATTTAGTTAGTTAGAATTCTTCAAATGCACAACTTCATGTATAAACAAAAGATAATTGGAATGTCTGAATAGCATTATCCTTAACCTACCACCATACACTTCATTAGTTCACAGTGTACTATGCCAGGCTGAAAATGTATTTCATGAACATCAAAGTGGTTAAAACGGATGCTACTTTCCTCTACAACGTCCATCTGTTTCCTTCTCCCTACAAGGCATACTGAATGACACAACCGTTGGGATTTTCCAAAATTGCAAAGAGCTCCGCCTCGTCGGCCTTCGTATTCCAGGTCGCAAATTTTCGCGGGCCCTTTGCCCTCCCCGGGCTCCGGAAAGTCCTCCTGGGTCCGGGCGCCTCATGGGGCAACATCGAAACCCCCCGGCCCCAACCCGGGTGTGAGACCAGCCTGAAAGGGGTTGTCCCTCCGGGGCTCCAGTGGACTCAGGTCTCGGGGGAGATGGGGGGGCCCCTGTAAGCTTCAGTCCCTGCGGGTTTTGAGGACCTTAAACCCTTGCCAACACAGACCTGACTGATGCTGTCCTTGAGGACATCTGCACTCTCCCTCAGCTGGAGAGCCTGGACATCTCCTGTAGTGCCGTCTCAAAGCTTACCGCACTCCTTGATTGCAAAAACACCCGGGAATCTTTGATCCCCCCCGGCCCTTCGCTTTTGTCGCTGAAGGTTTGCTCTTTGTCTTTTCAACTTCACGCTCTCAGGACTGATTTTTTCAAGGACCATTTTGCTTGGAGACATGACGGAAAAAAACTGGTGAGACTTGCCGCTTCTGGAGGGGAGTCCTCAGATCCTCCCTTCCCTTGTTTCTCTAGATATTTCTGGGCGGAAGAGAGTCACTGAAGCCGCAGTCAGGGCCTTTGTGGAGGCAAGAGGTGGGGGGTCTTTGGGGGCCGCTACCACCAGGCAGCCCGTGATGTCCTTCCCACGAAAACCTCAAAAAAGGAGCTACTAGTATCGGGCACAAAGTTAACATCATGCTATGAGATTTCAGGACATTAAAAAATGTTATAGGCAGAAACCTGAGCTTGACTCTCATAAAACATGAGTTTCTCATTTGTCTTTGACTTGAGGCTTTGTTTCTATATGTACTGAAAATGCCCGCTGCATTTCCTGTCTCTCTGACAATACTGATCTGCTGTGTATGTTCAGGTAACTGGAGAGGCTAATGAGGACCAGGTGTGTGAGGCCCTGAGAAGGTACAGAGACCGTGAGTGTTTTGTACGAGAGGCCCTCATCCATCTCTACAATGTAACCACTGACATTGACAAACCACGACCAGATATACTAAAGGTACAAGCATTGTGTTTAAACAATATCTTTAAAACATACTTTTATTTATTACAACACAGGTCATAATTTTGTCACTTTGGCCATCATTTCTGTAGGTTGTGGATTACATTGTAATCACAAAAGTAATTGCTAAAACAACATAGGAGTAAAGATGGGAAACAAGATAACAGTTTAGAACAGATTATCCAAACCACTTTATTCCAAAGTAAAAGTGAAGGTGAACCACATCAAAAATGTCACTAAGCTCTCTTTGCATAGGAAAACCAGGGTTAGGTTCTTCCAAGTAAGAATTGTTTAAAACTTGTATGATCGTTTGACCAGAGGTGGAAAGTAACAACATAAATAAACGATCGCGCCCAAAATCACTACAGTGACCAATCAGCATCTAAGCTGCCTACCAGGCGCCAAGTCTTTCTGTAGGAGTCGGAGATCAAGAACGAGATGAAGGTGGATCAGGCGAGCAACGACGGTTCAGAGACTGTTTCAGTAGAAATGCTAGCTGACCCCTTGTCCTATTTTCACTACATGGTAAAGATCCCCCCCGCCTTGCTTTACAGTAATTTTTTAATGTAACTAAGTCATTTTTAATTAAAGTACATTTAAATTAACTACTTATTACATTGACTTAAGTAGTTTTTCAGATAGAAAATTTCACTTGTACTTGAGTAATATTTCATGAAAGTATTGGTACTTTTACTCAAAAATGGCAAAAGTATTCACTTCCCGTACTCAAGTAGAAGTTTTGATACTTGTGTTAAAAAATACTCTGGTAAAAGTAGAAGTAGTGATTTAACTTCTTTACTGAAGTAAAAGTAACAAAATAAAGGCTTGGAAATGTACTTAAAGTATAAAAGTAAAAGCCTTGCAAATGACAACCATTTTTTATGCAAAGCTACCTGGACCACACAAATGATACTAGAGTGTAAGCTGAGAAACTTCAGTGGACACAATAATAATGGTATTTCCAGTGAAATTATTTGAAACGTGTTATTGAGGACTAGATTAGGACTGTATAATTAAACAGTACAAAAATGGGCGTTGGTAGCTCTGCTACGGCTATCGGTTTGTGTGTGGTAATAAAATAAATAAATAACATTGTAAAGGCTACCATACACAATGCATAGGAATATATCTGCTGGCAAATAATAACAATAAACCCACTATTAATTACAATAATAGAGTAAGTACTTCAGAATGTAAATAATGTACCTAAAATACAAACGTGAGCAGGGGCGTTCAACAATCGCTAATATGAATCATCAGCCAGGTGCAACCTAGCTAACAGGTGAAGCACAGAAACAACACAATCGCTCACTTTTAAATGTTCCAATAGACCAATACAACAACAGGCTTAAATGAACTGACAACATAAGTTATACGACTTACAGTTCTCAAAGACGTACACACACAATCTCAACTGTTTATCCTCCGGACAGCTTGTCTCTTTTTCTTTTCTCACACTTTCTTTTCCGTTTGGCGCGTGTCCGCGCTGTTCTCCAACATGCACTCACAATCACACCTGATACACAACCTTTTGTACAAAACTAAAGTAACAAGCCAATTTTGTAAAATGTAAGGAGTAAAAGTAAAAAGTTGCCACAAAATAAATGGTAAAGTAAAAATATACTTAAAACTACAGTAACTTGTACTGTACTTAAGTAAATATTTGTTCTTTGTTACTTCCCATCTCTGCTTTTACTTGAGTACAGTATTTTAGAATTTTTTCCTTCTCTGCGTATGACTGCTCATGTTCCTAGAAACTTTTTTTAGCAAATACCATATTCACAGACCTTAACAATCACCATGGAATTATGGCCAAAAACGACAATAATACGACTCAGGTTGTAGGAAACTAGTATTATACTGCATTGCACTGCACTGTATAGTAAATTGATTATGATTTCTTTTATGATGTTTTACTCTAGTGTTGCACAGTATCTCCACTTACTGTATTGTCCGCAGGATGAGATGCTGTAGTTAGTTAGTTAATCCTTTATTTAAACAGGAAGTCTCACTGAGACCAAGATTTCCTGTTCAAAAGAATAAACATATAAGCACAGAAAAACACAGAATTTCTCAACAACACGCCATTTTTACACTGTAAAGGAAACCATTTCAAGTAGCATTTAATGTTCAAGTATAATGTTTTAAAATTCAAAAGCACAAATAAGATAATAAAAATGTTTTTGTGACTCATTGCCCTTAAGGACGGAGCCTAGCATGTCAAACCTTTTTTTTTTTTTTTTTAGCTCACTCTACAGCTACATTTAAAATGTCCTCTGACCTGACACTATAATTACTGTATGTAGCCGGGATTGGAAAGAAGACATAAAGAGGCAGTTTCTATTTAGAGCTACTTACAGACAAATAACGCAATGCAACCTCACAGATATAAGAGTGTTACACACTAATAATTTCTGTGATATGCCCTGTTCAATCACTGTCCTCTACTGATGGACTTTGAGTGATCCAGGTTTTTCTTTCTTATTCTAAAGCACATGTGATTTTGAATAAACATCTGGTTTCCTGCAGCTGGTTCTAAGTGCAATGCAGAGCCACACCACCTCTCTGCATGTCCACCTGGTGGCCACAGCGTGTGTGTTCAACCTGACCACTCAGGACCTGGCGGAGGCCATGCCTCTCAGCCTGCTCAGCTCCACTGTCACCCAGCTTCTGTATGCCATGAAGACCTTCCCCAGCCACCAACAGGTCAGGTTGACATACTCAATGTTTCACATTACAGATCCATTATGCTATTGTGTAGTTACACAACAGCAACATGTTGCACAGAATGGCTCTGTTGCTACCAGCTGGTGTGTCGTTCAGAGATTTTAGAGTCTGACCTAAGATTTGGTTGCAACTCCCATTCTGCCACCTTTTGGACAGTATTTTGCAATTACTCCATAATACCTCATACACACATATAGCCATATGTTTTCTTACACCCATATGGCTCTTCAGTTCTTAAATTGTTTCCATCCCTCCAGGTGCAAAAGAACTGTCTGCTAGCGCTCTGCAGTGACTACATCCTTCAGGATGTCCCTTTTGACAAGTTAGTTCATTTCTTCCAGTTATAATATGACGCATGAGTTCACTGTTACGCAGTAGCCAAGATAATCAGTGCACTCATTGAGTGGCACTGTAGTGTTTTTCCAACAAATTGTGATCCAGCTAAAATATATTTTGTCTTGAAATGTGAATTTGCCAAAAGAAATAGTCCACTCCAGATGCAAAAGTGCAGACCTGAACTCAGATTTTCCCAAGGCTTCTCTGAACATCACTTGTATATTTTTGTAATACTGTGTTCCTTATATCCATAATGTGATCATGGTTCAGGTATTTAGCAGCCATGCTGGTGATTAACTGGCTGTGCAGCCATGAGGATCCTACCCTTCAGAGGATGGCTGTGGCTGTCATCTCCATTCTGGTGGCCAAGGTCAAGACACTGCTCACTGACTGTGCGTTAGTCTGCTGCAGGGAAATAGTATGGCAGCTGTTAGTCCTACCTGTTAAGATCCCTGTGCTCTCTGTGATGCTAGTCTCAACGGCCAGCTTTTGCTTTCATTTAGTGCAGTGCAGTAGGGGCCATTTTTCCTTGTGCGATAAATGTACAACTAGTTCTAGAAACACTCATCTTTTGTTTTATTTGCAGTTGTCCACAGAGGACACCGCTCAGCTTGGCAAGGACGTCTTTATAATGAAGGTACATTAACACTTTCACGGTATTTAGTTTCAAACTTACACAACGTCCCCGGCTTAGCACTAGATATGCAGGAGTGTATTTCTAGTCCTCTCTCTCTCCCCCCCATTCTCTCTGTCTTTCTCACCCGCTCTATTTTCCATTACCTACCCTGTGTGTGTGTATATATACTAATTAACTCACTGCCACCACATTGCTCCATGAACTCGTCCATCACGGTTTACTGTTAGTCCATTATTCAATCACACTTCTCTATTTTTTTCTTTGTGTATGTAATCAAGCTTCTCTCTACGCTTCAGTTATACAGTGCTTATTGTACGCCTGGTGCCACTTATTAATATATAAATCATTGTTTCCAACACTCGAATTTAATACTACCAAAGGATGTTTTACTACAAATTTATTTACAAAAGTTGATACTCATTTTTCCTTTTTGGCTCTTACATGTTTCCTCGTCCCTCTCTGACACTCCCATCTGTCTCTTTTTTTTTCCATTTCTCATTTGCTCCGTCTCGCAGCAGCTACTGGCTATTGTGCAGCAGAAAGCCATGGTGGGAGCGGTGGACTCCACTCTGAAGTTTGCCCTGAGTGCTCTTTGGAACCTGACGGATGAGATGCCCACCGCTGCTCGCAATTTCATCGAGTGCCAGGGCCTGGAGCTGTACGAGGAGGTTCTTGAGGTAGTAGAACTCCAGGAATACACTGACATTAATACAGAAATACACACACACACACACACACACACACACACACACACACACACACACACACACACACACACACACACACACCCCATCTCATGCCGTCCTTCGGTTTGTGTTGCAGTCCTACTACACAGAACCGTCCATTCAGCAGAAAGTTCTTGGACTCCTGGTAGGTTCTCTCTCTCTCTTCTCTGTGTGTGTGTGTGTGGGTGTGGGGGTGGGGGTGGGGGTGGGTGGTTATTAGTTCAGAATGGGTTTTTGATTATGTGCCATGTGTGCTACAGTAAAATATAATTCAAATTTGGAATTATTTTGACCAATAGGAATCAAATTAAATCCACCTGTAGGGTCTGACATAATGTTGTTATTACTGTCACCACCGCTATTATTTGTATCTCTGTGTTACAGAACAACATAGCAGAGGTGGAGGTGTTACAGGTGGACTTGATGCAGGAGGACCTGCTGGAGCACATCCTCAGCCTGCTGCAGGACTCCCAGGTGGAGGTGGGGGTCCGGTACTTTGCAGGAGGGACTCTGGCACAGCTAGCCTCCAGACCAGAGGCCTGGACCCTGGGCGACGAGCTCCGCAGCACCATACTGAAGCAGCTGGTGTGTGGCAAACGTTTTGGATTCTGTTCTGCATTTAGCACGGAGGAAAATTCACCTTTGGCTCTTTTGGTCTTTCTTTCTTTTCAGCATGCATCCATAATGACATGGACCCAACTCGAGAGAGAAATGGTCTCTTACAGGTGAGAGAAATGCAAACTGGACAACACGGACAGAAAAAGCTGTTTAGAAGTAGTTTTTAATGAATTTACTTATTCTGTCTGTTCAATTCAATATCAGATTTAATGTAAATGTAATGGATGGATCGTTTGAAACCCTGTATATTAAACCCAATTGTAATTCCCACTATACCATAGGTTCATTAATTTGGATTAGGGATATAACGGTATGAAAAATTAACTCACGGTTATAGGGAACAAAATTATCACGGTTTTCGGTATTATTCCGGTGTTTTTAAAGCTGTGTTCAATGCCTTTTAGCAGCAACTTTTTTGCACACGTTCTGCAGACAGAATAACTATCTTCAATCAGCTGTCTTTCGGCATTCTTATTATAACCAAAATATGCCCACGCTTTGGACTTAGTTCTCTTAGAGGGCTGGTAAATGTCCTGAGTGCTGTCATCTCCTCCTTCCGCCATGATTCCAACTTCAAGAAACACACGTTGTAGGCTACGCTGTGCGCCTGCGCGGCAACTTCAGGAGACTCGACTGAAGCTGGGAAGGATTAAACAGTTTCCACACTGTGGTAATCCACCGTGATGATGATAATAATATTTTAAATGAAAACGGTAATTGTTATCTTTAACATTTTTATCGTGGTTTCCCGTTACACCGGTAATTGTTACATCCCTAATTTGGATATCTGCTGAGGTGTCACATGAGGTCTCCAATAGAAAGGGCAGACAATCACAATAATACAATTTAAAATCTAGTGAAACCTCGTTTACATTCCCTTGGTAGCATTGGTGCCAAAGAAAATTGACTGTCCGGTTAATTTAAGCACAAAATTAACCAAAGAAAAATGCTAAGAATTACTTCTAATGCCAGTGTCTCCTTGTGTCTACACTCAGGTCGTTCCGTCCATTTTGCCCTCTGCTTCAGACTTTGCAGCCCTCAGGAGTGCAGCTGTGGGCAGTGTGGGCCATACATCTGGTCTGCAGTCAAAACAGTAAGACACACAAACAGACTAATGTGAGGATAACATTTCCAATAATAATCAGGTAAATGTAATTTTAAGAAAGTGTTTGTTTAAGTGTAATATCTTTGTTTCAGTCAACTTGCTACACAGATACGTAAATGAACAGAGTGCGCATACGTCCATAATTAGTTACGAGCTGTGAGGGCAGGATAGTAAGCAGAGGTAAAATGAATAGTTCAAAAACACTGCAATCGTGGCTCCAAACTATTAGAAAGAGAGGTGTGGATAAGGAAGTATTTCGAGTAGCCCTGTTGAAACTATAGTGGTCGAGCACATGTGCTAGTCGCTCCTTAAAGCAGCGGCGGTGAAGTCACCCCAGCACCTGCTAGTAACAAATGATGCAAAACATTAAGGAGATAAGACCCAAGTTATCTTAACTTTTGATTCAGTTGGATTAGGAAGGTGGAAGATCAGCGTGGCTGTGCCTGTCAACATAAAGAAAATAACGTTGGGTGTAATTGTGATAGCCTAACATTGTCTTAAGAGGTGCATGGTATAAAAAGTTTGAGAAACCCTGGACTAAACAATTAATCTCAGAAAACAATCTGCAGATGAATCGATAATGAAAATAATTGTCATTTTTAAGTAAAATAAAGGTGATCGGTATTTTTTATCATTTTATTTGCCACAAGTATTGGACCCAAAATAATGTTGAATAGATTAATGTAGACTTCCCTGAAGTATTATTAGTCAAGTGGTGGTGGGCTCGATCACTGGAAGCTTCCACTCCTCTCTCATGTTCTCATCTTCTTTCTATCCTCTAGCTTCACATTACAGCAGCATGATGGAGAAGGAGGGCGTGACTGAACTTCTGAAGGCTTTGGCTGCACATCCCGACACTCACGCCGACATTAAAGGACTGTCAGACAGCATCTTGCACATGATAGAGCAACAACAAAGTCACTCGGGGTCCTTCTACAACCAGGCTGGGCCTTGAAACGCTTGACAAAAGAGCAAGAAATTGATTTTATTGAATTCATTGTTGAGCTATGTCTAAAATGTGCTAAACATGAGGTTACAGATACAGTATTAGAGTGCAGGCAGTTCACATCAGTCATGTTAAACGGATTAAGTTATTTGTTGTATATTTAAAATAGAGAAAAACTGTTTACAGACAGTAGTGAAAGCACTTTTCTGAGGTAAAATTGCTGTTAAGTTTAAAAAAGTTTGATCTTAGTGAACTGTTCCAAATAAAGCTTGTTGTAAATCATGCATAGAACCATCACCTGTCACTAGAGGGTGCTTTGGTACTGTAGCTTCAGGGCTGTTTTTTTTCCCTTAAATTTATGTAAAATATTCAATCATCAGTTGTTTGGATTCAAAATCATAAGAAGTAGCAAGATATCAATAACCTGAATCTGCTGTATTTATCTGTCTGTACCGAGGACTTATGTCGTTTTACATTTATTTATGTTCAGAAAAATTGCTCTTTTCGTCTCTCTCTCTCTCCTTTTCCCTCCCTCTCTCTCTCTCTCTCTCTCTCTTTCTTTCTTTCTTTCTTTCTCTCTCTCCTGGTATCCTAGATGCTGAATTCATAAAATTTTATGTAACAGCTGGAAGATGGAACTGCTTGCAGGCATCTACACAGTCTATTCTAAGTTGGCCTATTAATAAATCCTTTTGAAAAGTGGATTAACAACCTCTCATGAATACTTGAGTTGTACCACCATGTTCAACTTTTAACTGTCAACTCCCCTTCATTCACATTGTTAAATGCCCCAGAGATATTCAAAGGATCTACTATATGGCTTTTGCATGTTTGTGATTCAAACAGGTTAGTTGTCCTTTTGCCAGTGGTAGGCTAATTATCAAAAAAGTGCTGCAGTAACTGATCCAGGGTCAGCATTTAACTACCTCTTCAACCCCCTAAACATCAATGTCACAGTGGCAGTCCTGTGGGGATAGAGGTCTAGTGCCCTATAGTGAACACGGTGTGATGTTACCGTGAGAAGTTCAAGGCAAGAGAAGTGTAGGAAAAATGCTGCTTTCCTGGGGCTGTATAGCGTGCTGTATAGCATGGTTGCTTTGCACTATGTGGAAAACAACGTCATCATCATAGCAACATCAACGTGAGGAGGTGAGGTGAGCAGAAGAACCAAAGCGTAATAGTGGTGTGCATTGCCTTACTTAGGTTTTACGTTTTTGGCTCTACATCATTTTGGAAAAAGTGTGTGTGTGTATGTATATATATATATATATATATATATATATATATATATATATGTGTATATATATATATGTGTATATGTGTGTATATATGTATATGTAGGTTTTACGTTTTTGGCTCTACAACATTTTGGAAAAAGTGTGTGTGTGTATGTATGTATATATGTATGTATGTATATATGTATGTATATATATGTATATATATGTACGTTTTTGGCTCTACAACATTTTGGAAAAAGTGTGTGTGTGTGTATGTATATATATATATATATATTATATATATATGTATGTATGTGTGTGTATATTTATATATATATATATATATGTGTGTGTGTGTATATTATCCTTTTTTTGCTAAGACTGAGAACAGAAGTGAAGTTGGTTAGCACATTAAAACACAATGTATAACTATATGAATATGTCAACAATTATTAATACCTTAGTATTGTATGCACCATAAAAAGCTTGCCACCCTAGACATTATTGTAGGCCCAGTTTCATATTCAACTCAATTTTATACAATAGTATTAGGGGGTCCCTGCTCCATCTATCTTGCAGCTAAGAGGTCCTTAGCCTGGAAACCGTTAGGAGACCCTTGCTAAAAGCTAATCCGCTGGCCGTAGCACATGTACCATACAGACATGAGAGTGGTATCAATCTCCTTATCTAACTCTAGGCAAAAAAAAACAAATAAGAACATAATTTCAAACTATTTCATTAAGAGAACAGAAGGCTCTGCACTGGCTAGACATATAGAAATAGAGATGTCTGTAGATAAATTGACAGGTGCCAAAGTAGGATTTATGGCCAAAATATCTCTAGAGCTAAATAAAGCATGGGAAGGATAAAGAGAGACGTGCTGGAGATAAAAGTTACAGAGTGAGTCAAAGGAAATTCAAGACCCTTACATGCTCCACGAGACTGTGCAAAAATACTAGAGACCAATTTGCAGATTCCCTGTCTCAGTTTAAAATATCATTGTGTTGCATTTGAGGTGGAGCTTAGTAAGCATCTCGTTATCTCACTTTTGCAGCCAGCTCTTATGGATTAACATAATCGTAGACCACTCTGGGCACCCAGAATACACTAATGTACAATGCGACACATCTCCAGCTGTGAGTGCGTGCATGTGCCAGGGCACGTGTGAGGCAGAGTTTGCGGGGTTTTTTTGCAGCTATGTCTGTAAGCTAAAAAAGGCCCCAGTGTAGACAATAAGGAAGCCTTCCCCAATGTAGACAATAAGGAAGCCATACTTTGACTTGGATACTAATTAGACACCCTCTATCTAGGGGTGTATGATTCAGAAAATGTCACGGTTTGATTTGATTCCCATTTTTAGGCTCACGATTCAATTCAATATTGATTTTTGAGTAAAAAAAAAAAAAAGATTCACAGTACATGTACAGTGTATATATATATATATATATATATATATATATATATATATATATATATATTCATATGATTCATGTGGATTTGTTATTTGTTATTTTAACATCCTGTTATGATGTATGTTGTATGCGATGTCTTTAAGCTACTGGGACCTTGAATTTCCCCTTGGGGATCAATAAAGTATCTATCTACCATGTGATTGCTTTAGACACACAATAAAAAAAATATATATATATATTTAAAAAATATGAAGTAATTGATTTTTGAATCAGTAAAGTTTGAATCGCGATTTGAAGACTAATAATTTTTTGGGTTTTTTTTGCACGCCCCTACCGCTAACCCCCTAAATACCGAGAGAGCAAAATAAGAGATGAAGACATTCAAAAAGCAGGGCGAGAGGTTTAACAAGAAGACAAAAGCAACAACAAAAAAACACTTCTCCAGGCAGAACTGTGACGCAAAAAAGGACACACCATCTCCTCTCAAATGACCTTTTTATTGCTGGGGAAGGATACCGAGTTGGCAGGCCCTTGAGCCTGTGTGCAGATATGTAACAGCAGTAGGACCATCCTTCTCTCTGCCAGATGGAGGCAGGGGCTTACTCTTCACCATCAATCAATAGCCACTTTCACAGAGGAGGCCTAAGCAGAGCTAGTCGATATCAAGTCCAATAGAAAAAAAAATACAGATGTAACATTGGATCGAACACAAACATTTGAAATAAATAAGGTGACAAAGAATTTCTGATGTGATAATGATGGTGAAACTGATGGAAATTAAACTCGACAAAACTTTGGAAAAGTCCCTCTTGGCCTGTAATGACAACCAGGCATTTCAGTTTATTCCTGTCCCTCTTTCTGCACTTTAGTGTGGTCAACATGTAAAGGTTCAAATAATTAAAGCAAAAAAGCACAAAGCGGGAACACTCATTATACACGGTATGTTTACAATTGTAAGCATAGAAAACATATTTAACTTAATATAAGTTGCAGCAGGTTCCAGCTTAGCACAACAGTATGGGAGGTTGGATTTGGCTGACAGGTGCTGTCATCCATGTGTGGCAGTGATTAATGATGACATTTTCTTGAAATAACTGAAACACACAGGCACCCATTTTCCAAGCACCAGTCTCTGGAAATTTATCACATTTCTAACTTTGGTGTAAGTAGTACCACTGATCCGTGATTTTCTTCTTATTTTGTGTGTGAGTGAGCGTGTTTGGAAGTAGATGTGTCAGAGGGCTTTTACGGTCAGTTAGAGCCATGTTACGTGATGTAACATCTCCCATCTGCGGCGTTTTAAACAGTGGCCGCTTTGCCTTCAGCTCAGTAGATGCACACAGTGGTGCAAAGAACCACAACCAAAGGCAGGAAACACGTCTGCAGGAGCTTTTGCATCCAATAGCGCTGTGTATTTCCTGTGTCCATTCACTGAACTGGCTCACAGTCACAGCTGTGCTATTGATGTGACCGTAACTAGAGTGCATTTCTGTCCTGAAGCACATCCTGACCACTACCTCAAACTGGCTGGGGAATTTTGGCATACAAACAGTTATCAAGCACAACTCATCTTAAAGCAATAGCTCAACATTTTACACTTAATTGTTTTATTGCCAAGAGAAGACTGTTACCCCCTCTATTTGTCTGTATGCCGACACTACAGCCAGTAGCCCGTTAGCTTAGCTTAGTATAAGGACTGAAGCAGGAAGAAACAGCTCGCCCACCTGCAATTCTTTTTGCAATTGTAATTGTAATTCAGACACTCAAATGTAATGGGGATGGGTATACTATAGGCTGTAGTAAATAGCGAGTGACTTTGGACACAGACAAGACAGTTCTGCTGTCACTGTGTGCACATATGCTCACATTTTGTCAGTTTTACACTCAAATTCTTGAATGGATTAAACAAACAAGATAACAATGTGTTAAATAGTGAGATTAGTGTGGTTGGTTGTTGTGTTGCTGTTTTTTACCTCTGTGTAGAGCCAGGCTAGTTGTTTCCCTCATAACAATGCAAAAACAATAAAACAAGCATGCACACTAGTTTGTGCTTACAATCCCACAATGCAATGTATTCTACATGCAAAAGAATTGCAGTTGGTCAACTGTTAGTTGTTTCCTTTTGCTTCCAGGCTTCATGCTAAGCTAAGCAAACAGGTTAAACATTAAAGGGGTCGAACCTCTAATCCTAGTCTCAGCAAGAAAGCCAACAAGTGTGTTTCCCAAAACAAATAGGTCTTTGAAGTTTGAGATGATGTAGTTATAATGATCTGGGAATGTGCTGTTCTAGTTGGTGTCAGTAATGTACCGTTAGTGAGAGCTGAGCACTCTTTCGAAGCTTTTACACAGTACATTGTACTCAGAGGTGATTTGTGTTGGAGTCGATGATGGAGGCAGAACTGTTGCATGTCTGACCACATGCATACATGTGCCTAAATATGGTCCGGGTTTGCAACGTGGAGGTGTAAACTATTGAAATTCAGTTCATCCGTTTAGTGCATTATATTATTGAAACTAAGCATATTCAGCTGCTTTACAGTGCTTCCAAATGCCCATATAGAGAAAAATATGTCAATGATAAGAGTTTTCAGAGCCAGGTGTTACACAAGCACAGCAATTATGTACATGTTTGCTACTTGTCATTCCTTCTGCGTCACTGTGCTGACCTGTTTTAGGGCAACCAGCTATCCTATTTCCAGGCCCCACCCTCATCCTCGCTTCTGGCATCACATGGCCTAATCAGCTTGCTTAGCGGAATGTAATACACCCTCACAGTTAAAACTAACCCATATTTGCATGTTTTGTATGTAGATATAGATAAGAGTTTACTACACAGACGTCAACACACATGCAATGCATTTTGTATATACTGAAGGAACCCATGCAAATATTACACCCAAAGCCATGAGAGCAACTAGGAACCAAATATTCAACATCTCATCGTTCTGCTTAAGTAGGCACCTTACAGGTACAGTACGGTACATGGCTTACTATCTTGGATTGACACTTTTGGCATCCAGTTACGTATGCCACGCCAGTACATGTTTAGGTTGGTACATGCATAGTTATGCTTACTGCCATGAGTCAAGATCACTCCCTTATATCATGAACTAAACACACGGACATACACACATGATTCATTCCTGACTGTCTTATAACAGTGGTGTAATAGAAAAAAAACAAAAACATGTTCACCATCTGCAACAGGAAAAACCTTACAAACAAAACTTTTGACCCTTCATTGCACGGAAAGAACAGGTGGAATACCATTAATGATGCATGAGACCAGGGCCCTGAAAGTTGAGCACCTAAATGGAGTCATCATTTACGTTATACGTCTTTGCTTTTCATACAATAAAACAAATCGTTTGAAAATGGCTCTAATATGGTCAAAGCAATTTAAATATGTAAAGAAAGGTTTCTTGATTGTGTGTTTATGTGCAATGTTTCGCCATTTTTGTTCTCTGGAATGCCCAAGACAAAGTTTTTCTAAAGGAGATAAGAGAATTATCTTAGATAATTTTCTTATCTTTTTTTACTAAAAGTTAAAGAAATGCCCAAATATAGGTGTTTTAACAAAGAAATTGTAACTTATCGTTGTAGAAAAAGCACAGATGTTAATAATAATATTAGCTAGGGCTCCGTTGAATTTGGTAGGATATTGAGCCAGCATGCCAAATAGCAGGTAAAAGGAATTCTGACATCATTCATTTTATTGGCTACACCTGTGCTTTTCTCACTGTGACATCAAATACCTTTTGCGATAAAAGGTTTATTTAACGTTGCTGGCAATGCTGCAAGATATCAATATTATTAACACTTTTATAATAAAAACTTGTAGAAAGTAAAAATCTGCACAACATAAAATGAGGGGGAAAACAGCTGGTCCAAGAGAAGGCCTCTTTCTCAGAACCCTTAAAAGTTCAATTTTGTTCTGAAATCAAAGATATTAATTCAGAGACACAACTTATCGTACAAATACAGTACACACAGAAGACAGCACAATGGAGCAGCTATTGGTTTCCCCTAGTCCAACAAGGGATTTACTTCCTGCTCCTTATGTTCATAACAGTCAATGTCAGGGGAAATGAAGTGGTACAGCCACATGATAAGCGGTCATTCTGGGCTAAATTTATGATCTGGGATGTTGCAATTTGGAGGCAAAACCTCAAACAAACCAGGTGTTGGCACTGTATAAAGCATTCTGGGCTTAAATGATTCTGGTCCCTGTTTTTCCTGACATCATTAGCTGTCTTATTGCTCTAAAACTGTACATTTTTAAACACCAGATGTGGAGAAAAGTCCTTGTAATTTAACTCAATGAAGGTGTAAATAAAAAGTGTAAAAAAAACATTAGGAGCATGTTTTTTTGTTAGAATGTGTCTTAAATTATTACACTTAGGATCTTTAACTGACTGTATTTAAATCATGTGTCCTTTTTTAATTAATTGAATTAGCTTGTACACACCTCATAAGGCTTTTTGGTGAATCAACAGTGCATGCAGAAACATATAGGACACTGCACTCACACTAGTTATCCAACAAAGAGAGGATGAAGTAGAAATCCGTTATCACATTCTCCTGTTTACGTGCCATCCAGCAGGGCCCACTGCCAAACAGACCTCAGCAGTTGGCACATGCTGGCTCTCAACTTCACTAACAGATCTTTAACAAAAAATGCCTTGACTGTGGATTGTTTCTGGGCTAATGGATGAGAATTATCAGTACAAAACCACACTCCACTGGAGCAAAGATGGAAACCCTCACCCCTGTTTTCCACCAGGCGCGTCTGCGTTGTGTAGATACTAGCTTAATAAACACACGTGATTGTTCTGTAAAAGACTCCTGGTGTGGTATGGCCAATAGACTGAAAAACATAATTATCATATTAACAGTCTATTAATGCAGCCGGAACGCAGCACAGACGTGCACAGAGAAGAATCGGAGTCCACATCTGCAAAAGCTCAAACAAAGGTGCAGCTACATGGTAGGCTACACACTAGTGTGTACATGCGTGTGCACACATTTATTAATCTACGCTGACATAAATGCATTGAGTAAATGTATTTTATCCTCTCCTTTCATAACTGTGAGTAGAATGACCACACCACTTTAAATTCCACGTAGAGGCTGTGAAGCTGAGGCACAATTCTCCTACTATGATGGTTGCCATCATGTAGGCCCACTGGTATTTTTTTGTGTGCAACTAAAGCTTTTCAATTAGGGTCTAGAAATAGGCGGTCATATTATTTAGTAGCAGATGTATCTATCCAATTTGTAACATTATAGGTGCAAACTGATTGTATAATATGTTTCTCAATAGCCCAAATTATGATGGTCTGAGCTGGGTTTTGATGAGTATTTCTGCTCCTTTGTTAGTCCTAGCTGGATGCAAATGGTGCTAAAAGAATAGTTGAACATGTTTGGAAATTCCTCTTATTCGCTGTCTCGCAAAAAAATGAGATGAAAAAATAGATACCACTTTCATTTCTGTCATTTAAATATGAAGCTACAGCATGCAACAGTTAGCTTAGCTTAGCACAAAAACTGAAAACTGGGTACCAGCTAGCCTAGCACTGTCCAAAGGTAACAAAATGTGCCTACCAGCACCTCTTAAGCTTACTAATAAACATATAATGTGTTTGTTTAATGCATACATACGCTGAAGTGGAAAAAAATGACAATTCACCATTTTATGGAGGGTTGTGTGCCTGACTATTTCTTGGCTGGGAGCAGTTGCCAGGTGACTTCGGTAAATTGGGGCTCCTGGCCAAGGAAACAAACAAAATATGTTAATTCATTAATTTGGTTCCCAAAATGTAGAACTATTTTTCAAGCTGGTTAATGTGACCACTGATACTAGTACACAAGTTAAAATGAGTGGATAATAGGTAAAACAATCTGTTACGGTCAGACCAGCTAGCTGCTTACAAGATAACCCTGGCTGATTTAGGCTCCTTAGTTATCCTGTACAACCTCATTCCAGTCAAATAATACAAATTAATAAACCATATAGCACAGTCATACATTTGCATTCATGGTGAGTAATGCCCAAGGGCTGGGGACCTCCACAATGGCAGCGAGAGTGTGTGTTACATAACCTGAAAGCCCACTACTAATGAGTGACATTGTGCATCTCTGTTGAAACCTCTCTTTTCTGTTTCAGAAATAGGCCTGTTAAACAGACTCCGTTTGACTGGTTGTAATTAGACTTCACAGGCAGTCCTGGAAGTTGACAGGAGGCACTGTGGAAATCCGTGATGGGCAGAGTGGGATCAAACAGTATTTTAAACAGTGTGTGAGGTTTTCAAATTCCCGTTGCCATGGTCACTCCTGGACCGCGAGGTACGGCCCATCTCACTGGATTCTTCCTCGTCGTCGTCGAGCTGCTCGTCTTTCTTCTTGATGTAACGCTCATAGAGCACCATAATAACGCCCATCAGCCAGGCCGACACGGTGCCAGCAGCAAAGATGACAAAGCCGATGACGACGAAGAAGAGGTAGTCCCAGGAGCCCAGAGTCTGGTGACATAACGTCCGTAGCTGGATACCCACCTCTCCCAGACGACGGCCCTGCATGTCAGCAGGTGAGCCGCACACTGTCTGACCCTCATCTGTCACACAGACACACATCGGGAAGGAATGATTCAGGGTTAATCATAGTTCAAAAGATTACATCAACACATTTGGTTTGGAAATATAATGTAACTGTTACACTGACATGCACTGGAGGCAAAGTATTTTCTTCTCTTTTCTTTACAAAAAAATTCCAGGTTGGTGGTGTTATAACAAACCATGTCCCTCAACATCATTCAGACTATTGAGTCAGTGTGTTCTGGACTGCATAAACATGGTTAGCATTTTCAGGCCTGTGACACTCTTGATACACAAAATTATCCAAGAAAATCTATGTCTATAAAATTTTGCTATTGTTTAGGATAACCACATGCATACAGAATCAATTATATAGCCCCTGGGAAGTTAGTTTTAAATCCTTATTTTAACATAGTCAAGCAACGATCCAAAATAAAGTAGAAGAAAAAACACCCTTCATTTTTGTTATGTATTAATTTAATACTCAAAAGCTAATCTGTTTTATCAGGTCTGTGATTGACACTGATGGTAACATAACCTGACTGGTGCTGCTGACATCATCTTGTTCAAACAGAGCCCCGCCCCCCTCAAACCAGTGAGAAAACCTCAAACTACTAAAACAAAATACCCAAAACTATATGTAGGACTAAGCTTTTTGTATGACCTCATCGCTCAGAGAAAGAAGCTGATTGAGAAAATTTATTTTCAGTGTCTTTCAAGTATGTCTAACTGCTGATCAATTAATTAATTAATTAATTTCACTTGCATGCAGCATACATATAGACAGCTTTGAAATATAACTATCACAAATCTTTATCACAATTTAAAGGATCCTCTGATATTAGAGCCATAAAAAAACTTAGTGAGCAAGGAAAATACACATATGGTATTTAACAGAGTGGCCTGTTAAATAATTCATATATAACATTTTGTGGTTTTGCTTAACATTTGTAAATGGCAGCAAACTGAGCTGAAGATGCCCATGAAATTATCAGGCACACACAGCCGCACATGGCATAACAACGTTGCCTTCTTTATCAGAAAACTACAAGGGGTTTACAGCTTCACGTTTACTAGAGTCTTGAGTTGGTGCGGCTTCGAATGAATAAAAAAAAATCTGGGATGAATTATTCAAACTTTTTTCTCCCCCACAGGATTAGATAAGGTTTCTCCTCATCAGGCACCGGGTATGACTAGGACTAAGACCTAGCTGATATCCGCAAATCCTTATAATAAAAGACTTCCTTCTCATTCAGAAAAATAGAATAAATGGATACAATTTTGCAAAAGCCCATCAGTCAAATGTGCCACTGTTAGTGAAGCTCTGCTGCAGCTGAGACAACTTTTTTTCTGAAAATAATCCTGAAGCCTGGCTAAGTCTTTTATTACCGTGAGCAGAAACACAGTACAACACAACCATGTGTTTCCATGTCCATACAACTAATTGGCTTCTTTTTTTCAAAGCTTTTGTGCAAAGGCAAAGTCCCACTGGGAGAGATCAAAGGACTTGGAAGTGTCTGCACAGGGAACAGTTTTCTGTTACCCTATTTCTACACTAACAGCATTGAAATATGCATCCTTATTTCGGTGGCATATGTTTCTATGAAATAAATGTGGTTTGTGCACAAATGTAGACCTAATAAATATCTTTGACTCTCTGCACAATACAACGTATGTATGGAGAAGGTGAACCATGATGGAGTAATGACACAGTTATTGTGAAACCAACACATAAATAATTCATTAATATTGTAATGATGTTGTTGTTTTTCTTACCTTCTGAGAGTCTGATTTTATTTGGTATAGAATTATATTCACTGATTTCTTGTTTCATACAATGACTGCAGAGGCACACACATTCTTTAACACGTGGTGTTAAAGGACAATTCTGGTGAAAAATGAACCTAGGGGTTGATGAAACATGGGTACAGAGTTGACCGTTCTCTGAGATTTGTTTTCATGCTAATCAAATGTGACCAGTTTAAGCGCAAACCCTTAATTATTTTATAACGCTAGTTCTCGGGTCACGCAAAAGTATAAGAAATCTGTATTTCTATACCACTAACAAGGCTCAAATAACATCACACTTCCACGGTAGCATAATGAGGGTCCTTACATGTAAACCGAAGTATTCAAACCAGTCAAACGATGAACACCGTGCTTGAGCTATGTTACTGCTTACTGGTTACTGGTTACACGTCGTTCGTCGTTCGACTTGTCATAACAGTTTTCCCAAGATGGCGCCTGCCTATATACCGAACGGTAGTGTCTTTGCCGATTTCTTTTTACTTTTGTGTGCCCCGACGACTAGCATTATAAGCTAATTAGGGGTTGTCACTGGTCACATTTGATAGCATGATATCATATCCCAGAGAACAGTCAACTCAGTACCCATGTGTTAGTAATCCCCAGATTCATTTTGCGCCGGAATTGTCCTTTAAGGTTTTTTTTACTGACTCAGGCTGGTAGGAGGTGTGGGTTTGACAGGGGAAGAAGGTTCTTGCCGTAGCTTTCAATCAAAGCACTTGATACTTTAATTTAATGGGATGACAGAAATGTACTTTTCACCTAATATTTTATTATTTGAAGCATAAATCTCCATTCTTATCCTCAGACAAGCTCTTCTGTGGCTCACAGATCTGAAAGCTGAAAAAGCAAGGACAGTCAGCCCCTCTAAGCTCTATCTACCGCAGAGAATTCAAAGCATACTCAGATCCTCTCAACTGCTGCTGCTGTGCACTGTTCATACAATATGCTGTTGGAGTATAACAAACACACAAACCATGCATGCACACATGCACACTCCGTCTAAACATATAGACATGCACAACTCCCGGCTTAACCCTCCCATGTTCTATCCATGTTAGTGCTGAGTCTACATATATGTGTATGTGTGTGCGTGTGTATGTGTGTGCGTGTGTATGTGTGCACACTCGCACGCATGTGTGTGCTTGTGTGTGTATGTGTGCTTGTGTGATTGAGTGTGCGTGTGTGCGTGTGTGTGTGTGTGTGGTGTGTGTGTGTGTGTGGCTGTCAGCTAGGAAGGAAACCCTTCTGGCTTCACCCCCCTCTCCCACTTTCCACCTAAAGTCACTGGCATCAAAGAAGAGGGCTTTCCCTCCCTCCTTCCCCCATCCACACTCTGCTCTATTTCTAGACACTCTCCTTATATAACAGCTGAAAGCGTGATAATCTAGCCAGGAAGGCGAGACAGAGGAGAATCTGTTGGTTCCTTCCTGTAGCTTTCTCTCTCGTCACTCGCTTGCTATTGATGTTTCCCTAAGCCGAGGAGACAAGCGAGCAGGGTTGCATGAACCAGGTGAGACCCAGACGAGACTTAACAAGGCTTCTGAGACAGAGCTCGCAGCTGAAACACGCTTGTCTCCAAAATGTTATACTTCTCTTTCCCCCCTAAAGCAATAAATGTGTGCTTTAGTTGTGTTTGTGTGTCTAAATGCCTGAAGCAGTAATTGTTTATCGGTGTGTATGACTTTCCACATGCTTTAGGAGACTAGGCTTAGGAGCGGATAAGGTATTGCCTGTGCTATCTGCTTGAAAGCAATGAACAGACCGTGTGTATACATAACAGAGGTAGAGAACGTGTGAGTATCTATGTGTTCGACCTCTCCCTTGCTGGCAGCTGTCATTGGAAGAGGCTCCACTCCAAATTAAGCAAGACGAAATGGAATGAGCAGCAGAAAAATAGGACAGCTCATGCAGGACTTGTTTTGGACTCAGCCTACGCTGCACAGGGACCGTGGTGAACTATAGTATGTGTGTTTCTTGTGTGTGGGAGAGAGAAGCAGGGGATGCCTTTTCAGTAAGCGTGGCGAGTGTATTAGCTATGGTGTCAGAATTATGACTGGCTTCTTGCTCAGTAAGAGACATTATAAATAGCAGCTGGCCTTTTGCATAGTGACACATTCACACCAAAGCATTAGCATAATAACTCAAGTAAGAAAGATTGTTGAATATCAGACACATCTATCAGCTTGACAGTAATAAAACAAAGGTGGGGATCGATATTTGAATGTGCAACTATGATCCATTAATCACGTCTACGGCACAGTATGGATGGCTGGATAAAATAGGGAATGATTAGTAATTTCAAGATAAAAGACTCTCTTGTTTTCCTCTCCACCCTCAAAAACAGAGAGCTGAATTAATGAACACAGTTGTCAGAAGAGAAATGGAATGGCTCCCTGCCTCCGATCTTCTTACACCCTCTTTGCTATTTGATAGTCTGAATGCTGTCACGCTTGACCGCTGTCACCTGCGACTCATCCCACTGAGATCTGAGAAAGGGGTGAACATGGCAGACTTCTCCTAACTGCATGAGTGTATGTATGGTACATACAGTGGTGTAAGAAAGTTTGGGCACCCCAGGCAAAACTTTGTATTAATGTGCATAAAGAAGCTAAGAAAAGATGGAAAAACAGATTAGACGTTCGTATAATATTTCACAAAAAGTTAGATTTTATTCCCATCATTTACACTTTCAAAATAACAGAAAACAAAAAAATTATCGACAAAAGTTTGGGAGCCCTGCAGAGTTTATAGCATGCACCGCCCCCTTTGGAAAGCTGAGACCTGAAGTGTCATGGTTTGTTCTCAATCATCGCCTGGAAAGACCAGGTGATGTCAATCTTAAGGTTTTAAATGCCCAGACTCATCTGACCTAGCCCCAACAATCAGCACCATGGGTTCTTCTAAGCAGTTGTCTAGGAAACTGAAAATAGTTGACGCTCACATAGCAGGAGAAGGCTATAAGAAGATAGCAAAGGGTTTTCAGATCCCAATATCCTCTGTTTGGAATGTAATTAAGAAATGGCCGTCATCAGGAACAGTGGAAGTTAAAGCAAGATCTGGAAGACCAAGAAAAATATTAGACAGAACAGCTCGCAGGATTGTGAGAAAAGCAATCATGCTTTGGGGTTGTGTTGCAGCCAGTGGCACAGGGAACATTTCACGGGTAGAAGGAAAAATGGATACAATAAAATTTCAGCAAATTTCTGATGCTAACTTGATGCCATCTGTGAAAAAGCTGAAGTTAAAGGGAGGATGGCTTCTACAAATGGATAATGATCCTAAACACACTTCAAAATCCACGGTGGATTAGAGGTGTAAACGGAAGGTTTTGCCATGGCCTTCACAATCTCCTGACCTCATCATAATTGAAAATCTATGGATAGACCTTAAAAAAGCAGTGCGTGACAGACAGTTGAGAAATCTCAAAGAACTGGAAGACTTTTGGAAGGAAGAATGGGCGAAGATACCTCAAACAAGATTTGAAAGACTCTTGGCTGGTTACAAGAAGCGTTTCCAAGCTGGGATACTGGCCAAAGAGGGCAGTACAAGGTATTAACTCTGCAGGGTGCCCAAACTTTTGCAGAGGCCATTTTTTTGTTTTCTGTTATTTTGAAAGTGTAAATGATGGAAATAAAATCTAACTTTTTGTGACACATTATACGAATGCCTAATCTGTCATTTGATGCCTTTTGGAGATTTTTCCAACTTTTCTTGGCTTCTTTATGCACATTAATACAATTTTTTACCTGGGGTGTCCAAACTTTCGAGCCCCACTGTATGCAACAACGTATTGTGTATGACAAACTTGTATCTGCCACAGTGTAATAGTATTGTGGAAGATGATGGCATGGTATTATCTGTTGCATGTGCTCAAAGGTGCAGATGTGCATTTAAGTAACAGATCCAGCATTGAGGCTCTGTATGTGCTTGAAAAGATTGTTAGCGTGGAAGTCAGAACTTTCTTGAAGGCGACTGATGGAGCCTTTTACTGCCATTTTGTTATAAATTCACTTTTACTATTCTTTATTTTTTTACATAAGTTTTTTTTTAACTCATCCTTTTTCCTCATTTATACTGTATGTTTAACTGGTACCACTTTTTATTAAGCACCCTTTAAGGCCCCATGACATGGTGCTCTTTGGCTGCTTTTATATAGACCTTAGTGGTCCCCTAATACCATATATGAAGTCTCTTTCCCAAAATTCAGCCTTGGTGCAGAACTACCGCCACTAGAACCAGTCCCACATTGAGCTTTCCTTAGGACATATCATTTCTGAGTCTGCCACTTTGCTTGTTTGAAAGCCATGATGTTTCTCTCTCATGGGAGGGCCAAACTCTCCAGACGGGCA